>NC_091061.1:132565195-132877945 GCF_000393655.2 Nicotiana sylvestris
GTTCGATTTTGACCACCCCTCAAACTCTGCACTGCACCTCTACCTCTACCACGACCTGTCGACTGCTGAAAACCCCGTGTTGGAGGTCGAACTGATGAGGAAGAAGCAGGCACAGATCCAGTCGGCTGAGCCATACCATCACCTCCCCTGCTAGGACAATCCCGCATTATATGGCCAGGCTGTCCGCAAGAATAACATGCATCAGAACCTCGACGGCACAGTCCAAAGTGGGCCTTGCCGCAATGATCACAACGTGGTGTTGTAGGTCTTGTCTGACTAGTATCCCTGTGATGTTGCAAGCCTGATGCCTGCGAACTCTGACCTGGACCAAAATGGGTAAATCGATCATATCGAGGCCTCTGAAACTGTGGAGGAGCACTAGCTACAGGTGGCGCCGAACTCCTCGAAAACTGTGGCCCGATGCTTCCTCTGAAGTCATCAGAATACCCTGCAAATCTCGCCCTCTTATGCTAGCCCCTATCTTGCTCCCTAACTGTCGTCTGCTGGCGCTTACGATCCTCTAGGGTCTGGGCATAAGCTTGAATATGGGAAATATCCATGCCCTCCACCAAGGAGGTTGTCGTGCACTCATTTATCAGATGTGGTCCCAACCCATTCACGAACATATGCACCCTATCACTCATCTCGGCTACCATATGGGGAGAATACATTGCCAAAGAATCAAACTGCATACTGTACTCTCGCACACTCATATTACCTTGTCTAAGGTTCAAGAACTTATTAGCTCTAGCTCATCGTATCTCAACTGGCAAGTAGTGACGAAGAAAGGCCTTAGAAAATTCCTTCCACACAGCTGGAGGAGCGTTCGAACCCCTGGATCTCTCCCAACTATCATACCAGAGAACCGTTAAATCCCGTAGCCGATAAGAAGCCAACTCTACTGCCTCTGTATCACTAACATGCATAACCCGAAGTGTACGATGAACCTGGTCAATAAAAGTTTGTGGGTCCTCTTTGGGGTCTGATCCGGTAAACACTGGAGGGTCTAAATTAATAAAATCACGAACTCTTGTACTAACTGGTTTCTCAGCAGCACCTGTATTCTGCCTCTAAGCCTGAGCAGCTACCAAGCTAGTCAATAACTGCAAAGCACTCCACATATTCTGGTCTGTAGTGCTAGACGGAGGAACTGGAGGTGCTGGGTGCCTTCTAATATCCTCTTGAGGAGATGGAGTAGATGAGGTATGAGAGGGCATCTCACTCTGAGCCTCACTTTGTCCTGCTCTGACTTGGGGCACCTGACTGGTACCCTCTCCCACTGCTGTATCAAGCCGTCTACTAATCGTTTGCTTCCTAGTCGAAGGCATCACTGAAAAAAACAAGGTGAATATTAGAGACGAACACTTACGACTCAACTCTACGCACGATCAAGATTAAAGAAGCAGGTAGCAACCCTAGATGTCATGTAGCCTCCTGATTTTAAATGTGGCGCGCCTACACATCCATAATCAAGACTCTACTAGACACAGCTCATAGACAACCCCTAGGATAGACTTGCTCTGATACCAAGTTTGTCACGACCCAAACTGGAGGGCCATGACTAGCACCCGACCATACTTGCCGAGCACCAACGTACATTTCATCTAACCTTCTTTATTATCTTTTAGGGCTGACGAGATCAATATAAATGGTAGACCTGGATCATGTACAACCAGCAATAAAATATGATGGCATGAACATACATAGCAGGGGATGACCAGACAATCAAGAAACTACATATAAGGTATGAGCTACCATGCTACCATGAAAGACTATACAACAAAAACCAGCCGACAAGGCATACCAAACTATACATGAGTCGACACTTGTCTATGAGCCTCTAAATGAACATAAGTGCTGCAACATAGCCGGAACAGGGCCCCGACATACCCATAATGTCTATAACAGAAATGCATACCAAGACCACGGCAAGTCCGGAAAAGGGATCTCGCCAATCACCGCTAAACTGGACAGCCTACTGTGGTGGGGGAGTTGCACCTGCCTATCTATCAGGACCTGCAGCATGACATGCAACGTCCACAAATAAAAGGACGTTAGTACGAATAAAGTACTGAGTATGTAAGGCAGGGAACCATAAATACGAACAGTAATGTAAGCAGGGATAGAGAATATACAATCTGAAAAATCTTAGTACCTCTGAGGGCTACTGACATGCAATGCATGATACATATGTATAAATACATAAACCTTTAAAGCATTCGCCTCTGTGGGCATCATCATCATCATATCGTACCCGGCCATAATAGGCTCGGTAGAATCGTACCCGGCCACGTGGAGCTCGGTAAAACCCAACTGATCAGTGGTTGCACAATAGGTGTCGTACCCGGCCAACTATAGCGTGGCTCGGTAGAGTAAAATAGATACATATATATAATGCATGCTCGACTCATGGAATCACATTCTAAACCTTTCGGAGTGACGTAAGGTCGGTATCCTCTGTACACGTTATTAGGACTAACTCTTCACTATGAACCTTATAAGAATCAGGAAGTACCAACAACATTGATAACATAAGAATAAGAGAAGCAACATTAACATCAATCGTTCCATAAGAGGGAAAACAATGTAAGTACTGCTAGCTTCTAAGAGTAGAGTATCTTTGGAAGCTCGTTCATTACATTATGTACAATCGGAGTCGTGCAAAAGAAGGAAAGGGATAGCCTCACATACCTTGTATATACTTCCCCAATCTCAAGCTATGCAATTGTCAAAACTCCTTAGTCTACAATAAGAGAAACGATACTATCGTTATCATTTAAGCGTCATAACTATTATGTATCGACCACAACCTATTTTACGATGAAACGGACAGCACCTCCCCTATATATATGACCTCACACCATTCAAAACAGTCACCAAACATCCCAAACAACATCAATAATAAACATATTGAGCCTCCCAAAATAGTCCACACACAGCCTAATCACTCCATACATACGACGACCACCGTAGTCGTGTCAAACAACCTGGAAATGTTACGAATAACTATCAGCCCATAACCCTACATATATATGGTGTTTCTCCACACCCTTCCTCCTCCAAAACTCCACAAAACAGTAGTAAAATACGCAGCCCAACAGCAACGCAAAACAGTCCACAAAACAATAACATTACTACCAAGCCTTTCGATATATATTTCACAAGTTCTAGCTTCAATGGCTTAGCCGCAACTTGGATAATCTTAAATACATATAGAGTAAGAGGTTCCTTACCTTTATACAGAAAGAAAAACTCCAATTTGACCTTAAATTTCCATGAAATATCCCTCCAATGCTGCCACAACAACAAAAAAGCGAAACTAGCGATCAATTAGTGTTTTTCGGCACTAGAATCACTTTAGAAGGCTTGAAATCACCTAGGATTGATATTAAGAACATGAGGTAGTATTTACAGAACATAAACCCTTTAAAAAAACCTCCCACATGAGCTGGAATGACACAAAAATGAGCAACAACAAGAAGAACAAGAGACTTACTAGCGCCACGGAATTCCCGACACTTGATTTGTGTTGTTTGCCCTATTTTGGGTCTTGAATCTTGAGAGAACCTTGAGAGGATGTTCCTAGGGTTCTAAGGTCTAAAAATAGTGAGAATAAATGACTTAAAACGGGTTGGAGGCATCCTATATAGGTCCAAACATCTTAAACCGCCTTAGTGGGCCCCATAGAGAGGTGCTTGGCGCAGTCTCGCGAAAATGCGAATATCTCTCTACTCCGAGATCGTATCGATGAACGGTTTAATGTGTTGGAAACTAGACTCATAGATATTTAATTTGGTTGGTAGATAACGCCGTAATTCCTTGTAAATTAGGATAAAATATTAGAAACATTTGACCTAATGTTTAAGTAAAATTATAAACCTAAGTTGCGACAATTTTTGTCGACTTTTGTTTCATAACTCGTTTGACTTCAAGACTTATGATACGGATATTATATGATTAAAATACCTTAATAAATGAACTCTTGAGTGTATTAAGCACCGCTAGATTACTTGAAAATACGAGTTACAACATCCTTGATTCATTTAACTTCTAATACTTGTTAATCACCCTTATACACTCTTGTATCACTTAAGACCAATAGGATTGACTTCTTATCATCTCAAAGATAATTCCTTCTTGGATTTATGTTAACTAATATATGGCATGAACTAACACATGTGGATATGGGTTGTAACATATTGCAGCTGCTCTTTCAATTCCTTTAACTCTGGCAGGGCCAAACGGTTTGGTGGAATGGAAATAGTTTGAGTACCCGGAGCCAAACCAATACAGAAGTCAATATCTTTGTCGGGTGGCATCGCCGGCAGATCTACATGAAACACATCTAGAAACTCACGAACAACTGGTAGCAAATCCATGGAAGGAACCTCCATACTAGAATCGTGAATATAGGCCAAATAGGCTCAACATCCCTTCTCGATCATCCGTTGAGCCTTCACATAAGAAATAACCCTGCTGGTAGAATGACCAGGAGTCCCTCTCCACTCTAATCAGAAACTCCAACTTGGATAAGGTCACTGTCTTTGCGTGACAGTCCAATATAGCATGATATATGACACCTAATCCATGCCCAAAATAATATCAAGGTCCACCATATCAAGAAGTAGGAGATCTACACTAGTCTCAAGACTCCCAATAATAATCACACACCAGTGATAGACACGATCTACAACAATAAAATCTCCCACAAACTTGGACACATACACAGGAGCACTCAAAGAATCACGAGGCACAACCAGATATAAGGCAAAATAGGATGACACATAGGAATAAGTAGAGCCCGAATCAAATAGAGCTGAAGCATTTCTATGGCAAACTGGAACAATACATATGATGACTGCGTCAGATGACTCGGCCTTAGGTCTACCCAAAAATACATAAAAACGAGGTTGGGCCCTGCCGGAATCATGGCATGAGAACCCTACTGGTGCACGCCGCCCTATGATCTGGGGAAAAATCTAGAAAGGTGACTCGGATCTCCACAAGTATAATAAGCCCTCGGCTGTTGTGACTACTGACCCTAGAAATGACCTTGTAGACCCGGATAAGCACTCTCATATCTCTGGATTGGAGGTGTACTAATAGGATCTGGTGGTGCATTGTAGGCTAGTTGCTCAGAATGAGATACATAAGGACCACGACTACCTGAAGCACCATAGAATGCCTGAAGCGCTGATTGAAATGGCCTGGGAGGATGGCCTCTACCAAAAGTACCCCTGCTTCCAGATGAAGCACCACTAAAACCACCAAAATGAAGAGGCCTCTTATCAGATGTCGGGCCCTCTCCTAACCACGAACCATCTCGATCCGTCTAGCAATCTTTACGGCCCTCTAAAAAGAAATATCATCTCCGATCTCCTTAGCCAACTATAGCTTGATAGTGAAAATAAGCCCATCAATGAATCTCCTCACTCTCTCTCTCTCAGTAGGGAGCAAGATAATGACGTGGTGGGCTAGGTCCACAAATTGAGTCTTATACTGGGTAACAGTCATGCTACCCTATTGAAGATGCTCAAACTGCCTGCGGTAATCCTCCCTCAGATTGAAACGAATGAACTTCTCTAGAAATAGCTATGAAAAATTATCCTAGATAAGTGGAGGTGAACCAGCTGGTCTAGTCAACACATAATCTCTCCACCATTTTTTGGCAGAACCGGTCATCTGGAACACTGCAAAATCGACCCCATTGGTCTCAACTATACCCATGTTGTGCAATACCTCATGGCAATAGTCCAAGTAATCCTGTGAGTCCTTAGAAAGTGCACCACTAAAAAGAACTGGGAAGAGTTTGGTAAACTTGTCCAGCCTCAAATGGGCCTCAGAAGACTTAGCGGGCCTATCACCGGCCAGTGCCACAACAACTAGCTAAACCACCTCAACTAGCTGGACTGCTGGAGTATGATATAGGGGATCCACCTGCTCCCGGGTGTGAGTAGCGAGAGTCATTGCTCCTCCCCTAGCCCAAGAGACGGCGGGTGCTACTGGAAATACACCAGTCTGGGTCACACTCTCCATAAGGCCTACCGAGCGGACTAGAGTGTCCTGAAGCACTAGAGTGGCTATGAACCCCTTCGGGACCTGAGCTAGTCCAATGGGTACTGTCTGAGCTAGGACCTCCTCCTCATGATCAATTTGAGGCTCCACTACGGGTGCTGGTGCCCGAGCTCTAGGCTGAGCTCAGCCTCTATCTTAGCCTCTGGCTCGACCTTAGCCTCAGCCTCTAGTAGTAGCTGGTACAAGGGGCTCCAGCTCCTGTCCGGCTGCAGTTGTTGTGTGTGTTCTCGCCATCTGCGAGAGAACATGAATAAAATAGTTCAATCATCAATGATAGAATAAAATCGCAGATAGAGAAGGAAATAAGTGAAAGCGTCTGGAAGATAAGTACAGACGTCTCTGTACCGATCCTCCAGACTCTACTAAGGTCTCTCATGACTCGTGAGACCTAGGTAACCTAATGCTCTGATACCAAATTGTTACGACCCAAAATCTCAACCTCAGGGTCGTGATATCACCTAACATCCACTTGCTAGGCTAGCTGATGTGAGATAATTAAATAAACAATTTTTAAGAGTTTAAACACAATGATGATATACAACGAGAAATAGAAACCCAATCAGATACAGTACCAACATAAGTCATGTGATATTATCTACTCCCAAATATCTGGAGTCACGAGTACACGAGCAACTACAAGTTCTACAAACAGTCTAAAATTAATACAATTCTTTCAAAGGAAATGAACAGTAAGAGAAGGAAGAGGAAGGGGACTTCAAGGTCTGCGGACGCCAACATATCTACCTCAAGTCTCCATATGCAATGATCTGAGCTGACGCACCTCACGCACCGTTGGGACCAATACCATAATCTTCACAAGAAGTGTAGAAGTGTAGTATGAGTACAACTGACACAATATACTCCAATAGTGTTGAGCCTAACCTCGACGAGATAGTGATGAGGTTATGACAGAAAACCTACGTAAATAAACCTATACAAGTATATGCGAAGCAGTAACAATAATAGAGAATAACAACGTATAAACTGGGAGGGGACATGCAAAAAGGGGAAATTATGATACTACGATAGGTATGAAATCACGTAATAGCCAAATAAATCATCAACCAATAAAATCAGATAAACCAATGATATGAAAATGGCACGTCATTACCCTTTGTGCTTTTACTTTTGTCCTTACCATGGAATGATGATATAAATAAATGAAATGGCACGGCATCACCCTTCATGCTTTTACTCTCAACTTCACCATGTAATAATGAATAAATAAGATGAATGACACGGCATCACTCTTCGTGCTTTCACTCTCTTCCTCACCATATAATAATGAATAAATGAGATAAATGGCCTGGCATCATCCTTCATGCTTTTACTCTCTTCCTCACTATGCATTAATCAATAAATAAGATAAATACAATGGCACGGCATCACCCTTCATGATTTTACACTCTTCCTTACCATGTAATGAAGATAATATGAATTAGGAAAATAAATAATACGGAGAATGTATTTAACGTCAAATATGATGCCAAAATACTAAACTTCAGCTTCCAAAATACTCAAGAATTACGAAATAAGCAATAATTATGGAAGGAATAATCAAAGAAGTAATAACCTAATCTAAGCATGAATAACGTAATTAATAATGCAATAAAACACAAGAAAACAAGTTCCACTCGCATGCTTTAACCCAGCAACAACGCATAAGTACGGATCACCTCACATATACATTGTTCCCACATATTAAACACGTAGCAAATAGACTAACAAGTCCTAATCCCTCAAGTCAAGGTTAACAACGACACTTACCTCGCTCTGCAACCAAATCCAAGCTCAACCGGGGCCTTTCCTTCTAAAATTCGCCTCCAAACCAGTCGAATCTAATCAAATATAGTTCAAACAATTCAAAATAAGTTTTAGAAACTACCCATGAGTGAAAAAAATTCAATCTTTAATGATTTTGGAAAAGGTCAACCACGAGCTCGCTTGGTCAATATCCGAGATATGGACCAAAACTCAATTACCCATTCACCACTGAGTCCGGTTATGTGATTAGATTCGAAGTCTGACCTCAATTTGAGGTCTAAATCTTAATTTCTCAAAATCCCCAATTTTAACCTAAATCCCTAATTTTTACCATGAACAAGCATAGATTAAAGGCTAGATATAAATGGGTGTTGATGAAAATGGAAGAAAACTAGTTAAAATCTACTAACCTATGAAGTGGGGATAAAATTCCTCTTCAAAATTGCCTCTACACCAAGCTCAAATGTGGAGATGGTGAAAAATGAAGAAAATCCCGACTTTGGGATATTTAACTGATTGGGCGTCAGGTATTCATCGCGTTCACGAAGGACCTGATGTGATTGCGAAGCACAACAACCCTCTTGGCCTATGCATTCGCGAAGGCTTCTCCCCCTAGAGTAACAACTCACTCCTCAATCCCCCCTCCTAACACTGTGCGTTCACGAAAGACAGGTCGTTTTTGTGAAGGGTAGAACCCCCACTACTCCGTGTTCGCGACCAACTCCTCGCATTCGCGAAGATTAAATTCCTCCCCAGCCCAGTCTCTCCTCTGTGATCGCGAGAGTACCTTCGCGATTGTGAAGCACAAAGTGTCATTGCACCAGATATCAGTAAAAACTAGCATTCCTTCTAAGTCTGAAATGATCCGTAGACTATCCGAAACTCATTCGAGTCCTTCGGGCTACAAATCAAACATACACTCAAGTGTAATAACATCATACGAACTCGCTTGCGCAATTAAAACACCAAATTAACACTTAGAACTACGAATGAGATATCAAAATGTATTAAGTATTCAAAGAAACTTAGGAACTTTCAAATTTTACAACTGGGCGTCCGAATCACGTCAAATTAACTCCATTTTGTACCAATTTTGCAGATAAGTCATAAATAATGAAATGAACCTATACCAAGTTCTAGAACCGAAATCCGAACACGGTAGCAACAAAATCAACCTATGGTCAAACTTAGGAATTTTTTAAACCTTCAAATTATTAGTTTTTAACCATCACATTAAATCAAGTTAGGGACTTCTGAATTTAATTTTGGGCATACACCCAGGTCCCAAATTATGATACGGACCTACCGGAATCGTTAAAATAGTGATTCGGGTCCGTTTACACTAAATGCTGATCGTAGTAAACTCAAATTATTTTTAAAGCTAAAACTTACATTTTCTTTAATTTTTCACATAAAAATTTTTCAAAAAAAAAGACACATACTGCGTACGTAAATCGAGGAAGACAAAACGGAGCTATTCGAGGTCTCGGAACACAAAAATGAAGGCTAAGACTAAAAATGGCCTATCGAGTCATCACAAATACCCATATTATCTGCCGGATAACTTATTTTTTATTCGTATTAAATATGGATCGAATCGGATAATTTATCAGTTTTTGCATTACCTGTTTTATCCTATATCCGACCCGACCCACTCGTTTGCTACCCCTAGTTGTATCTCCTAGACGATAAACTCTAGCCTAAAACTTCAAAACACGTAGAATTGTTCACCTACAAATATACTTCTCAAAAGCAGAATTGGTTACAATTTAAGAGCAATGACTTAAGGCTTAATAAATAAAGAACTAGACAATTTGTTCTCTAGACTAGATTCTTTAGTTGTGCAACTTGAATCATTTAAAGTACTTTCTATGCTATTTGTCGTGAGTGATTTTGCGGTAGATCTATGAAATAGCATAAGTGTCACGACCCGAAATCCTTCATGAGATGTCGTGATGGAACCTAGTCCCTAGGACTAAGTAAGCCTAAATAATGTATGAGTGAAGTGACACGACAATAAAGAGGCAAAAATTACAATTAAATCATGTATGAGTATCTTTAGAAATGAAAGATAGAATATGAACCAATAACTTCAAATAAGGCATATAAGAGTAAATTTAACAAAGGAGGACATAACATGATAGAGCAACTTCAATTTAGTATGCATAAGAATTCTAAGAGTCTAGACCGGTCAAACTTTCATATATAAGGTCATGTACACACTCGTCACCTTGAGTACACGTCTTTCACGCAGTTCAAATAGTGTGAATAAACCAATACATACGGGGTAGTTTCCCCCACACAAAGTTGGGCAAGATACTTACCTTAAAAGCCCCGAATCAATATTCTAAAATAGCTTTTCCTTTACAATTCACCTCTGCTCGGCTCAAATCTAATAAAAATCAACTTAATAACATCAAATAATGCAAGAGAAATCAACTACAATAAATAAAGCTATGAGCTTTGCACAATTCTAAAAAAGTCAACCCCGGGCACGCTCAATCGAAACCCTGGTCTAAGGGTAGATTTCGATTACCCATAACACTCTATATATATATATATATATATATATATATATATATATATATATTGTTTCAAAATTCGAGCCCAAATTGACTCTCAAAACTCAAATTCTCATTTTTCAAAAGTTAGACAAAATTTCTCAAAATTTCACTTTTCTCACAAATTTAATGTTAAATATCATATATAATCATGTAAAATAATTGAAAATTGATCAAAATCAATTATACAATGATTGTAGATGAAAATCCCGCTTCAAAGTCGCCTCCTACCGAGCCTAGGGTTCAAAGATATGAAAATGAGACTAAAATCTCGTCCCTCAACTCTTATGTCCAGTCACAGGTGTCACAAATGCGACCTGGGGTTCGCAAATGCAAGCCCCGCAAATAAGAGAAAGTGATCACAAAAGCAAAGACCCTCACACCCCTGTTGTCGTAGCAAATGCGATAAATTGTTCGCAAATGCGAACTCTAGACATTTCGTAAAAGCGACCACTCGGTCACAAAAGCGATCCCTCCCCCAGCCCAGGCCATTATCGCATATGCGATAGGGAGTTTGCAAATGCGAACTCTTCTGGCCACAGAGTACATCGCAAAAGCAAAGAAGTACTCGCAAATGCGAGATCGGAACACCAGCAAAATCTGAACCTTTTATGAACTCTCCGAAACACGTCTGAAACTCATCTGAGCCCTCTGGCTCCAAACCAAACATCAATACCACTCTAAGAACATGACATGAACTCACTCACGAAATCATTAAAATAACATTCGAAACCATGAATTGGACCTCCAACACACATGAAATCAACATGCAACTCAAGAACTTCTAAAAACATAACCGCGTGTCTGATTCCTATCAAATCAACTTGGAATGACGTCAACCATTGCGGACAAGTTCCAAATGACAAAGCAGACCTATTCCAAGTCTCAAAACAGAAATTCAAACACAATAGTTATGAAGTCAACTTACAGTCAAACTTATTAAAATTTTAAGCCTTTAAATTGCCAACTTTCGGCAAAACAAATATACGTCATTTGAAAGCATACTTGAATAGCCGACGTATGCGTACAACTGTTGGAATCAGAATGTACTTATTACTAAAAGATAAACGTCACTTTAGGGCACACGAGAACAGTCGTCGTACTATGAGCGACGAAAGTAAATTAAAACAATAAAAGGTGAACATTGTCCTCAAGTTAATATAATTTTTTTTGTTTTATACCCTAATTTTAGTGGAATAGATTGATACGTACGTCTATAGTATATTAAACATCTACTTAATCTTGTTATCTTATACGGTTCAAAAGAAAAAGGAAACCCATTTATTTGCATAAAGATCCTTTACTTCTCTCCATTTCAACTATTCCATGTATAAGTTTTTATCCTTCGTACGTACTTCAATGTGTGTTTCCTTTTGTCAATCACACTATCTAAAGTACTAGATCTTGCGAAATTGAATATTCTGAACATTAATCAATTAGGAGTATTAGATATCACTGACTACACAAGCATCATAGACCTATCATTATAATTAGAATGTTTACCACTTTCAACATAACAACTCTATCCTAAAAGGTAAACTTTTCTTCAAACTACTTATTCCTTGTTAAGAGTGATACTAAAGAGAGAACGAAAAGGCCAAAAAAGTCGTGGCATTTTGTCCAAAACACTTTATTTTCTTTCTTTTTCAGTGAGGGTAAAGAGATCAAAAAAAAATTCTCAGAAGAAGGTTTCATGTGATGCATTACCGACAAGTTTCTAAAGAGTAAACAACACTTGTTAAATTCATGCAAGAAAGAAAAACTCATACATGCAACCTCAAACGTCACTCACTTCAAGTTGGTACAAATTTGCTGAATGCGAATTAACAGAACATCACTAGAAAAATGTCCTATAAATCTGCTCTTTTTCTTGCATTTCTTTTATCAAAGCACTCTAAACTAGAGAAAGAGAGAGTTCAGTTCAGTTCCCATTCTTGATTTTAGGAGTTTTTGTTCTTCTGTTTGGTGCTTTTACGCAATGGCTATCAAGGAGATTGAGAATGGAGCTTCTTCTGCTCATTCAAGCAATACTGTCACTGATCATTCAAGGTGAGCCATTTTTACTTTTTAGTGGCCCTATTACGAAATCAGAGATGGTTCGTGCACTGAATTGTCCTTTTTTAATGACGTTATCACGAAAGAAAAGAAGAGGAAATAAGAGAGTATACGTACAAATCTACGGTTTCACCTTCATGTCAAAATGTTAATCCATTTGAAGTTTCCTTTCCTTCAATTCTTCATTATTTCTGTTTCTTATTATTTTCTTTATTCCATTTAAATTTTGTGGGGGATGTGTGGTGTGAGTTGACAATCGATTCTTTTGTTAATTTAAGTTTTCAAAGGCCATGCAAAAGGATCTATCAGCTAGGGAATGATTTTTCTATATTTTTAAATTAAGCAAGTGATCTAGCATTAATTTTCTAATTTTAGAAGATATTCAATCATTTGTATTTCAGATTGACTTATTTCTTTGTATCCTCGTTTCTCAGTCTTCAGGTTACTTTTATAGATCATAATCACTGACTTAGAGCCCGTTTGAATTAGCTGGTTGGAAATAATTGATAAGTTTGAAGTGCTGAAAAGCATTTTTAAGAGCTAAAACTGATTTTTTAAATAAGCATTTACGTGCTTGCATAGACGTGCTGAAACCGATAATAAGCAGTTGATGTGTTTGGTAGAAAAAAGTTGATAAGTAACTCTTTTTTCAAAATAATTAAAATATCCTTAAAAACTTTACAAAATATTATAAATCAAAAAGAAAATTTGTAAAGAAAAAGATGAACAACAAATATGGAATGAAAAGAATGTTAGAAAATTTATTTCAGGAAAAATATTTTGTGAACTAGAAAAAATTATTAATGATAGACTAGTAAATGCCTTGGTCAAACTAAAAGTGGTTATAAGCTAAAAAGTCATAAGTTGGGGGTAACCAATTTAGACTTATGACTTATGGCTGATTTTAGCTTATAAGTACTTGGCTTATAAGCACTTTGGCTATTTACCAAATGCGTAGATAAGTCAAAAAGTGTTTATAAGCCAGTTTGACTAGCTTATAAGCTTAGCCAAACACCCTCTTAATTTGCTTGCTAAGTTTTAAATAATCAATGTCTTATAATTACTGTTATTAAACGATCGTTTTAATGGGTGAGCTAAAACCCTAAACGACAGATAGAAACGACCGGAGAAATTATAAATCAATAGCTCAAAATGAGTCAGGCATGCATGTGATGTCACAAATTATAGTTAATGGTTGAGTAATTAAGAGGATGGTGTTGAGTGATGCGTTTGGTCTTTTTCTTTTCAATAACGCGCGGGGTTTGGTGTATTGTGTAACAAAAAAAAATATTGACTTGATTTGTTAGATTAACTCTTTCTTGGTTTTGTTCTACTTATGTTGTAGCATCACCAGCAGCAATGTTGACTCCACCACTGAATCATGTCGCAGGCAGGTCAAATCTTATACTAGCTAGTCGTTGATTTCGTTATTAATATTTCTGTTTTCATCAACAATAACAACAACAAAAAAATTGACATATAACAATATTTAACTTGTCCACGCGTTAAACGTTATCTTGACTGTACTTCGGTTATTACTAATATGTAGGTGATGTTGTTTTCCAAAGAAGGCGATATTTAACTTGTAGAGATATTAAAATTTACCTTGGTCATTAATTTGGTTATTAGCTTTCTTATTGCTAATATGGAAACAAAAATCAGTGTTTTAGACTCATCTAATGGTCAAACGTCGGAAACATATATATCATTTTCAAAACCACTTAAAACCTAATGTTTGACTACCAAATACATGTATTTCGATGTCTATTTCTAAAACATTTTTGTGATATTAAGCTTACAAACACGAATTTACAAATCATATTTTACTTGGACAAATCCTTAAGAATACATTTTCTTTTCTTCATAAAGTCAAGTCTTTTTGACGTCAATGGTCTCATTTGCAAAGAAAATGGTCGGTGGATATTGTCTTATGTGCATTTTTTTTCTTTCTAATTTCTGTTATACAAACATCAACAGGCGATTTTTCAGATGATGTCACAACATGCACTTATGTTTCGACTTGCAAGGCGGGCCTGGTTCGTTCTCTCTCTCACATACACACATTTAATTTATTTGTTACATAAAATTGTGCACTAAAAATATGAGAGCATTGATTATGAAATCTACAGTGTAGATGCCAAAAAGACTCATATAATATTCTACTATTTCTTTTGCCATGTTTAATTATATACCACGTATTTGTACAAAGTCTGATACTAATTAATGACATGTTTTCTATTTTCTTTTATCATGTCCCAACTTACATGCATCATAATTCAACTCCAGGCTTGAGGTAACTATTATACTTCCACAAATTCTTTCTATTAATTTGTTAAACAATAATTATCAACTGTATTAACGTTGCATATTCCTCATATAATTATATCTTTTCCTTTTTCCTCTCTAACAGTCGATGCAAAGAGAGGTGAATCAAATTAAGGGGGAGCTGCTTCGTGCAGAAAGGATGCTTGGGTTTGAATCTCATTGTTTTCATTTCTTGATAATAATAACTTCCTTGTTTTACTTATTAAAGCTCATTTATTATCAAACATAATTTATTAATTTCTCAATAATTATAATTTTATTTTATTCCCAGAGTGAAGAAACGTTGCAAATGCACGTGCCACCTTAAGAGCTACTTCGGCAACGCAAAAAGAATCCCATGACGATGTAGAGAGAGGATAATAAATAAAAATTCTCGACAGATTCGAGAGTTTAATTACTTGTTTTTATTTTCAGAAAATAAATTTGGCCGTAAAGTTGGTTGTTATCCAATTTGCATGCGTAGCAACTCTCCCATGTGAAATTTATTCTAATTAGAGTGCTGGTTTGTGGTATTGATATGCTTGTTTTAATATTTTATGTTTTTGAAGGCATTTCAGTATTCAATGTAAGAAGCTGATTTTCAGTTCCTTCAAAAAAGGAAATCTTAGAAATATGATAACTGGAATTTTCCTATTTTAAGTGTTTCTGCATGATTTTCGAAAAAAAAATATAGTATTCCGTAGTTGTTTATTCATTTCTCTTTAGAATCTAATAAGAAATATAAAAACAATTAATTACTAACCTTTTGCATTGGTCTTCTATATAATTTGCTTCAGTTAATGTAAATTGCAAATACAACTCAGCTCGATTCTCTATTACTATCACGTGCTACAATTCTTTGTAATACGTTTTGAATATAAGATATTCTACACAACAAAGAATCGCCCTATCATATACATATTTTTTAGAAATTAAATTAGATACATAGGTAGTGTTAAAAAGAATTTATGCTCTTAGTACAATTTAAATGTAACGACTCGGCCGGTCGTTTTGAGAATTAATGGCCCGATCCCCTATTAACTGTTTTTTTCGTGTTTGTTTCTGCTATTGTGAGTTGCTGGGAGGATTCGTTCTGAGTTTTGGAGTGTTTTGGGATACTTAATCCCTAAATGAGAGCTTAAGCTTTAGAATTTCCACCGTAGTCGGAACACTGTGAAGACGGCCTCAGAATGGAATTCCGTCAATTCTGTTAGCTCCGTTGGGGGATTCGGGCTTAGGGGCGTGTTCGGATTGTATTTTAGAGGTCCGTAGCTTAGTTAGGCTTGAAATGCCGAAACTTGAATTTTTGAAGTTTTCGGATTGATAGCGAGATTTTGATATCGGGGTCGGAATCTGATTCCGAAAGTTGAAATAGCTTCGTAGTATTGAATGTAACTTGTGTGCAAAATTTGGGGTCAGTCATACATGGCTTAGTTGGTTTCGACATCGATTGTAGAAATCTTGAGATTTCAAGTTTATTAGGCTTGGATTGGAGGGTGAATCGTGGTTTTAGCATTGTTTGATGTGATCGGATGGTTGGATTAAGTTCGTATGGTATTTTAGGATTGGTTGGTAAGTTTGATTGAGATCCCGGGGGCCTCAGGTATGTTTCGGACGCTCAATCGGTCATTTTTGGACTTAGGAGTACAGCAGATTTGCTGGTTTTTCTGTTGCAGACAACTGACCTTTGCGTTCGCGAAGGGGAGATCGCGTTCGTGAAGACTGGAGCATCGCGAGCGCGAGGAGCTGATCGCGTTCGCAAAGAGGAAAGGCGGGGTAGCTGGGGACCCTAGGAAAATGCTCTACACGTTTGTGAGTATAGGGTCGCGTTCGCGAAGGTCCTGGAGCTGAAGCTACGCGTTCAGGAGTGGACCCTCGCGTTTGCGAAGGAGGAAATTTGGCCAGAAGATTTTTGTGCATCGCGTTCGCGATAGTAGTCTCGCGTTCGCGAAGAAGAACGCGTCTGGCAGAATTTCAATTCCAAAATCGAGGGTTTGAGTTCATAACTCAAAAATTGGATTGAGAGCTCGGTAGAAGGCGAAATTTAGAGAGATTTTCGGAGGAAATTTGTGGGTAATGATTCCTAACTCCTTTTTGATTATATCTCATTAATCTAAACATGAATTCATCATCTAATTTCGGATTTGGGGTGAAAATTTGGGAAAAATTTGAGAAAAGTTCTTAGGCCTAATTTTGGGATTTTGATCAAGATTTTGGTACCTGATTTGAGTGAATTTGGTATGGTTAGACTCGTGAGTGAATGACTGTTCATAATTTATGCCTTTTACCCGATTTCGAGACGTGGGCCCGGGGAAGATTTGTGGGCGTTCTTGTATTTTCTTACCTTAGCTTCAATTTCTTTGGATAAATTAGTTGTTTGTAGTTGTATTTACGTTATGATATTTATTTTATTAGATTTGGGCTACTCGGAGTTGGATACTCATGGCATGAGCGTGATTTCGGATTGATTTTGAGCTGGTTCGAGGTAAATGGTTTGTCTAACCTTGTGTGGGGGAAACTCCCCTTAGGATTTCGGTATTGTTGTTATATGAATGTCGTGTATGTGAGGTGACGAGTGCATACATGTGCTACTTGCTGAAAAAACCCGGCTTTCATTAAATACTTATCTATGTTTTCTCCTTTAATTGGACAATACTAATATGTGAAACCTCTTATTTAGCTTAGGAAAGCATGCTTATGTGACGTAACTGTCTTACTTGCTTTAACTGCTTACCTGGAAATTGTGCAGCATGTTTAGAGTAGAAATTTCATGTTTTCCTGATACGAACTTGCATAGAATTGTAGGATTCTCTCTTGAAACTGTTGTGTATTTATTTTAGGACTACAGATCGGTATTCTGGGAGATCCCCCCAGCATGTTTACTTTGAGACTACGGATCGGTATTTCAGGAGATCCCACTGCACATTTATAATTGGGACTACGGGACGATATCCTGGGAGATCCTCCTATATTGGATATTTACTTTTGGACTACTGGACGATATCCCGGGAGATCCTCTGTACATTTACATTTGGGACTACGGGACGATATCTTGGGAGATCTCCGGTTGCTATCTCTGTGTATTGAGTTATTTCTTTCTGTGATTTCACCTTTATTGACTGTTAGCATTTAGTTATACTATCTCATTGCACATTATTTTACCTTTTTATATATATATATATATATATATATATAACCAATAGGGCCCTGACCTTCCTCGTCACTACTCATTTCTCGTCCAGGTTCTTCTGCTCAGCCATACCATTAGTGAGGCGAGGCGATATTTAGAGACTTTGAGATATATCTGCCATGTACGCAGACCGAGAATCCCCTCTCTATTCTCCCTTTAGCT
This sequence comes from Nicotiana sylvestris, assembly GCF_000393655.2. Taxonomy (NCBI): domain Eukaryota; kingdom Viridiplantae; phylum Streptophyta; class Magnoliopsida; order Solanales; family Solanaceae; genus Nicotiana; species Nicotiana sylvestris. The sequence goes on from NC_091061.1 coordinate 132,583,307, forward strand.
ATAGATCTTTTGTAATTAATTTTCTTTAGACTTCTGGAGTTAGAACACTATGTATTTCCTCTAGTTTGTGATTTATGGGATTCCGAGTTTTGGGAGTGTTATTATTGGTCGAGAGTGTTATCATTGTATATTCTGAGCGGCATTTTAAACTTCTCTATTATATTACCCATAAATTGCTAGTTTCGTATCTTTATTTCCTCTTTCCGCAAATTGTTAGGCTTACCTAGTCGTAGAGACTAGGTGTCATCACGACAGTTCACGGAGGGAAAACTTGGGTCGTGACAAGTTGGTATCTGAGCTCTAGGTTCATAGGAGTCATGAATCACAAGCCGGTTTATTAGAGTCTCGCGGATCGATACCGAGACATCTGTACTTATCTTCGAGAGGCTATTTAACTGTTAGAAAATTTTTACTTCATTTGATTCCTTTCGTGCGAGATTATTGATTTCAAAATTCTAAACATTTGTCTTCTATTCTCTCACAGATGATGAGGACACGTGCTACTGGAGATGACCAGGCACTCGCGCCCCCTGCTAGAGCCGCCAGAGGTTAGGGCCGGGGTAGAGGCCGAGGACGCGCACGCGGTATAGCCAGAGCACCTGTGCGAGCTACCACAGAGGAGCTACCAGCAGCTCCAGCCGGATCCCAGGCACCTAATACATCTACTGCTACTACTATTCCAGCTCTTCAGGAGACCCTTGCACAGTTCGTGAGCATGTACACCACTCTGGCTCAGGCAGGGTTGATTCCCCTTGCTGCAGCCATATCCCAGGCTAGGGGAAGAGCACAAACTCCCGCTGCCCGCACCCTAGAGCAGCGGTTCCAGGTTGATCAGATCCCAAAAGTTATACCGGTACCGCCTATAGCCCCAGTTCATCCCGAGGACAGGGCAGCAGCTTCAGAGGATGAGCAGCGGAGGCTTAAGAGGTTCAATAAATACAAGCCTCCTACATTCAGTGGTCAAGCATCAGATGATGCTCTGGGATTTCTGGAGTGCTACCGTATCCTCCGCACTATAGGTATATCAGGATCGAGTGGGGTTTCTTTCACTGCCTTCCAGCTTCGAGGAGCAACCTAGCAGTGGTGGAGTACTTTTGAGTTGGACAGTCCGCCTGAGGCAACTTCCCTTACATGGACCATGTTTTCAGATATGTTCTTGAGGGAGTTTTTTCCTCAAAGCCTCAGGGACGCATGGCGCGCAGAGTTTGAGCATTTGCGTCAGGGTACTATGACTGTTTCGGAGTATGCTGGCTGCTTCACCGACTTGTCTAGACATACACTGGCCTTGGTTTCCATAGTTCGTAAGAGAGTTCGCAGGTATATTGAGGGACTCATTCCTAGCATTAGGTCTAGCATATCCCGGGAGTTGGAGATGGATGTTACTTATCAGCAGGTGGTGAGCATTGCTAGGAGAGTAGAGGGCATGCTTGCTTGGGATAGAGATGAGAGAGAGAGACCAAGAGGTCTCGAGTGTCGGGCCATTATTCTGGTGCCCGTGCTCCAGTTGTAGTTCGTCATGGTAGGGGTTATATGAGTCGCCCCGTTCACTCAGCTTTTCCAGCAGCCAGTGGTATTCCAGCTCTTCCTAGACCACATGAGCCTTATTATGCACCTCCAGTATCTAATGCGCCTCCTGCATGGGGTACTTTTAGTGGTCAGTCCAGCAGACCTGTAACGAGCCAGTAACAGCCACCACGCCCTCTCAGATCTTGTTTTAAGTGTGGCGACACATGCCATATGGTGAGGGATTACCCTAGACTTAATAGGGGTGCACCTCCACAACCTTCTCAGCCACAGCGTGCTCCACTAGGTCCTCAGGCTATGATTACAGCACCAGCTACCACCCCACCCACTCAGCCAGCATGAGGTGGAGGTCCGGGTGGTAGGGGTCATCCTAAAAGGGGAGGCCAGGCCAGATACTATGCCCATCCTTCTTGTAATGAGGTTGTCACATCCGATTCTATAGAGATGCATTAGTTTTATTCGATCCAGGCTCCACTTATTCTTATGTGTCCTCTTATTTTGCCCCTCATTTGGGCGTATCTCGGGATTCATTGAGTTCTCCTGTTTATGTTTCTACTCCTATGGGAGATTCTCTAATTATGGATATCGCATTTATCGGTCGTGTTTGATTGCTCTTAGTAGTTTTGAGACCAGAGCCGACTTATTATTACTCAGCATGGTAGATTTTGATGTTATCTTGGGCATGGAATGATTATCGCCCCATTATGCTATTCTTGATTGTTATGCCAAAACCGTGATGCTGGCTATGCCAGGTGTACCGCGGGTAGAGTGGAGGGGTACTTTAGATCACACTCCCAGTAGAGTTATTTCATTCCTTAAGGCTCAGTGGATGGTTGAGAAGGGGTGTGACGCGTATCTAGCTTATGTGAGAGATGTTAGTATTGATACCCTTATAGTTGATTCAGTCTTAATAGTACGGGATTTTCCTGATGTGTTTCCAGTTGATCTCTCGGGTATGCCACCCGACAGAAATATTGATTTCGGCATTGATTTGTTGCCGGGCACTCAGCCCATTTCTGTTCCTCCTTATCGCATAGCTCCTCCTGAGTTGAAGGAGTTGAAGGAGCAGTTGCAGGAATTTCTTAACAAGGGTTTCATTCGGCCTAGTGTATCACCTTGGGGTGCTCCTGTCTTGTTTGTGAAGAAGAAGGATGATTCTATGCGTATGTGCATTGATTATCGCTAGTCGAACAAAGTTACAGTGAAGAACCGGTATCCTTTGCCTCATATTGATGATTTGTTTGACCAGTTACAGGGTGCACGAACGTTTTCTAAGATTGACTTGTGTTCAGGTTACCATCAGTTGAAGATTTAGGAGCCAGATATCCCGAAGGCTGCTTTCAGGACTTGGTATGGTTATTACGAGTTCCTTGTTATGTCATTTGGGTTAACCAATGCCCCTGCAGCATTTATGTATTTGATGCACAGCGTGTTTCGGCCATACCTTGACTCATTCATCATTGTCTTTATTGATGATAATCTGGTATACTCCCGGAGTTGGGAAGATCATGAGCAGCACCTGAGGACAGTGCTTCAGACTTTGAGAGAAAAGAAGTTATATGCGAAGTTCTCAAAATATGAGTTTTGGTTGGATTCCGTGGCATTCTTGGGTCACGTGGTATTGAATGAAAGGATCAAGATGGATCCGAAGAAAGTGGAAGCAGTGCAGAGTTGACCCAGACCATCCTCATCTACAGAGATTTGTAGTTTTCTTGGCTTGGCGGGTTATTATCGTCGATTTGTTGAGGGATTTTTATCTATTGCAGCACCTGTGACCAGGCTGACCCAGAAGGGTGCTTCATTCAAGTGGACGGAAGAGTGTGAGGAGAGCTTCCAGAATCTCAAGACAGATTTGACTACAACCCTAGTACTGATATTGCCTACAGGTTCGGGGTCTTATACTATCTATTATGATGCCTCGAGGATTGGCCTTGTAGCGGTATTTTGATGTAGGACGGTAGGGTGATTGCCTACGCGTCCAGACAGATGAAGGTACATAAGAAGAATTATCCCGTCCATGATCTCAAGTTAGATACTATTGTTCATGCCTTGAAGATCTGGCGTCATTATTTGTACGGTGTTCCTTGTGAGATTTATACTGATCACCGGAGTTTGCAGCATCTGTTCAAGTAGAAGGACCTTAATTTGCGCCAGAAGAGGTGGTTAGAGCTGCTGAAGGACTATGATATCACTATCTTATATCACCAGGGCAAGGCTAATGTGGTGGCCGATGCTTTGAGTCGCTGGGCAGAGAGTTTGGGGAGTTTGGCTTATCTACCAACAGCGGAGAGGCCCATGGCGATGGATGTTCAGGCCTTAGCCAGCCAGTTTGTGAGATTGGACTTTTCGGAGCCCAGTCGGGTTCTAGCTTGTGTGATTTCTCGGTCTTCCTTGTTGGATCGTATCAGAGAGCATCAGTTTGATGACCCTCATTTGCTTGTCCTCAAGGATAAGGTTCTGCATGGTGATGTGAGAGATGTGACCATTGGTGATGACAGGGTATTTAGGATGTAGGGTCGGATATGTGTACCCAATATTGATGGGCTTCGAGAGTTAATTCTAGAGGAAGCCCACAGTTCGCGGTATTCTATCCATCTGGGTGCTGCGAAGATGTACCAGGATTTGAGGTAGCACTATTGGTGGAGGCGGATGAAGAAATATATAGTTGGATTTGTAGCTCAGTGCCTCAATTGTCAGCAGGTAAAGTATGAGCACCAGATACCGGGTGGCTTGCTTTAGCAAATAGAGATTACGGAGTGGAAGTGGGAGTGGATCACCATGGACTTCGTAGTTGGACTCTCACGTACTTTGAGGAAGTTCGATGCCATTTGGGTGATTGTGGATCGGCTGACCAAGTCCGCACACTTCATTCCTATGTGTACCACCTATTCTTTGGAGCAGTTGGCGGAGATTTATATCCGGGAGATTGTTCGTCTGCATGGTATTCCAGTTTCCATCATTTCAGATACAGGTACTCAGTTCACATCACAGTTCTGGAGGGTCGTACAGCATGAGTTGGGTACTCGGGTGGAGCTGAGCACAACATTTCACCCCCAGATGGACGGACAGTTTGAACGCACTATTCAAATTCTTGAGGATATGCTTCGTGCATGTGTGAAGGAGTTTGGAGGTTCTTGAGATCAGTTCTTGCCACTGGCAGAGTTTGCCTACAACAACAGTTATTAGTCTAGCATTCAGATGGCATCGTATGAAGCTTTTTATGGTAGGCAGTGTAGATCCCCGGTGGGTTGGTTCGAGCCGAGTGAGGCTAGATTATTGGGCACAGACTTGGTTAAGGACGCTTTGAAAAAGGTTAAGGTGATTCAGGATAGACTTCGCATAGCCCAGTCCAGACAGAAGAGTTATGTGGACCAGAAGGTTCGTGATGTTTCCTATATGGTTAGAGAGCGGGTCTTGCTTTGGGTTTCGCCTATGAAAGGTGTTATGAGATTTAGGAAGAAGGGGAAATTCAGTCTGAGGTTTATTGGTTCTTTTGAGGTATTGAGACGTGTTGGGGAGGTTGCATATGAGCTTGTCTTACCTCCCAGCTTGGCAGGAGTTCATCCGGTACTTCATGTTTCGATGCTCCGGAGCTATTACAGTGATCCATCGCACGTGTTGGATTTCAGTTCAGTCCAGTTGGAAAAGGATCTATCTTATGTTGAGGAGCCAGTGGCTATATTGGACAGGCAAGTTCGAAAGTTGAGGTAAAAGAACATTGCATCAGTGAAGGTTCAGTGACGGGGTCAGCTGGTCGAGGAGGCAACGTGGGAGACCGAGCAGGATATGCACAGCCGTTACCCTCATCTTTTCCCCACTTCAGGTATGTCGCTATGCTGGTTCGAGGACGAATGAGTGTTTATAGAGGGAGAGGATGTAACGACCCGGCCAGTCATTTTGAGAATTAACGCCCTGATCCCCTATTAACTGCTTTCCCCGTGTTTGTTTTTGCTATTGTGAGTTACCGAGAGGATTCGTTCTGAGTTTCGGAGTATTTTGGGATACTTAGTCCCTAAATGAGAGCTTATACTTTAGAATTTGGACCGTAGTCAGAACAATATGAAGATGGCCTTGGAATGGAAATACGTGTATTCCGTTAGATCTGTTGGGTGATTTCGGGCTTAGGTGCGTGTTCGGATTGTGTTTTGGAGGTCCGTAGCTTATTTAAGCTTGAAATGCCGAAAGTTAAATTTTTGAAGTTTCCGGATTGATAGCGAGAGTTTGATATTGGGGTTGGAATCTGATTCCGAAATTTAGAATAGCTCTGTAGTGTTGAATGTGACTTGTGTGCAAAATTTGGAGTCAATCGGACATGGTTTGGTTGGTTTCGGCATCTGTTATAGAATTCTTGAGATTTCAAGTTCATTAGGCTTGGATTGGAGTGAATCGTGGCTTTACCGTTGTTCTATGTGATCTGAGGGTTGGATTAAGTTCGTATGGTGTTTTAGGATTGGTTGGTAAATTTGGTTGAGGTACCGGAGGCCTTGGGTGTGTTTCAGATGCTCAACAGGTCATTTTTGGACTTAGGAGTACAGCAGATTTGCTGGTTTTTCTGTTGCAGACAATTAGCCTTCGCGTTCGCGAAGGGGAGATCGCGTTCGCGAAGGCTGGCCAGTGGAAGCATAGAAAACGCGAGGTTCTGAGCGCGTTCGCGAAGAGGAAAGGTAGTGCAGCTGGGGACCCCAGGAAAATGCTCTACGCGTTAGCGAAGGTCCTGGAGCTGAAGCTACGCGTTCGCGAGTGGACCCTCGCATTCGCGAAGGAGGAAATTTGGCCTGAGGATTATTGTGCATCGCGTTCGCGATAGTAGTCTCGCGTTCGCGAAGAAGAAAGCGTCTGGGTAGAATTTAAATTCCAAAATCGAGGGTTTGAGTTCATAACTAAAAAATTGGATTGGGAGCTCGGTAGGAGGCAAAATTTGGAGAGATTTTCGGAGGAAGTTTGTGGGTAATGATTCCTAACTCCTTTTTGATTATATCTCATTAATCTAAACATGAATTCATCATCTAATTTCGGATTTGGGGTGAAAATTGGGAAAATTTGAGAAAAGTTCTCAGGCCTAATTTTGGGGTTTTAATCAAGATTTGGTATCGAATTTGAGTGAATTTGGTATGGTTAGACTTGTGAGTGAATGAGTGTTAATAATTTATGACTTTTACATCATTTCGAGACGTGGGCACGGGGAGGATTTTTCGACGTTCTTGTACTTTCTTGCCTTAGCTTCGATTTATTTAGCTAAATTAGCTATTTGTAGTTGTATTTACGTTATGATATTGATTTGATTAGTTTTGGGCCACTCGGAGTTGTATACTTGTGGCAAGAGCGAGATTTCGGATTGATTTTGAGCTGGTTCGAGGTAAGTGGCTTGCCTAACCTTGTGGGGGGGAACTCCCCTTAGTATTTTGGTACTGTTGTTATATGAATGCCGTGTACGTGAGGTGACAAGTGAGTACACGTGCTAATTATTGAAAAACACGGCTTTGATTAAATACTTACTATGTTTTCTCCTTTAATTGGACAATACTAATATGTGAAACCTCCTGTTTAGCTTAGGAAAGCATGCTTATGTGACTTAATTGTTTTACTTGCTTTAACTACTTACCTGGAATTTGTGCAGCGTGTTTAGAGTAGAAATTTCATGTTTTTCTGATACGAACTTGAATAGAATTGAAGGATTCTCTCTTGAAATTGTTGTGTATTTATTTTGGGACTACGGATCAGTATTCCGAGAGATCTCCCCTGCATATTTACTTTGAGACTACGGATCGGTATCCCGGGAGATCCCCCCGCAAATTTATAATTGGGACTACGGGACAATATCCCGGGAGATCCCCTGTATTGGATATTTACTTTTGGACTACCGGACGATATCCCGGGAGATCCTCTGTACATTTACGTTTGGGACTACGGGACCATATTCTGGGAGATCCCCGGTTGCTATCTCTGCGTATTGGGTTATTTCTTTCTGTGATTTCACCTTTATTGACTGTAGCATTTAGTTATACTGTCTCATTGCACATTATTTTACCTTGTTATATATATAACCAGTAGAGCCCTGACCTTCCTTGTCACTACTCGATCGAGGTTAGGCTTGGCACTTACTGGGTACCGCCGTGGTATACTCATGCCCTTTCCTGCACATTTTTTCATGTGCAGATCCAGGTTCTTCTGCTCAGCCATACCATCAGTGAGGCGAGGCGATTTTCAGAGATTTCGAGGTATATCTACCGCGTCCGTAGATGGATAAGTCCCTCTCTATTCTCCCTTTAGCTATAGACCTTCTGTAATTACTTTTGTTTAGACTTCTGGAGTTAGAACACTATGTATTTCCTCTAGTTTGTGATTCATGAGATTCTGAGTTTTGGGAGTGTTATTATTGTATATGTCGAGCGGTATTTTAAACTTCTCTATTATATTACCCGTAAATTGCTAGTTTCATATCTTTATTTCCTTTTTCCGCAAATTGTTAGGATTACCTAGTCCTAAAAATTAGGTGCCGTCACGACCGTTCACGGAGGGAGAACTTGGGTCGTTACATTAAACTAATACAGATGCGAGCAATGGAGAGTCCTCCTCTACAGCATATCTTTAAGGAGGTAAATGAGGTTGTTGACTACTTTGCAGTTGCTGGTGCATTGGCATAGATTTGGACCTTTCTTATTGGAATTACCTCGTTATTGTGCGTTGTTTTCTTAGCGTAAAGACTTGAATGGAAGGAAAATTTTATTTTGTGTCAGTTGTATGAAACAACTTTTTTGTTTCACAGTTTTGTGGACCCAGACTTTTGTGGACCCAGAAGTATAAGATTGGGGTCCACAAATTTATGATACAAAAAGAAGCCTCATACAACTAGTGTAAGTTGTATGAGACACAAAATAAAACTTCTGTGAATGGAACTACTCCTTCTCGATTAATTTCTTTTGTATGGATACTCCTTAATTTCTGTTAATGCTTTCATAAAAATTGCATATTTTAGAAGTTAAAAAAAACAATTTAAACTTTATTTTCTAGATTACAATACTAGACTTATTGATATATATACAGAGGAGTGATTTTATGGTGTGTCTCACACAACTGATAATAGTTGTGTGAGGCCTTTTTTTATCTCACATATTTGTGGATTCATATCTTGCATATTTGGGTCCACAAAATTCTGGGACCACACAGTTGTGAGACAAAAAAGAGGTCTTACACAACTAGCGTTAGTTGTGTGAGACACAAAATAAAATTTTTCTATACAGAGCTATATGTTGTTATGGTCAACTTCTAGTTACCTGTGTAAATAAAAGGCAAAATACATAAGTAGCAACCTAAACTACCTTCCAAAATTGCGTCTAGTACACACTACTTTTTTCTTGATCAATTTTTTATTTGGAGATTGTATTCGCGTGTCAATCAAAATGTGACACGTGTCATAACTCATCTATACATAAATATTGCTAATATATTTAAAATAAACTTTAATTGATTAAATAAAATAAAAAATAAATGCCATCTTCCCCAACCCCCCTTTCCCGTCAACTTCCTCCTCACCATGGAGCTTAGAAGAGGAGAGCAATATCATCTACCATCTATCAAGAACAATACATGGACTCATGGAGCTTACAAGAGGAGCAAAATCAAAGGCAACAAACTAATCCAAGAAGGCCATCATCATCATCATGAGTGCGACAATATTTTGTCCGAGAATGGAAGTGATGAAAACTAAAATTGCAACTCCTTCTTTCTCCATTTTCAGATCTCATACCATGCCTAAACAAAGTAAATCAAAGTCAAGTTTTAGTTTTCATTAATTAAAGAACTTCATTGTGAATAAAATCTACAACCTTCTATTCTAATTTTAGTCATTCTCATGAAATACGAAAAAACATATTCTGTTTTATTCACGTAAAAGTTGAATTTTTTGGTGAGTTTTAATGGTAGAGAAAAAAGTAAAAAAAGTTTGGAAGGGCAAGACACGAAACAGAGGGTTTAATTTCTGTCAATTCTCATGAACAAGATGCCTATTGTTTAACAATAGGGGACTGGGTTCGCCTATTGTATGATCAATCGAGACTGAAACATGACAGGTTAAAGATCAATCTCGGGTTATATCGAACCGAGGTACGAAGTTACAACATCGAGCTCATGATCCCCGGACCGAACAAGATCGATACCAAACAAGATCGAGGGAAATCTGCTAAGCCGAATAACAGAGGGCCGAGATATCTAGGATCAGTTAAAGATCACGGCACGAATCTCGGCACGTATCAAGGAGAGGCTGGTTAATTAGTAAATCATGAGATTTTTCACCTTATATAGAGTTGTATCAAGAGTAGGACATCCCTACTATATAAAGGAGGTCTAATCATTTGTAACACACATTGAAATACGCAATACAAAGAAATATACTGGCACCTTGTTATTCTGTTCTTACATCAGCAGAGGCATTTCTTAATTCGAGAGTGATCGAACTCGAAGGCCAAGGCTATTCAGTTTGTGTGGTTTGCATTTATTTTTTTATTGTCAATTTTAATAATAATTTGTCTTCTTAATTCGTACAAAGTTATATCACATATCCTTAAAACCGCGTATAAATTCAATTGTTATCCATTTTTTAGGGTAATAGTTTGGCGCCCACCGTGGGGGCTAAGGATAATAGTGGTTACTCGGTACAAACTTTCATAACACAAACTATATCTCAATTGTTCTTTGAAGTATCTTTGATTCCATGGTCAAAATGTCGAACTCTCAGTCAGCAACCCTTCACATTGACAACGATTTTGGCCACCATGGTGAGAATGATAACATAGCACCAGGAAACGACGTACCCCGGTCGATATGCATGTAGTTCCGGATGTAGATCCAATCGACATTAGCTCACATGTAGCCCTCAATGCAAATTTGACTATCGATTCCGAGGGCAAGGTCCGCGGGGATGTTCGATCACCCGCTCAAAGCACACATGGCGGCGAAGATGGCAGGATCAACCTGCAGGTGATCTTCGAAATTCTGCAAGCTCAACAGGAAGCAAAAGCACAGCTCCAAAACCAAAATCACCCATCGAGCAGGATCGAGCCCGAGCGGTCACAGGAAGTTGTCCACAAGGTCGAATCGGTTTTGAAGAAATCGAACGAGAAAGAATGGGGGACCGATACTGCAATCGTGAAGATGCTCGAAGAACTGATAAAATGAATTGACTCGGGGGAAAAGAAGATTGAGGCAAATGATAAGAAGGTAGAAACTTACAACTCCAGGGTCGTTCAAATCTCAGGGGCACCACCGATATTGAATGATCTGGACTCCAAAAGGTTCATGCAAAAGGCTTCCCCCTTCCCCCCCCCAAGCGCGGCTCCAGGCCGATCCCCAAGAAGTTCAGAATGCCCGAGATTCCTAAATACAATGTAATGACCGATCTAAACGAGCATGTCACCTCTTACATATGTGTTATCAAAGGGAATGATCTAGAGGATGACGAGATCGAATATGTCTTGCTAAAGAAATTCAGAGAGACCCTGTCAAAGGGTGCTATGATATGGTACCACAATTTACCACCTAATTATATTGACTCATTTGTTATGCTTGCAGATTCTTTCATAAAGGCATACGCTGGAGCCATCAAAGTCGAAACTAGGAAATCAGACCTTTTCAAGGTAAGGCAAAAGGATAACAAAATACTCAGAGAATTCGTACCTCGATTCCAAATAGAACAAATGGACCTGCCACCAGTCGCTGACGATTGGGCCGTTCAAGCTTTCATCCAAGGACTCAATGTTTGAAGCTCAGTGGCTTCGCAGCAGTTGAAGCAGAATTTGATAGAATACCTAGCTGTTACTTCGGCCGATGTGCAAAATCAATACCAATCAAAGATCAAGATTGAAGAAAACCAACTTGGGGATCCTTAGGAGTCCGTTTATCCTAATATACCCGTCGACAGAATCAAGAGGGATATTGACCGAGAATCGAGGTCGAACAAAAATCGGTATCAGCCATATAATGGAGATCGTAGAATTAGTGGATCTGGGCGAATCCTGTATGAAATGAAAGGAGAAGTGATTGAGGCCAGAGCTCTCGGTGACTCATGAGAAAAAACGGCTTCGACAGGCCTATCGGACCCAAAGAAGCACCACAATTATCAGAATACAACTTTAATGTTGATGCAGCCGCCATCGTATCGGCAATCAAGCGCATCAAAGATACCAAATGGCCTCGACCTTTACAAACCGATCCATCCCAGAGATATCCCAACCAAATATTCAAATATCATGGCACGCAGGGCCACAGAACAGAAGATTGTTGACAATTGAGAAAAGAAGTAGCTTGATTATTCAACAATGAGCATCTTCGGGAGTTTTTGAGCGGCCGAGCCAAGAATTATTTCAGAAAAAGGGATTCCAATAAACAAAATAAACATGCGGAACCTCAGCACGTCATTCATATGATCATCAGAAGGGTCGATGTTCCTCAAGGTTCGATGTTAAAGCGTACCAAAGTGTCAATCACGAGGGAAAAATGGACTCGAGACTACATTCCAGAAGGAACTTTATCTTTCAACGACGAGGATGCAGAAGGAATCATGCAGCCCCATAATGATGCATTGGTAATATCTATACTTATGAATAAAACTCGAGTTAAAGGTGTGTTAATTGATCCAGGTAGCTCGGCCAACATTATTCGATCGAGGTTCGTAGAACAACTCAACCTACAGGATCAAATCGTGCGTGCAGCCCAAGTGCTAAATGGCTTCAACATGGCTTGTGAAACTACTAAGGGACAAATAACATTACCAGTAAACACAACCGGAACCATCCAGGAGACCAAGTTTTATGTGATCGAAGGGGACATGATGTATAACGCTCTGTTCAGGAGACCGTGGATCCATAACATGAGAGTTGTGCCCTCGACCCTACACTAGGTGTTAAAATTCCCGACACCAGAGGGATTTAAAACGATCTACGAGAAGCAACCCGCCGCAAAGGAAATATTTGTCGTCGATGAAGTAATTCCTATATCAACACTTTCATCGACAGAGGATCCAGATTCGAAAACAAAACAGGAAGCCAAATAGCAACCACCGATGTCGGCCTTGACCCAACCAGACAAGCAGGGGACTGACGAAGACGATGATTACGGGGTTCCTCAATCCTTCATTATCCCTGATGACTCCGACACTACCAAATCAACGGTCGAATTGCTAGATCAAGTCACATTAATCGAACATCTACCCGATCGAAAGGTATACCTGGGTACGGGGTTAACTCCCGAACTCAGGAAAAAACTCATTCAATTTCTTACTACTAACATAGATTATTTTACTTGGTCCCATCTCGACATGACAAGGATCCCACCACAGATCACCAGTCATAAACTAAGCCTGGACCCGAAATTCCATCCGGCCAAGCAGAAAAGGAGACCACAATCTGAAGTCAAGCATGCTTCCACCAAGGACGAGGTAACTAAACTCCTTAAAATAGGGTCCATCCGGGAAGTCAAATAACCGGAATGGCTTTCAAACGTAGTAGTAGACCCCAAGAAAGGGAACAAACTGAGAATGTGTATGGATTACAAGGATTAAAATAAGGCATGCCCCAAAGACTCTTTCCCTTTGCCTAACATCGATCGCATGATCGATACCACGGGCGGCCATGAAATCCTCAGTTTTCTCGATGCCTACTCCAGGTACAACCAAATACGAATGAACCGGGATGATCAAGAAAAGACCTCCTTCATCACTAAGTATGGCACATACTATTTAACCTAATTCCATTTGGATTAAAAAATATCGGTGCCACATATCAATGCTAGTAAATCGGATGTTCAAAGAACAAATAGGTAAATATATGGAAGTTTACATTGGCGATACATTAGTTAAGTCCCTGCGAGCAGAGGACCATTTAAAGCATTTATATGAAACCTTCAGTATATTGAAGAAGTACAACATGAAGCTGAATCCGGAAAAATGTGCGTTCTGAGTAGGATCAGGTAAATTTCTTGGGTTCATGGTATCCAACCAAGGAATTAAGATCAACCCTAACAAGATCAAAACTATCGAGGATATCACGGTTGTAGACAACATGAATGCCATGCAAAGCCTAACCGGGCGCATAGCCGCCCTGGGCCAATTCATTTCGAGGGCTTCCAATAAGAGTCATCAATTTTTCTCATTACTGAAGAAGAAAAACAACTTCATATGGACCCCGAAATACCAACGGGCCATGGAAGAACTTAAGCGATATTTATTGAGCCCGCCACTACTTCACACACTGAGGGCGGACGAACAACTCTACTTGTATTTGGCAGTATCGGAAATAACGGTAAGTGGAGTCCTAGTTCGGGAAGAACAAGGTACGCAATTTCCGATTTATTTTGTTAGCCGGACCTTAGGTATGGCCAAAACAGATATCCTCACCGAGAAAAACTGGTGCTCGCTTTGCTAATCGCCTCTAGAAAACTAAAATCGTACTTTCAGTGCCACCCTATATGTGTTGTGACAACTTACCTATTGTACAATATAATGCATAAACCCAAACTCTCAGGACAATTGGCCAAATGGGCCGTAGAAATCAGCGGGTAAGATATTGAGTATCGGCCTCGGACAGCCATTAAGTAACAAATTTTGGCAGATTTTGCAGCTGACTTCATGCCGGCCCTAATACCCGAGGTTGAAAGAGAGTTGTTGGTAAACTCGGGGATATCTTCGGGAATCTGGACCCTCTTTACGGACAGTGCATCGAATGCAAAGGGTTCCGGACTTGGTGTCATACTGAAGCCACCCACAAGTAATATAGTTAGACAATCCGTTAGAACTATGAAATTGACTAACAACGAGGCCGAATATGAGGCCATGATTATAGGTCTCGAAATAGCTAAAATCTTGGGGGATGAGGTGATCGAAGCTAAATGTGACTCCCTCCTTGTGGCAAATCAAGTAAACGGAAGATTCGAAGTCAGAGAAGAACTGATGCAAAGGTACCTAGGTAAGCTACAGATAATATTACATCGATTCAAAGAATGGACTTTATAACACGTACCTCGAGACCAAAATAGTGAGGCCAATGCACTAGCGAACTTAGGCTCTTCGATCGAGGACGACGAGCTCAACTCGGGGATAGTCGTACAACACATGAGATTGGTAGTGGAAGAAGTTCACACCGAAATAAACTCTGCAAGTCTGACTTGGGATTGGAGAAATAAATATGTAGAGTATTTGAAGGCTGGGAAATTACCCTCAAATCCAAAAGAATCGAGGGCCCTGCACACAAAGGCATCTTAATTCAATTTGTCCGAGGACGGAACCTTGTACAGAAGAATGTTCGATGGCCCACTAGCAATATGTCTGGTACTAGGAGATACTGAGTAAGTTCTTAGGGAAGTTCACGAGGGCACCTGCGAAAACCACTCAGGCGCTGAATCATTGGTTCGAAAGGTAATCATAACCGGCTATTACTGGATCGATATGGAAAAAGATGCGAAGGAGTTCGTACGAAAATGTGACAAATGCCAAAGACATGCTCCGATGATTCACCAACCAGGGGAACTGCTGCATTCGGTCTTGTTACCATGGCCATTCATGAAGTGGGAAATGGACATTGTTGGTCCTCTTCCATAGGCACAAGGTAAGGCCCAATTCATCTTATTTATGACTGGCTATTTTTCTAAGTGGGTTGAAGCCCAGGCGTACAAGAAAGTTAGGGAGAAGGAAGTCATCAACTTCATTTGGGACCATCATATGTCGGTTCGGTATGCCATCCGAAATTGTATGTGACAACGGGAAACAATTTATCGGTGGCAAAGTAACCAAGTTTCTCGAAGATTATAAAATCAAAAGAATCTTATCGACACCTTATCATCCTAGTAGGAACAGACAAGCCAAATCAACCATCAAAACCATAATCCAAAACGTTAAGAAAAGGTTGACCGATGCCAAGGGAAAATGGAAGAATATCCTGCCCGAAGTTCTCTAGGCATATCACACAACCTCGAAGTCCAGCACCGGGGATACACTATTCTCATTGGTTTATGGCACCAAAGCTCTAATACCGGTCGAAGTCAGGGAACCAAGTATTAGATTCTGATATTCAACAAAAGAATCAAATGAGGAGGCCATGAATACGAGCGTGGAGATATTGGATGAAAGGCATGAAGTCAATCTTGTTTGATTGGCCTCCTAAAAGCAACAGATCAAGAGGTACTACAATCAAAGATCCAACCTTCGATACTTCAATGTCAGAGACTTAGTACTAAGGAAGGTCACTCTAAACACCCGGTATCCGAACGAAGGGAAGTTGGGTACGAATTGGGAAGGACTGTACTAGATTCTCGAGGTCATCAGGAAAGGATTCTATAAGCTCCGAATGATGAACGGAGAATAACTACCGAGAAATTGGAATGTAACCCACCTAAAATGATATTATTGCTAAGGTATGACCCAATTTGTTTCTTTTATTTTGGACTAACATTTGCAGGTAATCAACAAGAAGCATCACAAAGTTTTAGGTCTGAAAGCACGTGTTGAACTCTTTTTTCCTTAGACCAGTTTTGTCCCAAATGGGTTTTTCAGCAAGGTTTTTAATGAGGCATCAGTGGGTCGTGCTAACTTAGAATCAAAGGTCGATCACGAATCGGTGTCGAAGATCGCGTTTACAGTATCTGAGGTTTCTCTACAATCAACCTCAAATACTGGGGGCATTACCCTCGATATCGACTTTAGCGAGGAAACAAATTACTTCGTAATGGAAGGGTCTCGATAGGTAGGATATGTTGTAAGGGACAAACGGTCAAGTGAACCATAGCCACATATATTGCTCGAGCCCTGGCATAAGACATGTACACATGTATACTATTTTGCAAAAGAATAAAGAGAAGTACTTTCCTTGCAATCATCTTATGTTCCAAAAGTTTTCTCTTTACATCCCTTAAAGAATTTCGTACTTCTGATATCCTAAAGGATACGAGCTCAAGGGCCAATTATAATCGAAGTTCGGATGATCACTCCCTCACTCGGGACTACCGTCCGAAAACAAACTCAATCTGACCGAGCTATTTAAACCTGGGGCATAAGACCTATTAGGCAACCCTCAAATTTTAGAGGCCACGACCATACCCACTCGAGGACTGTTATCTTAGGAAAGCCTAGATAACTCGGGAAAGCAAGCCTAGTAGGCGCTCAAACTAAAAGGCTACGGCCATATTAACACGGCTCAAAGACATCTGAGAATCGTAACAAAAGATAGGCCTTCAAAAAAGATAGATTTTTAACCGGTGCTAAAGGCTACCCTCGACAAACTATAATTTGAATTACTTACTTTGGGGTAAAAGTTTCTGGTAACACCGAACCCCCAAGACGCCTCAATAATGTAAAGGTAAGGTTTGTTCGAACTTTTACAACCTAAGTTATTTTATGCTACGGCATTAAGGTTTGTTCAAACTTTTACAACCTAAGTTATTTTATGCAAAGGCATTCCGGCCTTTGTGAATACAAGTAATGAAGCAAAGGAAAAATTTAAAAGCCGAAAGGGAAAGAAAGCCTTATATATATTTACCCAATAATCTTTTTACAAAGGCTAAAATGGCCTAATACAAAAATCTACAACAGCCTGAACGGCCTTAAAAAGATGCAAAAAAACAATAAAATTTTTATATATATATATATATATAAAGGCCTAACTGGACTGGTCCTCATCGGAGGCAGCATCTTCATCCTCGGGATCTTCCTCGTCTTCGGACTCACTTAAGCTCTTAGAATCTTCTTCGGGAGAGGCTAGCTTCCGGGCCCTAACTTCTTCTGCTTTGGCATTCTCGATTTCAGCCAGTACATCGAAGTTCTGAGCATAGACTCCCCCGAGGGCTTCCATTTGAGCTTGCCACCTTGCATGCTCCACCATTCTTTTAGCTTGCGCCTGAATCACCTCGGCGTCAACCTTGTATTGAGCCACTTTAGCATCAACCTCGGTCTTGGCCACAACCACCTCTGATTTGGCCTCTTCGAGTTCCTTGGCCAAATTCTTTTTATCAGAAATAGTCGAGTCTATTTGGGATTGAAGATCCTCGATTTTCTTGACCTGTACCAAGGTCTTCTCTTTTGTAGCTCGGAGTTGGGTCTCGGGCGACTCCAGTTATGCTTGGACAACTTCCTTTTTCGAGTCTAAGATGTCCATATTTTTCTTAAACTCCTCAGCCTCGGCTTGTATCGTATCTACTTGTGCCTTGAGCTGCCCGATTTGTTCAAGCCTCTGTCGAACCTACAAGATCGGATCATTAGCCACTATGTCCATTTTTTCTTCACTATCGTGAAGTACTCGAATTACCTGCTCGGCCATCTCGGTATGCTCCCACCGAGCCATTTCTAAATCAGCCTGAAGCTTCTCACTGAGAAGCTTGTAGGTGTCCCTTTTCTTAGTAAGATCACGAACCTCGGTCTTGTGATGAGTTAATTCCTCCCGATATTGGAGGAAAGCCTCATGGTGCAACATCGAATCCTGCAAGAATAAAGGAAGGTGTTATGGTTATTTACAACCTTAAACTTAAAATACATAAGAAGAAATATACACAAAGTTACCCGATTTAATGCTTGTTGAGCTTCATTGAATAGGCAGGGGGTTCCCACCTTGTCCATCACTGCTTGATCTTCTTCGGTCACCAAACACCGAAAATAGCTACCGACCGCCATGGGGTCAAAGAAAACTCGGGCATCCTCCGGGATAAAGAGAACTAACGACCACCTTCGGTCAGGGTCAATGCTTAAGGCCGGGAACCGGTCCACTAACTTAAGGTTTGTTCGAACTTTTACAACCTAAGTTATCTTATGCAAAGGCATTCCAGACTTTGTGAATACAAGTAATGAAGCAAAGGAAAAATTTGAAAGCCGAAAAGAAAAGAAATCCTTATATATATTTACCCAATAATCTTTTTAAAAAGGCCAGAATAGCCTAATACAAAAATCTACAACGGCCGAAACGGCCTTAAAAAGATACAAAAAGCAACAAATAATTATATATATATACATATATATATATATATATATATATATATATATATATATATATATATATATATATATATATATATATATATAAAGCCCTGACTTCTTCTGCTTTGGCATTCTCGATTTCAGCCAGTACATCGAAGTTCTGAGCATAGACTCCCTTGAGGGCTTCCATTCGAGCTTGACACCTTGTATGCTCCACCATTCTTTTAGCTTGTGCCTGAATCGCCTCGGTGTCAGCCTTGTACTGAGCCACTTTAGCATCAACCTCGGTCTTGGCCACAACTACCTCTGATTTGGCCTCTTCGAGTTCCTTGGCCGAATTCTTTTTATTAAAAATAGTCGAGTCTATTTGGGATTGAAGATCCTCAATTTTCTTGACCTGTACCGAGGTCTTCTCTTTTGTAGCCCGGAGCTGGGTCTAGGCCGACTCCAGTTGTGCTTGGACAGCTTCCTTTTTCGAGTCTAAGATGTCCATATTTTTCTTAAACTCCTCAGCCTCGGCTTGTATCGTATCTACTTGTGCCTTGAGCTGCCGACTTGTTCAAGCCTCTGTCGGACCTACAAGATCGGATCATTAGCCACTATTTCCATTTTGTCTTCACTATCGTAAAGTACTCGAATTACTTGCTCGGCCATCTCGGTATGCTCCTACCGAGCCATTTCTAAATCGGCTTGAAGCTTCTCACTGAGAAGCTTGTAGGTGTCCCTCTTCTTAGTAAGATCATGAACCTCGGTCTCGTGATGAGTTAATTCCTCCCGGTATTGAATGAAAGCCTCATGGTGCAACAACGAAGCCTGCAAGAATAAAGGAAGGTGTTATGGTTATTTACAACCTTAAACTTAAAATACATATGAAGAAATATACACAAAGTTACCCTATTTAATGCTTGTTGAGCTTCATTGAATAGGCAGAGGGTTCCCACCTTGTCCATCACTGCTTGATCTTCTTCGGTCACCAAACACCAAAAGTAGCTAGCGACCTCCACGGGGGCAAAGAAAACTTGGGCATCCTCCGAGATAGAGAGAACTATCGACCACCTTCAGTCAGGGTCAACGCTCGGGCCCAGAACCGGTCCACTAACTTTGGGCTCAAATAAGACTCATTGGCTCCCGTTGATGGTACCTTCTTTGGCACCGGCAAGTCTCCGAGCCCAGTGACATCCTCTAAGGCAAAAGACTCTAACCTATACAAAAAGGTGTGAATATCTGTCGACCCCTGAGGCCCCTTATAAGAACGACCTTCTAACATACCGGCCTCAAGGATCATGGCATCTAAGAACTAAGGAGACCCAGTATGTCAATCACCCTGAGCGTGTCTTTTAGGGCACTTTCCTCTGCTCGAGGAGTGTCAGTCGCGGTATCCCTCTCGACCACCCTAGCTTGGGGTAGAGTAGCCTCACCTCCTTTTGGTTCAGGAGCTTCGGCCAAAGCTCTCTCGTCGACCTCCTCATGTCGAGACAGTTCGACTTCAGCACCCACCAGTTCGAAAGCCTCTTGTATTGTGACACCAATTTGCATGCGGGCCACCAACTTGGATTTATCTTCTTCTTCGGACTCATCCTTAGCCGATAGACTGAGTCTGAGGGTAGAACGTCGGAGCTCCCCTTGGGCTTACCGACTTCCTTTTTGGTTTTTTCTTTTCTGAGTTTGGGGAACTCGAGACCCTTTTTCTCTTCTTTTCATCACCCTGCTTCGGAGCATGGGACTTGAGAGGCATATCCTAATCACTGAATGGAGGCCTTATAGCAACATCTTTGGGGAGACCTACAAAAAAAAGAGCCAATAAGAATTCGACAGTACAAGAAAAAATCAAACATTATTGAATTAGAAGAGAAAACTTACCATGATTACGGGCCTCCCATCAACCCTTCGACAATTCGTGCCATGTGTGCTCGAAATATGGTCTTTGTGACATAAGACCCTCGACCCATTCTTTGAGTTGAGAAACCGCATCCAGCATCCGAGACACGGCTGCACCACAACAACACCGATAGGAGGAAGGAAAGGAAAGAAACAATAAATAAAATCTTTTAGGAGAAGTTATACTTACGCTTCATGTTCCATTTCTCGGGAAATGGCATATCCTTGGCAGGGATCAAGTCCCAGGTCCTCACTCAAACAAATCTGCCCATCCAGCCTCGGTCTCGATCCTCATCTATACTCGAGAACAGGGCCCTGGTGGCCCAGCGGGCAAGTTTGATTAATCCCCTTAAATAGAGTCGGGGACTATATAGGCGTATAAGATGATCGAGGGTGAAGGCACACCTCTTGATTTTGTTTATGAAGAAACGAATAAGAATCACTATCCTCCAGAAAGAGGGGTGAATCTGACCGAGAGTCACTTCATACCTTTTGCATAAGACAATAATGATCGAATCTAAGGGACCTAACGTGAAGGGGTAAGTGTAAACACTTAAAAAACCATCCACGTGGGTGGTAATTGATTCTCCAGGCGAGGGCAGCATCACTTGTTTATCGACCCAGTTACAATCCTATTTGACCTAGGAGAGGAGATCATCGATGATTGTACATATATCTCGAGACCGGTTGACATCAACCCGGTACCGAGGAAGTTTTTTTAATCTTGAAATTAGCACCGATCGAGTGGCTCCACCGCAGTTCCATCGCCGACAAGCCGTGATCAAGCGGTTTTTTCCTTTTGTAGGACTTTCTTGGAAGTTTTCGCCATTTTAGAGAAAAGATGAAGAATAAGGAATTAAGAAGGCATGCTTAGCGGTTTGCAGAAAGTTAAAGAAATTTGGAGAATGAAGAGATTTTTGGAGAACAAGGATGGAAGAAGCTTGGACATAAAGTTTGAATGAATGAAAATTGTGATATTTATAGTCTGCTAGTGACGGTTCAAAACCCGTAGTGGCCGACCAAACTGACACGCATTTAATGTCTTGGTAACTGGATCGACATGACGTTTCGGTAACCGTTTGACGCTTACGTCATGTTCTATCGAAGCAGGATTCCGAGGTTCATATCGTTTCTCGTCGTCTTCTCTCCGAAAAATAAGGGAACTATCTGTATACGGTCAAAATCGGGTTCGCCTATTGTATGACCAATCGAGACTGAAACATGACAAGTTAAAGATCAATCTCGAGTTATATCGCCGAGGTATGGAGTTACAGCATCAAGCTCGTGATCATGGGATCGAATAAGATCGAGACCAAATAAGATCGAGAAAAATCTACCGAGTCGAATAACAGAGGACCGAGATACATGATATCAGGCTATATAGACGATATTTGCACCTAATTATACTATACTTTATTGTTGTTTTATAGGAAAAATGATAACAAAATGCTCTAATTGGTGTTCTTTTGCTTCGCAGGGACTAATCCAAGTTAGGAAGAACTATGGAGTGTTTTGGAGTCAATAGTGTGAAGAAAACGTCCAATCAAGAAGTACCCAAGCGGAAAGAAGCAAAAAGTGGACTGGGGTGGAATCCACCGCGACCGCGGTGGACCGCGGTCAGACCGCGACAGTCAACAAAACACAGGCAGAATTTTATGCTCTCACCGCAGTCGCGCCGCGGTCTGTCGCGACCGCGGTGAACTATGAAGTTGCCAGAAAATTTAGGGACCAAAGTGTAATTCGGGGAAAACTTATTCCAAACCCTTATAAACTCTAGAAGGTCGCCCAAGATATCATTAAACTTGTTTTTAGACTACTTTGGAGGCAAGAACAAGTGTGAGAAGATCAACCAAACATTACAGTTTTTCTATCACCTTTTATTTCGTGTAATTACACATTATGAACAATTTTATAGTTTTATCTTGCTTTGTTATGAGTAGCTAACATTTAATCTAGGGTTGATGGAACCAATTGTTAGATGAAGTTTTGACTCAGTTTTGTTATAATCGAGCCGGGTTTATTATATGATTGTTCAACTATGTTTTGTATGGTGATTAATTGAATGGGACCTTGATTAATCGTGTCTAATTGCCTTATGTTGCTTGAGAAAGAATATTAGGTTAGACTACTGTTGAACAACATCACTTTTGGGTAATTGAAGAGATTCATCACTTGAACTTCAAAGTGGGGTTAGAGATAACGAAACTTTGGTGGGATAACTCAGAGCTGCACATGTTGTCAGCTAGAGTAGTTCGAGAGAATGCTCTACTAAATTATCGTAGTTGATCGAGAGATACTTACGATAACCCATAGCTCATAATCCTCATAAAGTATTACGGCGAGATTATAGCAAAAGAGTTAAAGATTAAACTAGCAATTGGGGAAATCAATACCCTAGACCTTTTTACCATTGAATTATCTTTGATTTAGCATCTTGTTATTTTTAATATCATTTGAAATAGTTAAACAAAACCCAATCTTTGTTGATAAAAATCTTGCATCTGGAAATTGTTTGAGTTGATAATAGCATTGCCAAGAGTTGTAATAGATAGGTTAGTTCCCTGAGGATTTGACTCCAGACTTAAAACCAGATTATATTTGCAACGACCGCTTTGTCTTTTAGAAGGCATAGTTGGGCATGATCAAATTTTGGCGTCGTTGCCGGGAAACTAACACTGTTATTTATTACAACTTAGAAGTAGTGCTGGAATTATTAGTTTAAATCAAATTTCTAAGGTGTTAAACAATTTTTTCCATTGAAATTATCACGTTTGAACTCTTGTGGGATTTAGGTGTATGCCTAGGAATTCATCGAGGAATGGAGAACTGCTTGAAGGACTCTCAGACCCCGAGAAAACATTCAGGGCATTAAACCGTGCCAACAAGAAAAACAAACAATCCCAACAAATACACCAACTTGAAATCAACATGGGTGACATGCATAACGTCGACGAAAACATCAGGGATGAGCCGGTTGACCCTAACGCCAGAGTGGTAGCACCTCTTGTGCCAGAAGCCGCACTTTATGATTGGGCACAACCAACAGCTGACAACCTGGCCACTGCCATTTCTGTGCCTCCAATACAAGCGGAGACATTCCAGATCACCAACAACATGCTGCATCTTCTGCAGAATAAGGGATTATTCTCCAGGTCACACATTGAAGATCCTCAACAACATTTGAAAATATTTCTATCGATTTGTGTGAGCCAAAGGCAGCCAAATGTGACCCTAGAAGCTATCAAGTTGTTACTGTTCCCGTTCTCTGTGACCGGGGAAGCTCAGACTTCGCTGAATTCGCTCCCAATAAATTTCATTGTCACCTGGGAGGAATTAGTCAAGCAGTTCCTGAACAAGTTCTACCCGCCCAACAAGACTGCAAGACAAATTGATGAGATATTGTAGTACAAGCAGCAGCCTACTGAGACCTTGCAGGAAACTTGGGAAAGATTCAAAGGGATGCTAGTGAAGTGCCCCCACCATGGTATTCCAGACCAGATGCTTGGCCAGAAATTCTACGTGGGGTTAGCAGACAATCTAAAGGCCAATGTAGATGCTTCAGCTGGGGGTGCATTTTTAAGTAAGACATTCACCGAGTGCAAAATCCTTCTTGACAAGATGTCCTAGAATTCAGGGTGGATGACGAGGGGCACAACTCTGGCACCAATAGTGCATTCAGTTCCTCTTGACCCAAATAATTCACAGGCTAAGAACATGGCTACACTCATGACTCAGATGAGTATATTGACAAAGGAGATCGATGAGATGGGTACAAAGCAAGTGCATATTGTTGACACAACAAATGGAGGACTGTGTACACTCTGTATTAATCAGTCTTATGTGTGTTCATGGAGTGGAGAAGGTGACAACCAAGGGGTAAGAGAGGATATAAATTATGTCAATAACTTCGGGGGTCAGAGACAAGGAGGACAGCAGTGGAGACCATCACCCAATCAGCAGTACAGATCAAACATGCCACAACCTGGTGGTGTGCAGCCCCAAGGCCAAATGGTGCCATATCAGAGGCAACAGGGCTATCCACAGCAGAACCAGTAATAGTTGGCATATCAGACACCTCCTCAGCAACAAGATAACAACATGGTAGAGATCAGGGGAATGCTTCAACAACTCATTGGAACAAATGGTAAGATGCAGGAAAAGTTGGCAGTTTATGACTCAGCAATAAAGAATATTGAGACTCAACTGGGGCAGCTGTCCATGGCCTTAAACAATTGCCCGTAGGGAACATTTCCAGCAAACACGAACATTAACCCCAAGGAGCAAAACCCGAATCAGCTGATGGCCGTAAGTCCGGAATGGGAGAGATTTAGACAGGGAGCAAGAAGTTGTACAATCCAGCAAAGAGACTATGCCAGCCACTCCAGTTCCATTAGAGGTAGATGAATCAGCAGAACTTACTGAAGTGGTGGTTGAACAGGCTCAGGACGATAAGGGTAAGGCTAAGGAGAGTGAACAAGCTGCAGAACAGAGGGCACCTCTTGTGGAGACTAGCAAAACAAAAGAAGGAAGATCAATACAGGAAATTTATGGAGATGCTTCGTCAAATTCAATTGAATATCCCTCTGATGGATGCTTTGAGGGAGATGCCAGGCTATGCAAAGATGATGAAGGACCTAATGTCATGAAAATTTGACTTTCAGGACCTATCCACAGTAACTCTAACACAGACGTAACTACAGTGCAATAGTGACAAAACCCATGGCTCAAAAGATGTCTGACCCAGGTAGCTTTACTATTCCATGCATTATTGGGAGTTATGCCTTTGCAAAGGCATTATGTGACTTAGGAGCCAGCATAAACTTGATGCCGTTGTTCATATATACCAAACTGAGCATTGCCAAGAGTTATAATAGATAGGTTAGTTCCCTGAGGATTCGACTCCGGACTTAAAACCAGATTATATTTGCAACGGTCGCTTTGTCTTTTAGAAGGCATAGTTGAGCGTGATCAATACTCGCGATTAGTTGAAGATCATGGCGGGAATCTCGACACGTATCAAAGAGAGGCCGGTTAATTAGCAAATCATGAGATTTTTTTCCTTGTATAGAGTTGTATCAAGAGTAGGACACTCCTACTATATAGGGGGGGGGGTCTAATTATTTGTAACACATATTGAAATACGCAATACAAAGCAATTATACTGTTATTTTTAGCTCTTATCACCTTGTTATTCTATTCTTACATCAGTAGAGGCATTTCTTGGTTCGATAGTGATCGAACTCGAAGGCTAAGGCTATTCAATTTGTGTGGTTTGCATTTATTTTCTTATCATCAATTTCAATATTAATCTGTCTTCTTAATTTGTACCAGGTTATATCACGTATCCTTAAAACCGCGTATAAATTCAATTGTTATCCGTTTTTAGGGTAAACATCTTTAATACACCCATGTTTTTTCTTTTTTCTTTTTTTCCCCTTTAAAGGAGTCTTGAGTGATGGATAGTTTATGGAGGGGTAGGACACAACGAATTCAAAGTAGAAGTGCCAAAGCCACGAGAGCATCATTAATTGACGAATTTATTATCATCTTCCAACGGGAAAGTTGGTAGGTTCTATCCTAACTGGTTAGTAACAATGACGATAAAAACTTTGACTGAAAATTAACGAGTTTGTGAAAGAAACAAAACTCCAAAGCTAATTATTTCCAAAGATGAGATCAGCTAGAAACATTCATGATTGCAGGTTAATGATTTTGCAATTAATCTACCAAGTCCTCCCAACTTTTTTTTTTTATCACTAGATGAACTTGATAAAATAGGAGGATGTTTTGTTATAAATGTTTTTAACTCCAAACTCTTGTGATCTAAAAGCACCTATTATGTTTAGTATAATGTTTAGTTTTCAATAATACCTCGTATTTTACGCCCTTTAATTTAAATATGGGCTAGGTAATACTTATATGTCCCTTATGCGAAAGTATTTGGATTCTGAGAGCTAAATAAATTCTTCTTTGATCGTGATTTTTGTATATGCCTTTTAAATGCTTTCAATTATTTATTATTGTGACTAATAATACTTTTTACATAATTTTTAATGTATAAATTTTATTTCAAAAAAAAGATTTTATGTCCAATTCACAACTAAAATTATGAAGTTTAAATCTTGATAAGCAAAAAAAAATACTACATAAATTGGGACAAAGGTAATATTGGATACTTGAAGCCACTATACCAAGATATGAAAATGACTTTAAAGTAATTTCCCCTTAAATTAAACAAATGGTAAAAACAACTACTAGTGCTTTTATTATGGTAGGATGGCTGCATTATACCCCTGGGGTGCAGTCCTTGCTTGGTCATGTGCACCGAACTGCCCAAAATCAACAAATTAGAAAAAAAAAAAATTAACTCAAATAGCCTCCCATCTAATGTTTAAATGAAAAATAGCCGGCAGATATATAATAGGAATTTTTACATTCCTATACACTATATGAAACTATATTACCTTTTCTATTCAAGTTTTACTATAATTACATTTTGTATATCCAATTACCATTTATCTGCATTTTAAGGGAATTAATGATAATAATTAGTGTTCTAAAATAATTCTGACGTATCTTACACTCCCCCACGTTTCTCTCTCCACATCCCCCATCCCCCATGTATCTTGCACTCACTCACGATTCCACCATTGACAACCATTAAAAAGCTTTGAAGTTTTGAATTCGAATTTGGGTTTTCAAAAAATAT
Organism: Nicotiana sylvestris; assembly: GCF_000393655.2. NCBI lineage: Eukaryota > Viridiplantae > Streptophyta > Magnoliopsida > Solanales > Solanaceae > Nicotiana > Nicotiana sylvestris. The sequence goes on from NC_091061.1 coordinate 132,610,366, forward strand.
TATTTGTTTGAATTGGGTGTTGTTGCAAAGAATTGAGAATTCTATCAATGTTTCTCTCTATCTCTCAATCCCTAATTTCAGTAATGTAAAGCAAAGGAAAAGAGATCAACAATTCCACAATTAATATCCACTAAAAAGCTTTGAATTCGAATTTGGGTTTTCAAAAATCATTATTTGTTTGGATTGGGTGTTGCAAACAATTAAGAATATGGTTTGGAGTTTATATCTCAATTTTGAGGGTGTTTTGGTGAAGATTAGACTTCATTTTGGCTAAATTTCAGATTGAAACTCGAAGAAGAAGAAGAAGACGACATGACATACATTATACTTACGAAATTGTAGTAAAACTATAGAAAAATTGTATTGTGTTGTTTATATAAAAAATTTTATTTAACTATTGTATGAAAGTTGAACAGTATTTTATAAAAATTGCATTTAAGTTGTACGATATTGTAGTTGTATATAACTGAGTAGAAATAATGTATGAAAATTGAAGATAAGTTATATATAATTAGTTGTCTAAAATTTGTTTTTACTATGTATAAATCAGACACAAAATATACAAAGACATATTGTATAAAATTTGTATAAAAATTGTACGTGGTATGATATTGTAGTTGTATATAACTTGATAGAAATAATGTATGAAAATCATAGATAAGTTGTATAATATAAAATATATAAAAGACATATTGTATAAAATTTATATAAAAATTGTATTTAAATGGTATGATAATATAGTTATATATATAACTATATAGTTATATATAACTGAATAGAAATAATGTATGAAAATTGTAATTATATATCAATTGATAGATGCTCTGCTATAGCTAAAAGACATTCAAATCTGCTTATCCTCCTTTTCGTTAAATGTAGTTGACAATTCCCTTGTGGGCGTGGTCACCTATTTACCCAAAATAAAATTTTCATCCATCATATATCTAATTTAGTTTGCAGAAGTAAATAATTTTTAGTACAAAAGATTTGAATGGCAAAAGATTAATTGCAATGTTTATGTACATACACGTTGTTAAAGGGGTTCTGTTCATGCGTTGTTAAAGGGGTTCTATTACGTGTACGTACTTTATGATTTAGTTTGCAGGAGTAAATAATTTTTAGCACATTGCAATTAATCTTTTGTACTAAATAATTATTTAATTTCATGTTCGTAACCCCATCAGCACTCCGTTTACTCGAAATATGGGGAGAAAGAGAGAATCCGGAGAGAAGAGGGGAGAGGGGAGAAAAAAAGTAAAAGAGTGTAACTAAATTCCTTGATTGAAGGCACAAATAATGAATTAAGAGTCTTTTAAGGTGGATTGTATATATTTTGTAAATAAAATTTGTTTATGCCGGATAGTTAACTAAACATAAACATTAAGAGTAATAAAGTTTCAAATAATGGAAAAATATATATGAAGCGTTCATGTATCATATATATTTGTATTAAAATCCGGGAAAACCAATTGGCCCGCACGTGTGCCAAAATGGGCCCCAAAAATGTATGATGTTCTCAAAAACAAGCAATGCCCATATATCTAAATACAGCCCACAAGCTACAGATTAGTCAGATAGAAACCACAAAGACATAAAAATGGCAGTCTCTTCATTAGCCATTTCATCACCAAAGCTTCAAGTCTTCACTCCAAAGCCCATAGCTACAGCAGCCAGTTTCAAGGCTTCTTCTTGGCCACAACAAATACAATCAACTCCTACTATAAATAAGAAGAAAATTTGGCAAGTGGGTGTTGGAATATTAGCTGCTTCAGTAGTGGCTTTGACACCGTTAACTGCTGATGCTACCAGAATTGAATACTATGCTACTACTGCTGAGCCCACTTGTGACTTCAATTTTGCCCGCTCTGGACTTGGTTATTGTGACATTGCTGTTGGCTCTGGTCAAGAGGCTCCTTATAACCAGCTCATTAATGTAAGTCTCGTTTGAATATCAAAGTTATCTATCTCTAATCTTTCTTGAACTTGAGAATGGTATATTATTCTTTCAGATTCACTATACTGCAAGGTTTGGGGATGGCATAGTTTTCGACAGCAGCTATAAACGTGGTCGACCCCTGACCATGCGCCTCGGCATGGGCAAGGTATGTCTTGGGGTCAGATGTAAGCCATTGCAACTGATCGATGGTATAAAGTGTGACTCCGAATTAGCTTCTGCTTTCTATATCTGTCCCAGATTATAAAATTAGGGCTGGTTATCTATCAGATAGACAGTTGAAATGGCGTTTGTATATATTTATAGTTCTATACACTATATGCATCAAAAGATAAGATCATAAAGCTGGACACATATCTATGTAATGACAAACAAATTATGAGCAGTTTGTAAAGAGAACAGGTAAACGACACTGTTATTAAATTAAGCAACTGTTAGGGCATTATCATCCATGTTTTAGTGTATCCTCATTTTTCATTTCCACTGTTTTTTTGACTTTCATAAATGCTGGAAATTGAAGATAGTTATCATCCATTTTACAGCCTCTTACTTTACAAAAGTAAGTGTATGTTACCATCATCCAAATTTACTAGACTTCTAGGCTTTATTAAGCTAGTCTTATTGTCTGGATATGTATTAACATCTTTCCTATTCCCCGTGCCCTCGTTCCCTGTTTTTGCTACCGAGATCTTTTACTATAAAAAAAAAAAACATTATCCATACAAGAAAGAAGGAAAATGGATGAAATATAAAAGAAGTTTGTAGAAAGGTGACAACCATGTTTTGGGATATCAAATGGAGTAGAACAAGATAAGATTATTTCCATTTGTTAATTCGCACATTGGTTGAGGGAATGGGTTGTGGTATCCTTATATGGTCTTGGGCAACCCTCCGCTCATGAGCTAGCTTTTAGGGTTGAGTTAGGCCCAAGCTCCATTTTTTTACATGGTATCAAAGCCAAAATCATTGATCCCTGTTGTTGCGTTTGTCAGTGTTGGACCTTTGTGCTATGTTATCCACATTCCATTTGGGCAGTCCGGGGAGGGGGGCACGTTTCCTACATATTGTGATCTCCTTATACGGTCAATCCTCCCCTCATGTGCTAGCTTATGGGATTGAGTTAGGCCCAAGGTCGATTTTGTCACACCATGTAACATCAGCAACCCCATTTGCTTATTGATCAAAGGAAGACAGAAATAACGTGCTGCTAAGTGATAACCAATACTTCTCAGTAATCCATAACTTTCTGTTATACTGGAATCTCTTGCTATATATATTCACTATGAGGTAATTTACACCTCAATTTGCAATTGCAACGAGATCCAAGAGCTTTATCTAAGGTTCAGGTTGAAGGAGTACATGAATAAGAAACATAAACGAAAAACTAAATGAAGAGTATAGTTCAATTTTTGCAATACCTCATCTACAATTCGTGAACTGGGGCATGCTGTTGACAGGTTATCAAGGGATTAGATCAAGGAATCTTGGGAGGTGAAGGGATACCGCCAATGCATATTGGTAAGATCTTACAGCTAATAAGAGCTTCCTGTGGACGTTTTTCTTGTTCCCAGCATAGTTCACTTTAGAAGTTTTGGTACATAGGTGGAAAACGTAAGCTTCAGATTCCTCCACATTTGGCATATGGACCAGAACCAGCAGGCTGCTTTTCAGGTGTGTTTTTTTGGTGCATTTTAAATGCATTATATTGTTGGGTTCCTTAAGACATATATCAGCTCGTGACATCAGATGATAAGGCCTATTCTTTATCTTCATCAAGCTAGCCAAAATAAGTCTTTTAATTTTTTCCTTTGTTTAACTGGTGAGAAGAAAACTTGCATTATTATTGAAAGAAACACTTACTAGCAAGTAGCATCTTCAACAACTCTGCTTACTATGTTCTGAAAGGGTGGATGTCAATAAGTATGCAATTTATCTTAGTGATCTTAATCAATGTATATTCCTCAATTATACCATCTGGCTACCACTGGCCTTGGGAGGCTGTGAAGGACTCATTTGCCCATTTTCATCATGTTACTCATCTAACTTTTTCATCTCTGCAAATAACAAGAATATATTCAGTTTGTTGTGATTGCAGTTGTTTACACAGTAATATTTTCTTTTTTCTTTTGTTTAATAAAAAGGTGTTTACACAGTAATTATGATTTCTGTTTGTTATTTGTGTAGGGGACTGCAACATTCCTGGAAATGCAACACTTGTATATGACATAAAGTTCGTCGAAATCTACTCGGGAAACAGGAAATGAAGCAAGCCAACATGATATGATGAGAAATCTGAAGCTCAAGCACAACTAGTGAGTTCCTAAGCCACCTTGAAATTAAGTGTTCTAACTTGCTTTGTTATATCATGGTGTCACACTTACTTTTGTACTCCCTCCCTCCCTTCCGGATGACCCTATCACGTGTTACCATATGAGACCAACCTAGAGGAGATTCAGGACGATATTTAAATGTATACAAGGTGGAGTAGAGTGTCAAAGATATATCACATCTAGTTAAAAATTGTATAAAAATCTGCCCTTGTGGTTATTTTAGCGGATTCTAGATAACTAACAAAAAGATAAGATAGTGTTAGCTTAAATTTATACATGAACTGCGCCTAATTCCCAAACTAGTTGGGATCGACTGTATGACTCCTCTAATTACTTTGAGTATTCTTATGCTAACCATCACCCCATCATACATCTCCCTTATCCCCGATTGTGACCTATTATATTTTGCACAGAGGCGGGATTTGTTAGCTTAAATTTAGTAGAATTATCATATTGGGGATTTTCATCCAAAAAGAGGGTCAAGTAGCTTGGGAATAAGGGAAAAGGAAAACTAGCTCAAGTAACTGGGACAGAGAAAGTAGTACTCAACTTTTTTTTTGGGGGTAACTTCATGAGACATAGAAATTTTCTTGCATCGACCAACATGTCACTTTTTCGCTTAGAATACATTGTTAGATGATTCCTTTACATGATTTGTCCAGTGGTGTATCATACTCTGTTTATCATCAAAGAATTAAGCTAAAGTGAATTGCACATGTGGAAAAGAGAATATCAAAAGAAGAGTGCGTTATCTTGGTGATTTTTAGCAGACTGTAGCTCTCTTATTTACTATTCCTAGAGAGAGAAAATTTCCAGAAAACAAAAACTAGTTATTTCAACATATTTATTCACATGAAAGTAATGTTCGCAACTTTTGGAACAGAGATCCTCATCATATATAAGAAAAAGTATTTTCATTTTCTAAGCAGGAATGCCATACAACTACAGATCAGGAAAGTCAAAGAAAGACTGATGACTGATCCTGTGGACTATTCTGCGCCTACATTATGTTCTTATCATGTAAACATTATGGCTTTACCGCAGCTGCCCTTCCTATCTTAACCCCCCACCCAAAAAAAAAAAAAAACCAAAACAAAAAAGAAAGAAAAGAAATTAAATTAAAAAAAAGAAAAAGTGCATGTACCTTCATGAGTATTGAATGGTTAAACTAGGAAACAGGGTCGCAAAGATTGTTAGGACCTATCAAATGAAGCTATCAGAATGATTTATTGTTCCTTCAATAATCTAACATATAGGTCTTCTATCCAATTTTAACTGTTCCCAACACTTTGCAAAACACATCTCCACAAATACTTGTTTATGTAGGTTTTATGTTCATAATTTCCAGGTTTACCCTGTCCCTTGTTTCATTCTAATAACCGTTCTGACCAACAACAACAATATACCCAGTATATTCCCATATAGTGGGGTGTAGGGAGGGTAGTGTGTACGCAGATCTTACCCCTACCGTGTGGAGATAGAGATGTTGTTTCCAATAGACCCCGGCTCAGGAAAGCATAAGCACCACATTAATGAAAAGAAAAACAAGAAGGAACAACAACGATAAGCCAGGTAAAAGCAGCATAAGTAACAAGACGGTAAGATGACCAAAATGCAACAAACGACAGGTAGTCATAGAAACCTAATACCAACAGAAAGCGAGAGTACGTGCTAATACTACCAATATGAACATTCTAGATTACCTAACCTACTATCCTAATCCTCGACCTCCACGCCTTCCTATGAAGGGTCATGTCCTCGGTCAATTGTAGTTGCGCCATGTCATGTCTAATCACCTCTCCCCAATTCTTCTTCGGCCTACTTCTACCTCTCCTTAGGCCCTCCAATGTCAACCCCTTACACCTCCTTACCGGGCGTCTGTACTTCTCTTCCTCACATGTCCAAATCATCTAAGCCTCGCTTCCCGCATCTTGTCTTCAATAGGGGTCACACCCACCTTGTCCCTGAATAACTTCATTCTTAATCCTATCTAACCTGGTTTGCCCGTACATCCATTTCAACATTCTCATTTCTGCTACCTTCATCTTCTGGACATGGGAGCTCTTGACTGCCCAATACTTAGCCCCATACAACATAGTCAGTCTGACCACCGCTCCATAAAACATACCTTTAAGTTGTGGTGGCACCTTCTTGTCACACAAAACACCGGAAGCAAGTCTCCACTTCATCTATCCCGCTCCAATACGATGTGTGACATCTTCATCAATCTCATCATCCCCCTATATGATAGATTCAAGGTACTTAAAACTTCCCCTCATAGGGATGACTTGTCAATCCAGCCTCACCTCCCCTTCCACTCTCTGAGTGGCACCACTGAACTTACACTCCAAGTATTCAGTTTTGATCCTACTCAACTTGAAACCTTTAGACTTTAGGGTCTGCTTCGACACCTCTAACCTCGTATCAATACCACCTCGCGTCTCATCAATTAAAACAATGTCATCAGCAAATAACATGCATTACGACACCTCCCCTTGGATGTGGTGCGTCAGTACGTCCATCAGCATGGCAAACAAAAAAGGGCTGAGTGCCGACCCCTGGTGAAACCCCATCATGACCTGAAAATGGTCCGAGTCCCCTCCCACAGTCCTCACCTGGGTCTTCGCTCCATCATACATGTTCTTAATCACCCTAATGTAGGTCATAGGTACACCTCTAGCCTCCAAGCATCTCCATAGAACCTCCATCGAAACTTTATTGTAAGCCTTTTCTAAGTTGATGAACACCATATGCAAGTCCCTCTTCCTTCCGTATACTGTTTCATCAATCTCATAACAAGGTGAATGGCTTCCGTAGTCGAATGCCCCGGCATAAATCCAAACCTGTTCTCGGAAATAGACACACTCCTCATCCTTAGCTCCACCACCCTCTCCCAAACTTTCATAGTATGACTAAGCAGCTTGGTACCCCGATAGTTGTTGCAATTTTGGATATCACCCTTATTCTTGTATAAAGGAACCATCGTGCTCCACCTCTTGAAATCCGACTGGCTTTGTAACAATAGGTCAAGAAAGAGACCAAATTAAAATTCTTCTCCAGCTGAGTTTCTGACATTTGTTAAAGAAATAGAATAAAATACAATTTCTTAGATAAGTTGTCTGTAATAAGTTCAATGGAAATGTAGAACAATGTGTTATAGTTCCTGTTTACCACTAATTTTTTTATCAGTAAAAGGTAAATCTTATGAATAAACTTTGTGCCAATATAGTACCGAGCTATGTATGAAATATTGCGATGAAGAAACCCTTCAAAGCTGAAAAGATTCTAAGAAGTCCGGCATTACAGTAGTATCAGTAGTAAAATCAGCATTGCACCATATATTTTTAAACTCTGGATACATCAATTTTTCAACAGTGAAGAATTCTCTTCCTTCCACTGAAAACATCTGTGGTTCCTCTCAAGCTAAATGCTCCAAATTATGCCAAGCGGAATGGTCTTCCGGGTTTTCTTTGTCTCCGTCCGCATTTTCTGGCTTTGCCAACTGGATAGGGCTTGTGTTTCATTTGCTGGCATAACCCATTGGACTCCGTTAAGGTTGAGAAACATGCACCAAACGTGGTGCCGAAAGATCATGCCACCTTCTATCGTAAAGGTAAAAAAGAGATGTTAGGACATGCAATCTTCCTTGATTCTGTTGCACTTGGGTCTACCTAGGACCTCTAAATGAAATGTTGATCCGCAATAGACAATATCCTATCGTAGTAAGTAAACAACAGATGTGGCTTTCAAGGATTCACCATTTGTTTAGTTTGTTTGAATTTCTTCAAGTGTTGGACTCTGCTATGCTGAAGCATTTTGTGCTGTGTGGCATCTGTAACGGAAATCATGGTGACTATTGACTAGTTGACTACAATGATAATAGCGAAATGTGGAGTGATTTTTAGTTGCCATTTCTGAAGCTAAGAACTGCCAAAATTTCAGTGGCATTGTGGCATCCCAATGACTCCACTTCAGATACTGTCTCTAGAGCAGATGAATCCATGCAATTATTAATGCATCAGTTCTGGTAATGTTTTAAGTATTCTTGAACTCTAACATGGTCATTAACTTTAAGAATGAATTCAGATTAGGTACTTCCCAAAAATAATACTAATACTAATAATGAATTCAGGTTAGAATTATAAAATGTTTGTCAAAAGCTGTTCCACTGTCTTTTGCCCCATATTCACGTAGGGCTTTTTGCTGTGCTGCTGAAAGTTACTTTTTGGGTAGAGATCTTTGAGTTCTTAACTTTTGGCACCATAATTGGTTAGTTAGTCAGCATGTATTGAAAATATACCCCCGGTGAAGCAACTGTATTCATACTGTACTTATTGATTAAGAACATTTTTCATTGGAATGGCATAGCAAGAGTGTTCCCTCTCATGCCATATTGTTTGAGCTATGTGAAATTTGTGGGCTTACAGGGTAACCAGTTTTATAGCCTGTTTGGCCAAGCTTCGTTTTGGCTAAAAGGGTTTTTTTTCCGCCAAAAGTGCTTTTTTCCCTAAAGTTAAGGTGTTTGGCCAAGGTTTTAGAAGGAAAAAAAGTACTTTTTTGAAAAGCACTTTTGTGAAAAACGCTTTTCAAAATAAGCTGATTTTAGAAGCTTGCCCCGCCTAAGGTTACATAGCTTACACTTGAAGATGTTATGCAGAAAATATTGACTTCTCATTCCTTCAGTAATGTGGGGCTTGTTTAATGTACTGACATATTGTTGATATCTTGATATAGGATCCACCCATAATTAGTTTGAATGAAGATATAGAGCAAAAGGTGGCAGATTCGTTCTCTAAAGGGAATAAAAGTAAGTCATGAATCACATGGCTTTCACCATACAAGATGCAATTTACCTAATGGTGAGGAGAGCTTGCAGGTGCCAACTTTTCCGGGATCATTTTTGAGTTGATAATCTAAGTTACTAACATAGTGTGTATAATTGACCATTCCACTTTAAATAAAGTATATGCAAATTTAAGTTTCATGTTCAACATACTTGAAAATCTTGTATAATTATTTCATGTATATTTTGTGACTGAAACTGTTGGAACTAAATATTACAGCCCCGTTTATCAGCTCTCCCCTACTTTTACTGTCTGCATAATGCTTACAAGAAAATATCATTGGCCTCAATGAAGCATCATCAAGGCGGAGCTAGGATTTAAAGTGCATGAGTTCTAAATTTTAAGATAAGACCATGACCTAGACCTAAAACTAGTTCTTATTTCTTAGTTAGTTAGTTTTTTTAAAAAAAAAAAAAACAGCAGAAAAAACGTGAGTTTGGAACTTCAATGTGTTTCTTTGACTTTTGGAACTTCGTTTGCTTTATTTTTAAAGAAAAAGTAACAGAAAAAAGTTTGTTTTATTTCTTAGTTAGTTAGGTTTTTTCTTTTAAAAGAAAAGTAGCAGAAAGATGCGGTGCTTTCAAATGGACTAGAACCCAAGCATTTTTTCCGGAAACAGAACCTTTGCCGCTGAACCCAAACCCCTTTGGTTACTGGGTTCGCGTGCTTTAGCAATATAGATAAACTAATTTTTTCAACACAAATACAGAGTTCGGGAAAAAGTCACTGGTTCGCCCGAACCCACACACTCTACTGTAGCTCCGCCCCTGAGCATCATGTGTTAGGATTTTGTCCTGATTTTCTTACCAGGATTTTATCTTTTCTTGAAGGAAGGAAAAAGAGTTTACCATAATTGATTTTTACTTTTCCTTAAAATATAGATCCTTTCTATATCTAACAGATCCTTTACTTGTAGAAAAAGGTTGTGACCTTTATAAATTGAGATTCCTCCTTCATGCACAAGAATAGAAACATCCACGATGTAGTATTTAAGAGAGTTTTGTTTAGGGGAAGATTCTCGATAGTTTTTTATATCTTTTATAACATCCACAATGTAGTCTTCTGTAGCTCACCCTTCTCTATGCAACATGAAGTGAAATGGTCAAGGCCATTTCATTTGGCCTCCTTTTTCTTTCATTTATAATGATGCTGCCGGGACCAATTTTTATTGGGTACATGCTATTTTCACTAGGACAAGTACTACGTATTTCGGCCACCAAAGGCTTAGGTAAATGGAAAGAACCACCCATGTCACTCGTTCTAGGAGACAGGAATGTAAATAGAAAGCATCCCTTGGGAAAGCCTTATGACTTGGTGGTCGGTGTAACAATAATGACATTTGTCAGTATGCCACTGCTTGTTTACTAAGATCATCATAGATTATTAATGTGTGCATTCTATTATCGCGAAAATATTTTACGCTGAAATTTAAACAGTAATCTTACATGATTTTCATCAACTTCATTGACCGTCATGCCACATCGTTTAAGTGCATTCCATTTGGCCTCTTTTCCACTGTCACCTCTTCAGCAATATAATTGCAATGCTGAAGATCCTAGGTTGAAACTAGCTGAAATTATGGGATTATTTGATGTCATAGCTCAATCATGCATATGCTATAGTAGGAATTTTGGTAAAATATTCTGATTTACGGTCCCACATCCACTATTTTGAAGGGCTATATATGTAGTTGGGATATAGTCTGAGGTACATGCACCCTCTACAATACAAATTGAACTGCGACTTGTGTGATGTTTCTGAATCTTGAGGTCGATTTGCTTATGTAATTGTTGTGAATCATATTCATATGACTTGGTCTATTACTCCAAATACGTTCAACGCCATCAATATATGCATCAATATATGTATTTGTTTTGATAGTTTATATCCTGTTATATCCTTGAAAGGAAAATTATTACTCCCACCCCTGGGTTTAGCAAACTGCATTATTTGACTATACTTAGTGACAAAATTGAGATCAAAATGTGAATTATTAATACGGATTAAGTGATAATAATTTATGTAAAGACATTTTGATGGGCTAGTAACTGGGAGTCCGGAGCTAAAATATTATAAATTTTGACTCAAAAGATAAAAATAGGTGGAAAAAAATGTTGAGAACCATATTATGTATAACGCATCTAAAACATACCCTATACCTTAACGGCTAGTTATCCCGCTAAGATATACCGCATGTAACATATGAGTTATATTCAGTCTTTGCAGCCATAATAATTGACTGCATATCGCATCAATTATATGTGTTACGTATAAACATACCCCTAACCCCCACCTTGTTCATGATATACTTGTATTTGCTTAGTTCATTTGTGTCTTTGTTTAGGGGTCACTAGAAAATATCCGCCTCTCCATCATCACCTAGCGCCGGCGAGTTTAATTTTTCAGTCAAGATCTTCTAACTTTCTTAATTTTTTTTTCCTTTATAACTTGTGGTTACCCTCTGGTGTAGCTTATAGCTTTTAGAGATAATTATTAGAAGGGGAAAGGATTGAAGGACTGGCTAGAGAGGATGAGCAACGGGGTGTGCGAGAGAGAAATTGACAGCATAATGAAATGACAGAAGGAAATGGGGTGGAAAAGGAGTGATTTTATTTTGTGTAGTTGTGTGAGATCTCTTTTTATCTCGTATATTTGTGGACCCATATTTTATACATTTGGATCCACAAAAATTCTGGGACCACATAGTTGTGAAATAAAAAAAAGGCCTCACACAACTAATGTCAGTTGTGTGAGACACAAAATAAAAAATTTCGTGGAAAAGGGCTTAGCTGACACATTTTTTGTGATGCGGTTGTTTTTTATTGGTTCTAAATAGGGGTGACAAAATGGTTAAAAGAAAAGAGTTAACCACCCAAATTATCCACTAAAAATGAGTTGGATAATGAACTTTTTAAAAACGGGTTAAATATGGAAAATAACCATATTATCCATTTAAAAAATGGATTGCCAATGGGTAACCAATGGATCCAACTTTTACATTTATAAAGCATCAAATTGGGAGTTCCTCAAGTTAGGGAGACTAAGAATTCTCCCAAAAGTGATCATATGCAAGAAGTCATGGATAATATGGTTACCCATATTATCCGCCGGTTAACTCGTCTTTTATCTGTATTAAATATGGATCGGGTCGGATAATTTATCTATTTTTTCATTATCCGTTTTTGACCCGAACCATATTCGATCTGATCCATCCGTTTGCCACTCCTAGTTCTAAATTTCATGTCAAACGCAGGAAACGAATGCTATGGCTTGGATTGAAGAAGGTGAGGGTTGGGGTAATGTTTATACATAGCGCATTTATTACATGCACTATATCTTAACGGGGTAACTGGCCGTTAAGGTATAGCGCATGTTTTAGATGCCTTATACATAATATGGTGCTCAATATTTTTTTTCCACCTATTTTTGTCTCTTGAGTCAAAATTTATAATACTTTGGTTCCGGACTCTTGTAAGTGCTCCCCCAAGTTTTGACTTTATTTTGTAGCTTAAAGTTTGCGCTTTTGCATGAGAGATAGGGGTGGGCGTTCGGACAGTTCGGATTGAATATGAAATTGCAGTTTGGATTTTTGGTTTTCGGATTGAAGAAATTATAATCCAAATAATTTCGGATTGGATCGGATTTTTTAAGTTCGATTTCGGATTAATCAGATTGGATTTTTCGAATTTTCGATTCTGAATTTTAAGCTTGTAAGTTGAGCTTATAGAAAACACTCTACATAAAATTAATCATTTAAATGAAGTAGAAAGATGGTAATCAAAAGATGCTTTGGTTTTTGATATTTTCTCGACTTTATATAATGCCTCTTCAAGAAAAAATGCCTCGAATATGCATAGATCACACTGATTCAAATTATACTATCATAAATTAAAAGATTACCTGAGAAAGGTGACCTCAAAATTTAATCTTTATTCAACTTCGGCCTTGACTCTTCAGTGTTTACAAATGCACGTATGGTGTGGCTGTGTTGCTGAGACGTGGGAGAAAAGAGAATCCTATATTATATTTGATTTAGTAGATAATCCCATATTGGACCTAGTAATTTGTATTGAATATACAAGCTAATGTTTAATGGGCATGATACTATTGGAGATTTAGACTTATTGGTATTAGGTATGTACATGGGTAATGCCGTAATGGGCTAATGTCTAACTGGTGAGGCTAAATATAAGGTACAAAAATTTTAGATTTTCGGATATTGCCCAAATCCAAAATCCAAAATTTTTAAAAATAAAATCCGAACTCCAATTCATAATTCAAAAATTCAAACCAAAAATCTAAAAAGTTCAAATTTTGGGTTTGCCCAAATGATGTCCACCCCTAATGAGAGAGATGTTTATGGAGCTGTACGGAAGATACAAACAGAGACCAAGTCTCTTTTACTTTTCCGACGCTAAAGGTGGATTCTTTTTACTTTTACCTACTTTAGAAGTAATTACTTCTCTTCTATAAATATTGACTCTGCTTATGCCAAATCCTGCATATGATATTGTTTAAAGCAATATGACATTCAGAACCTCTATATTATGAATCTGCCTATGTGTTCATTTACCATGGGGTAGAGTAAATACAGCTCTATTGATTTTGCATAAATTTGAGATTACTCAATGGACATGAGCATAATCTCAAACCTCAAAATAATCCTTCTACATTTAATTGCTCCTTCTACTTGATATGTCACTTGAATACTCTTCTCTTGGTTAAAGAAAAAAATAAAGCAGACTAGTTATAAAGTTTTTCAATTTCAGGGGTCCAACTATTATCTATGATAAGGGACAACTTTTACTTCTGGCCAACTTTTGTGTCTATATTGGTGCATTAGCATCCATTTTAAATTTAATGTGTGAGACGTCGAAATTGGCTTATTTGGGTAAACGTTTGCCACATAGCATGGACCTATTGGCACTATTTGAGGTGGATCGTAGCTTTCCGGCTACGGTTCATCTGAAACTAGAATTTTTGATATGAAGTATGAATATATATGTAGAAATCTATAAAAATCTCACAAAATATTAGATTTAAACTCATATTTTTGATAATACAATGAGTTAAGTGCAAAGTAAAACTAATTAAATTTTAATTCAGAATTTGCCACGGACTATTTCCATCTCATCAGCTAACATGAGGGATAGTACAAAATTTATACTCAAACGAGTCTAGAAATTTAAGGAAAAAGCAACAATCATTTGATAAATTATGGAATCAATTATTGAGAGGAAACGGGAATTTTTTTAAATATTTCAAAACAAACCCACCTAAAACTCTCTCTTCCATGCACTCGACGCAAGATAGTCATCCTGCGCCGGCATGAATAACCATGGCAGGAGGGCGAGGACGCGGCCGTGGAAGGGGACGCGTCGGTAGACCTAGAAAACTTCCGTTAGTCACCTTTGGAAGCTCGGTAGATGGGCGCATTGTAACGACCCGACCAGTCATTTCATGAGTTACCGCTTGGTTTTCCCCATTTCTGCTTCTTATTATCTTGTTCAGATGTATTATGTGTTATCGGGTTGGTTGGTTCGGGTTCTGAGAGGTTTCGATAAGGTTTGAGACACTTAGTCTCTTTTGAGTAAGCTTAAGTTGGAAAAGTCAACCGGATATTGACTTATGTGAAAAAGGCTCGGATGTGAATTTTGATGGTTCAGATAGCTTCGGGATGTGATTTGGGACTTAGGAGCGTGATCGAAATGTGTTTTGGAGATCCGGAGTAGATTTAGGCTTGAATTGGCGAAATTGAATTTTTGGCGTTTTCCTGTTAATAGGTGAGATTTTGATATAGTGGTCGGAATAGAATTCTGAAAGTTGGAATAGGTTCGTCATGTCATTTGTGACATGTGTGAAAAATTTCAGGTCATTCGAACGAGGTTTGATAGACTTTTTGATCGAAAGCGGAATTTAGAAGTTTTTGGAATTCTTAGGCTTGAATCCGATGTTAATTTCGTGTTTTGATATTGTTTTGAGTGTTCCGAAGATTGGAACAAGCTTGAATGATGTTATGGGATATGCTGGCATATTTGGTTGAGGTCCTGAGGGCCTCGGGTGAATTTCGTGTGGTTGAACGGATCAATTCATGTTGGAAAAAGTTGTAGAAAATTTGTTGTTGGTGTTGCAGACATTTGGCCTTCGCGTTCGCGAGAGGGCTCCTACGTTCGCGAAGGGATGGGAAGTGAGGCTGTCATTTTGGCCTTCGCGATGTGGTTCCCGCGTTCGCAAAGGGTGAGGTCCAGTGGTCATCGCGAACGCGACGAGGTTCCTGCATTCGCATAGAGTATTTGGAGTAGCTGGAACCCAGGAGCCTTGTTCTTCGCGTTCGCATAGGTGTAGCCGCGTTCACGAAGGTTGGGTCAGCTGAAGCATCGCGTTCGCAAGTGTTCTTCCGCTTTGGCGTAAGAGGATTTTTGGTCAACGGTATTTTTGTGCTTCGCGAACGCTAGGCTTTGACCGCGTTCGCGAAGAAGGATTTCAAATAGCTGGGCAGAATGTTTTAAAGACCATTTTCGCGATTTTTGGCCTAAGTTCACCATTTTTTAATCGATTTTGGAGCTTCTTGAGGGAGATTGAAGAGGGAATCAAAGAGAACTTCTTGGAGGTAAGAATTATGGACTTAATACTCGATCTTATTGTGATTTCTAAATTTGGGGGATTTGAAGCCTAAAATTGGGAGTTAGGGCTTGGAAATTGGAGACCTTAATCTAGGGATTTGAGGGGTCATTTGTGGTCAGATTTTGGTATTCTTAGTATGTATGAACTCGTGGGAGGATAAGGATTCTATTGATGTGACTTTTATCAAATTTCGAGACGTAGGCCCAGGGGTCGGATTGGACCAATTTCGGGATTTTTGGTATAATTTGATTATTTTCACATGGGCTTCGTTCCTTTAGCATATTCTAATGTTATGATTCTGATTTTGGGTGGATTCGGCACGAGTTGACCCGAGGCGAGAGGCAAAGGCGTTGCGGAGTAGTATTTCATCCAGTTTAAGGTAAGTAACCATTGTAAATCTGGACCTGAGGGTATTAAACCCCGATATTTCGTATTGTTTTGATAAATGAGGCGACGCACATGCTAGATGACGAGCCTGTGGGCGTGCACCTGTAGGGATTGTGACTTGGTTCGTATGGTAGTGACTATTAAGCCTCGTATTTGATTTGAAATCTTATGATATCCCGTATTTTATAGATTGATACTATATTTTGGGATGTACCCCATGTTTGGGGCCTTGTGCCAACCTATTTAGACCCTTAAGGGTATTTTTACTATTTTTCTCACTCTATTTATTTTGAAAGCATATCCTCAGTCATGTTTTACCTATTTATTATTTAAATCCGATTTTATCACTCTACTTCTTAATATGTGAAAACTGTTTGGGCTGAGTTCCCTGATTTCCATTGATATGCCCGAGTGGCTGTGAAGTTAATGACTGAGAGAGGTTGAGGACCTAATGGTAAGGATTATATATATATATATATTATGGATCAGGCTGCACGCTGTATCAATATTATATATATTATGGATCGGGCTGCACGCCGCAGCGATATTTATATGGATCGGGTTGCACGCTACAACGATATATATATTGGATCGGGCTGCTTGCCGCAGCGATATGACGCTTGAGCTGTAGGAGCCCCTCCATAGTCTGTACACCCCCAGTGAGCGTAGTCGACTATAAACTATGGATCGGGCTGCATGTTGCAGCGGTTATTATGATTATTACTATTATGAGATATTATTGAGCCGAAGTGTTGAGTGTGACGACAGCTGAGTCCCGAGTGACTAAAAGGCTTGCCCGAGAGGCTATATTTATGAGTGATACCTTGCTCGAGGGGCCCGTTTATGACATTTTGTTGCTTTCACTCTTCTTTTTATATTGAGCCTATGTTGAAAATTGCTAAATAAATGATTTCAGAGTATTTTTAATTGAAACTGAAGTTTTTACGAGATGACTGACTTCTAATTGCAGAATTTGACTTGAAATTTCTATTGAGACTTATTATATGATTTTTACTGCTCGTCACTGCACTCAGACCTTATTTACTTTAGTTACTTACTGAGTTGGCGTACTCACATTACTCCCTACACCTTGTGTGCAGATCCAGATGCCCGAGTAGTAGAGTGAGGGTTCCCAGCACTCTCAAAGTTTTACCAGAGACTGCAAGGTAGTTGCATGGCGTTTGCAGCCCTGCTTTCCTCCTTCCTATCTTAGTTTTTTGCATTTTTAGACTTATGATGTATTAGTCAGTCAGTTTGGGTTGTATTTAGAGGCTCTTGAATCATGACACCGTATTGTTGGGTTGTGTTGGTATATTTTGTACTGTTTTCCGTACATTTCAGTTGATTTATATATTTTTTATGAGAATTTGAGACTTAATCAGTTTTAGAAAATGATTTTATAAAAAGAATTCACTGTGGTTACTTGTTGGGTTGGCTTGCCTAGTACTGTGATATGCGCCATCAAGACCGGGGTATTTGGGGTCGTGACATGCATGCAACCAGAATCTACAACGGTGGAACATGTGCAAATAACACCAATCCAAATGAGTGAGCTGAATCAGATAGAGACTGGATCGTCTTCAAAAGTAACTACAACTGCTAAGAAACTTCAATTGAGCCCAGATTTGGCTAACGAGAAGCAAAAGGAAGTTGAAGTAACAACTAAATAAAATTCCCACATAGATGACGAAGAGAAACCACAAAAGACCAATGGAACAGTAATGCAAGCTACAGTACAACAACCTACACAACAATGGGCAAATCTGTTTGCGAAAAATAGATCAATGGAGAATGATATATCTTTATCCTATATTGCTCCTCAATTAGTCAATGGCAAAGTAGTGATTCAGCTGGAAAATGAGGAAGTGGATCGAGAAACTGAGAAATGGAGAGGAGCCCTAATTGCTTATGTAATTGGGGATTGCCCAGGGTATAATGCCATGCACATATATATAGATCTTAAGTGGAACAAAATAGCAAGCCCAAATCTATTTATGCATGAAGAGGGATGTTATATCATCAAATTTCAATTTACTGATGATATGCAAGAAATTCTATGCACTAGCCCTTACACTATCAATAATCGCCCTATCATTTTGAAGCCTTGGATTGCAGATTTTGACTTTGACAAGGAGTTTCCAACTGAAATACCACTATGGATTAAACTACCAAAGTTACCAATGAATTGCTGGGGAATTAATTCTCTAAGCAGCATAGCAAGTGCTATTGGGATACCTATATATGCAGATGAATGCACAACTAAACAAATGCGTGTTTCCTTTGCTCGAATGTTAGTGGAAGTCAATGTGACAAAGCCCTTGCCAGATGAAATTGAAGTGATGGATCCTAATGGTAGAGTTTTTCAACAAGTCGTGACATACGATTGGAAGCCAATGTTCTGTGACAAATGCTAAGTTATTGGTCATGTTTGCCCAAAGGTACAGAGAAGAAATGAAGAGCAACCAATCAAACAACGAGGACCCAAGAAGACTGTACAAGTATGGGTAACAAAAGAACAAGCAACTGAGCAACAAAATGACAACATTAAAGGAACAAAGAAGGAAGAAGGAAAAGAAATCAAGACTAAAGAAATAGTTGACAAACATACAAAAGTTGCAGAGCAAATGCAGAAAACAGTTATGGTACAGGAACGGTCGCCCAGAGAAGAAAATGACACCAGTACTCCTAACAAAGGGAAAGCAATTAGAAAAGTGCCAGAACTTAGCTTGCATGATTTTCCTATTTTATGCTCAGTGTCAACAAAGAATGATTTTGAAGTGTTGAATAGAGGCTATGGTGGATCACAATCAGCACCTCCTAACAACGGAGGTGGAATGAGTTGTCATAAATGAATTGGCTCTTTTGGAATGTAAGGGGAGCAAACAAAAAGTATAAACAAAAGGAATTGAGAAAGTACTTAAAGACAAAACATCTTACATTAAAAGGGATAACAAAAACAAAGGTCAAAGTGCATAAAGCTCATACTGTAGCAACAGTTGTGGCTCCCAACTGGGGATTTCAAAACAATTATCTTAGTGCACCTAATGGAAGAATTTGGTTACTATGGGGAAATAGCTTATACACAGTAGATAAGCTGAGAGAAGAGGCCCAATTACTACACTGTCAAGTTACTATAACAACATCTAATAAACCATGTATTATAACTATCATCTATGGATATAACACATGTGATCAAAGAAAGGATATGCGGGAAGCTCTTAAAGAACTGGATCAAGGAATAAATATGATGTGGTTAATTGTTGGAGACTTTAATGCAATTCTATATCCACATGATAGATTATTTGGAAACCCAGTGCAATATGGAGAGATCAAAGACTTCAATGATTGTATTCATGACTTAATGCTTAATGAAGTTAAATACTGGTGAATACTACACATGGACTAACAAGCAACAAACCAATGATAGAGTATGTAGCAGACTTGACAGGGCTTTTGGAAATCATGAATGGATGTTGGAATGAGGCCATATTGTAATGGAATATGATGTGCCTTTAATCTCGGATCATAATCCAATGTTGTTCTCACACAGGCAAGCCAGAATAACATCAAAGTCCCTTTCATATTTTTCAATTCTTAGGCTAAACATGATTTTTTTTTGAAATAGTGGGAAAAGTGTGGCAGCAGAGATTCACCAATTGGAAGATGAGAAATATATGGTTGAAATTGAAGGCTCTTAAACCATTGTTCAAACATCTGAACAATGAGGAGTTCAAATGCATCACACAAAAAGTAGACAAAGCAAGAAATGAATTAGTGATAATTCAAAAATAGTTAAACTCCCAATGGTCTGATAATCTTGTAGAGAAGGAAAGAACTACATTGCAGAATCTGGAAAAGTGGTCCTTGTTTGAAGAGAACATCATGAAGAAGAAGTCAAGGGTCAAATGGATTCAGCTAGGGGATTCAAATACAAAATATTTTTCAGTTGTGGTCAAAGAGAGAAGCCAGAAAAAACTTATTAAGGAGATTACATCTTTAGAGGGAATGACTCTTACTGAACCAAATGATATCCAAGAGGAGATAGTGAACTTCTACAAATCCTTGATAGGATCCTCAACAGAGAAGTTACCAGCTATTAATATAGTCAATATGAAGGCAGTACTAACATTAACTCAACAACAAAAGCTAGATCTAATTTCTCCAGTATCCAAGGAGAAAATTCAAAGAGGACTTGAGTCCATAGGTGAAGACAAAGCCCCAGGGATTGATGGATACAATGCTACTTTCTACAAAAAAGCATGGGGCATCACTAAGGAGGAAGTGTGTGAATCAGTAAATGAATTTTTCAACAATGGAAAGATGTACAAGGCTATCAATTGTACAGCCATTACTTTACTGCCAAAGAATGACAAGCCAACAACAGTGAAAGAATATAGACCAATAGTTTGTTGCACTGTTTTGTGCAAACTAATTTCAAAGGCCATAACAACAAGACTTAAAAAAGTCATTGCTTCCTTAATTAGTGAATCACAGGCTAACTTTATCCCAGAGAGAAAAATTGGAGACAACATCATCCTATCACATGAATTGGTGAAGGCTTACACAAGGAAACATATGTCTCCAAGATGCATGATAAAGTAGACTTACAAAAGGCTTATGATTTAGTGGAATGAATTTTCTTGGAACAGATCATGGTGGAGCTGGGATTTCCTACTCAATTCATCAAATAGATCCTAGAATGCATGCAAACAGTCAGCTACACTATTCTAGTTAATGGGAATCCATAAGAACCTTTCAATGCAGCTAAAGGTCTAAGAAAAGGAGACCCTATATCTCCTTTTCTATTTTCTATAGCAATGGAATACTTGAGTAGGAGCTTAAAAGGAATGACAAAGGAGACATGCTATCACTATCATCCGAGATGTTCAAAATTAACAATCACATATTTGTGTTTTACTGATGACTTGTTGCTCTTTGCCAAAAGAGATATATCATCAGTGGTTGCTCTTCAACAATATTTTAATCAGTTCTCAGAAGCTTCATGCCTTAAAGCAAACTTGGAAAAGGTTCAATATATTTTGGAGGAGTGAGCAGAGAAGATAGAGACAAAATGCAACAAGAGCTGGGTTTATTAGAAGGAGAGCTTCCTTTTAAATATCTTGGGGTCCCTCTATCGACTAAGAAACTGTCCCTTGCTCAATGGTAACCACTTATATAAAGGATAGTAGCAAGGATATTATCTTGGACTGCAAAGAAGTTATCCTATGTTGGAAGATATAGCTTGTGCAAACAGTACTATTTGGAGTTCAAGCCTACTGGGCTCAACTTTTTGTTCTACCTGCCAAAGTACTAAAAACTATTAATGCTTACTGTCGAAGCTACATTTGGTCTGGATGTAACACCATCAGTAAGAAAGCTCTAGTATCTAGGGAAAAAGTTTGTGCCCCTAAGAGTGTTGGAGGTCTTGGTTTGGTAAACTTACAGTTATGGAATAAGGTTGCTATAGCTAAAAACTATTGTGACCTAGCACATAAACAAGATAAGTTGTGGATAAAATAGATTCATGCGTATTATATTAAAGGCCAAGCAATTAAAGCCATGACAGTACCTCAGCATGCATGCTGGATGATTAGGAAGATCATGAAAGCTAGATCAATATTTGAAGGCATACAATGGAAGTTCAAGAAGGGGAAGAGTATTGCAAGACAAATATATATTCAGTTGATTAGTGAGGAATGAAGAGTCCTATGGAAAAGCATGGTGTTTGGCAATTCAGCTCGACCTAAAGCAAGATTTACATTGTGGTTGCAACTACAGGGCAGATTGCTAACAATCGATAGGTTAGCCAAATGTGGACTGGAAGTAACTACTCAGTTTGTGATGTGCCAAAATGCAGAGAAAACACACGAGCATCTCTTTCTTGAGTATGTCTTTGCCAAATAAGTATGGCATAGAGTGAATCAATGGACACATGGAAAACCAATGAATGCAAGGAAATGGCAATAACATCAATTGGAGATCGTCAGTAGAGCAAAAGGGAGAACTCAAACTGCATAGATATTAAGATGATATACACGGAATTTGTTTATAGTATTTGGATAGAAAGAAACATGAGAATGTTTGAAAAAGTGCATAGAAATAGTGACTCAATAGCTAGAGATATTGTTTGTGCTTGTAGTGTAAGAGCACCAACAAAAGTTAGAGAAATAGTTCATGCTTTTAGATTCTAGATAGCATTAGTAGTAGAACGGTACATGAATAGATAATTTTGTTAGTTAGCTACTGGTTTATAAAGATACTTGGTGATGAATAAAAATATTTAGTTACAAAAAAAAAACAGGAAATTTGCAGACCAAACTTGGACATTTGGTAGAAAGGTCACAATCTGATTGTTATGACAAAAGTAAAGGGTTCTAATCAAGGGATTTTAAAGAGGAAAATTATGAGTCTATTCATGTTATATCTTTAATGAGATATCCTTTTTATGCATTGACTTTTTTTCTTCATAAATGGGTGTAATGACCCGGCCGGTCATTTCATGAGCTACCACTCTGTTTCCCCCATTTTTTCTTCTTTATTTCTTGTTCAGCTGTATTATGTGGTATCCGGTTGGTTGGTTCGGGTTTGGAGTAGTTTTGGAGTGTTATGAGACACTTACTCTCTTAAGTTGGCCATTTAGTTGGAAAAGTCAATCGAAAGTTGACTTGTTAGTAAACGATCTCAGAATTCAGTTTTTATGATTCAGATAGCTTTGTGAGGTGATTTGGGACTTAGGAGTGTGTTCGAAATGTAATTTGGAGGTCTGTGTTAGATTTAGGCTTGAATTTGCAAAATTGGAATTTTGGCGCTTTCCGGTTGGTAGTAGAAATTTTGATATCGGGGTCGAAATGGAATTCCAAAAATTGGAGTAGGTCCGTAGTGTCATTTCTAACGTGTGTGCAAAATTTCAAGTCATTCAGAGTTGAATTGATAGGTTTCAGCATCGCTTGTTGAATTTGAGAGTTCTTAACTCCTTAGGCTTGAATCCGATGTCATTTGGTTGATTCGATGTTGTTTGAGGTGTTTTGAAGATTGGTATAAGTTTGGATAGTGGTATATGACTTGTTCATGCTTTTGGTTGAGGTCTCGGGGGCCTCGGGGTGATTTCGGATGGTTGACGAGAAGTTTGGAGTTGGGAATTTGCAGTTGAAGCTACTGAGTTTTCTGTCATAACCACACCAGCGGCTTGGGGACCGCAGGTGCGAGACCGCAGAAGCAGAAGTGAAGTCGTAGATGCGGCCAAGAGAGGGAAAGTCTAGAGCCCGCAGATGCGGAATTTGAGCGCACCTGCGATCGCGCAGGTGCGAGAAGATGATCGCAAGTGTGGTAGCTGGCGGATAAGTGAAAACCGCAGAAGTGGTGCGCTTGGCGCAGTAGCACAGAAGCGGAAATGGACTGCAGGTGCGAAAAGCCTGGGTCAGAAATTATAAAAAGATTTCCTTCGCGATTTTGAGTGGGTTTTCATAACATTTCAAACGGGAAGAAGCTTTGGAGAGCTAATTGAAGGGAGAATTCAAGAGGGTTTCTTAGAGGTAAGGTCCTTGGTCCCTAAACTCGTTTTTATGATGATTTTTAAGGTTGTAAGCTTGAAATCTATGCGGAAATCAGTAGCAAATTGGGGGTTAGGGCTTGAAAAATTAGAGACCAAAAATTAGGGGTTTGAGGGATCATTTGTGGGCGGATTTTGGTACTTTTGGCATGAATGAACTTGGGGGGGAATAAGGATTCCATTGATGTAAATTTTGTCGGATTCTGAGGCGTGGTTCCGAGGGTCGGGTTTTGAACAATTTTGGAATTTTTGATGTAATTTGATTATTTTTGCATGGGCTTTGTTCCCTTAACATATTTTGATGTTATGGTTCTAATTTGGGTTAGATTCGGGGCATTTGGAGGTCTAATCGAGAGGAAAAGGCATCGGGGCTAGAGTTTGGCTTGTCTTTATGTAAGTAACGCTTTCAAACTTAGTTCTAAGGGTTCGAAACACCGAACTATGTGGTCTATGATTACTATTGAGGTAACGCAATGCAAAGTGATAGGCATGTGGCGTTTACCGTGAGAAATGCAGCCTGGATCATTCCATGGCACTACTTAGCTACTGTTGTATGTTGATAATGTGTTGTAATTATGTGATTAAGTTGATAAGCTACAAATCATGTTAAGGCTTCATGCCGATATTGTTGAGACCCGAGAGGTCGTTTCTTGCTGTGATGTCATTAATTCATGTATATTCTATACTTAGTCCTGTTCATGCATATTATTTGCCTCAGTCTCGATTGTTGCTATTTGCCATATCATATCATTGTTGGGGCTTATATCATGAGATCTTAGCCCATGTGTATGAGGCTGGAGAGTATTGACTGAGTGAGGCCGAGAGACGGATATTGATTGACAGTATAGGATCGAGATGCACGTCGCAGCAATGAAATTGATCATGCCTTCGTTGGCATTGATATAGCGCTTGGGCTCAGAGAAGCCCCTCCGAAATCTTTATGCCCCAGTGAGCGTAGTAGTGGATGATATTGAGGGTTGGATCTTCCTTAGACATGGATCTTTTCCGAAGTATTGGTATGGAGATAGATCTTTTCCATGAGGCTGGATTGGCCTGTTTTTCCTCGGTACTGGGTGACTTATAGTCTATGATGTATGTACAATTCGGGATGGATCTTCCCTGGGTCGAGTGAGTCGTATACAGTACCAAGTGGTTGAGCATTGTGAGTGGATGTATCATATGTGACATTGATCATGCTATCTGTGCATTGATACTTAGAGTTTTTCTGAGCTTATACTCTGCATTGTTCATACTGTGTTTGGTTATTTCTGAGAAGAATTCATGAACTGTAAGCATGTCTACTTTTCTGTACAATTATTTGTTGCAACCCGTATGGGGTTTGGTTTGTCACTACCATCAGTCCATTGATTAGACTTGTTACTTACTGAGTTGGTGTACTCACATTACCCCCTGCACCCCTGTATGTAGATCCAGGTATCTCGGGGCACGGTAGCGGCTGGTGATTATATTGTGCGGACTTTCACTTGGAGATTGCGAGGTAGCTGTTTGGCGATCGTATTTCCACCTTCTCCTTTACTTACCTCCCTTTAGTTTATATGTTTTGGATATTCTCAAACCATGATGGTCATATTATTTCAAACAGTTGTATTAGTTGTGGCTCATGACTTAGTGACACCCGAGGTCGGGGTTGTATTTCTTTCCGCTGGATTTTGGATTTCTACTCTTATCTTATTGAACTTATGTTAAACTATGAATTTTTTTAAGTTTTATTTGAAAAATGGAAAATTCTGAAATAAGTGGCTGGCCTAGTATCACGATTAGCGCCATCACAACGTGGTTAGATTTTGGGTCGTGATATGTTGGTATTAGAGAAAGTTATGGCCAAAATACTAAGGCCTGTTTGTGCAATTACCAGAAGCGTGGCAGCGATGGTTTTACCGCGGTCAGCAGTGGTTTTACCGTGGTCGAGGCCGTGGTAGGGGCATGGATATGGCCCGCACAACAGCTAGGGAAACACTTTCAGATCCACCCGCCGCCCTAGTTCATGATCAGGCTCTAGCTGGGGATGTTCCAGCAACACCAGCTCAGGCACCGACTGTGCCTATTGTTATTCCGTGTCTCCAGGAGACTTTGGCTCAGATTCTGACTGTGTGCACCAATCTTGCTCAGGCAGTCATAGTTTTTATTACAGCAGCTATTTCTCAGGTGGGGGGAGGCACTCAGTCTCCTACCGCCCATATACCCGAGCTGGTTGTTTAGGGACTCCTGACATTGGAGGCACCACTAGCCCAACCGGTTGCACCTGCTCAGGATTTTGTAGTTCTAGTTATGCCTGATGACGAGCAACGTCGATTGGAGAGGTTTGGTAGAGTTTAGTCTCCGACTTTCAGTGGTGCAGAAGGTGAGGATGCGCAGGGTTTCTTGGATAAGTGTCAGAGGATATTGCGTACAACGAGTATTCTGGAGACTAGTGGGTCTCATTTACTACTTTTCAGTTTTCTGGGGCTGCTTTCACCTGGTGGGAGGCTTATGAGAGACGTAGGCTTGTTGGTACACCGCCCCTTACCTGGCATTAGTTCTCCATTCTCTTCCTAGAGAAGTATGTACCGCATTCCCGCAGAGAGGAGTTGCGTAAGAAGTTCGAGTAGCTGCGTCAGGAGGGCATGTCCGTGATGCAGTATGAGATGAGGTTTTTCGAGTTGGCACGTCATGCTATTTGGCTAGTTCCCACAGACAGGGCGAGGATCAGGAGGTTCGTTGATAGCCTCAACTATCAGCTACGAATTTTTCTGACCAGAGAGCGAGAGAGTATCTGGCGCTCCTTTTGAGGAGGTGGTTGACATTTCTAGAGAGATAGAGCCTGTTCGCCGCTAAGAGCAGGATGAGAGGCAGGCCAAGAGGGTTCGGGGATCTGGAAGATCCAGTGGTGTTCCTTCGGGAGGTCAGTCTCAGCACGACAGAGGCCGTTAATTCAGACATGCTCAGCCAGCCCGTTCAGGTCACCATCGTGGGTCATCTGGCCATGGTTCTCACATTTCACATCAGGGTCACTCGTCTCTCATTGCCCTTCCAGCTTAGAGTTCGACTCAGGCACCATCAGTTTAGGGCTTATCTATGCCTGGTTCTTCCAATGGGGATCCCCGTGCGCGGGGATCCCTTTAGTCCCTACCGCCACTTGTTGTGAGGGGTTGCTTCGAGTGTGGAGATCTGGTTCATATCAAGAGGTGAGTATGGGGAGTTTGGCGCATATTACAGTTGGGGAGAGACCTCTTGCAGTTGATGTTCAGGCCTTGGCCAATCGGTTCGTGAGGTTAGATATTTTGGAGCCCAGTTGGGTATTGACTTGTGTGATTTCTCGGTCTTCCTTATTTGATCGCATCAGAGAGCACCAGTATGATGATCCTCATTTGTTTGTCCTAAAGAATAGAGTTCAGCATGATGATGCCAGAGATGTGACTATTGGTAATGATGGGGTGTTGAGGATAAAGGGCCAGATATGTGTTCCCAATGCAGATGGACTTCGAGAATTAATTCTAGAGGAGGCCCATAGCTCGCGGTATTCCATTCATCCGGATGCCGCGAAGATGTATCAAGATTTGAGACAACATTATTGGTGGAGGAGAATGAAGAAGGATATTGTGGAATTTGTAGCTCGGTGTCTCAATTGTCAGCAGGTGAAATATGAGCATCAGAGATCGGGTGGCTTGCTTCAGCAGATAGATATTCCAAAGTGGAAGTGGGGCGGATCACCATGGACTTTGTAGTTGGACTCCTACAGACTTTGAAGAAGTTCGATGCAATTTGGGTGATTGTGGATCGGCTGACCAAGTTCGCGCACTTTATTCTTGTGTGTACTACCTATTATTCAGAGCGGTTGTCAGAGATATATATTCGGGAGATTGCTCGATTGCATGGTGTCCCAATTTCCATCATTTTAGATAGAGGTACTCAGTTTACTTTACAGTTTTAGAGGTCTGTACAGCGAGAGTTGGGTACTCAGGTTGAGTTGAGCACATCTTTTCACCCTCAGATGGATGGGCAATCCGAGCACACTTTTCAGATATTGGAGGACATGTTTTGCGCTTGTGTCATTGATTTTGGAGGGTCATGGGATCAGTTTCTACCACTCGTAGAGTTTGATTATAACAACAACTATATGTCGAGTATTCAGATGGCTCCATATGAGGCTTTATATGGGAGACGGTGTAGATCTCCAGTTGGTTGGTTTGAGTCGGGTGAGGCTAGACTTTTGGGTATAGACTTAGTGCAGGATACTTTGGACAAGGTGAAGGTGATTCAGGAGCGGCTTCGTACAGCACAGTCCAGACAAAAGAGTTATACTGATAGGAAGGTAAGTGATGTGTCCTACATGGTTGGGGAGAATGTTCTATTGAAGGTTTCACCTATGAAAGGTGTTATGAGATTTGGGAAGAAGGGTAAATTGAGTCCGAGGTTCATTGGGCCTTTTGAGGTACTTCAGAGGAATGGGGAGGTGGCTTATGAGCTTGCTTTGCCACCCAGCTTGTCGATGTGCATCCCGTGTTTCATGTTTCTATGCTCCAAAAGTATATTAGCGATCTGTCTCATGTTTTGGATTTCAGCACAGTTCAGTTAGATGATGATTTGACTTATGATGTGGAGCCAATGGCCATTTTGGAGCGACAGATCCAAAAGTTGAGGTCAAAGGATATAGCTTCGGTGAAAGTGCAGTGGAGAGGTTGGCCCATGGAGGAGGCTACTTGGGAGATCGAGCGGGAGATGCGGAGCAGATATCCTCACTTATTTGAGGCTTCAGGTATGTTTCTTGACTCGTTCGAGGACGAACATTTGTTTAAGAGGGGGAGGATGTAATGACCCGATCGGTCGTTTCATGAGCTACCGCTCTGTTTCCCCCATTTCTGCTTCTTTATTTCTTGTTCGGCTGTATTATGTGGTATCCGGTTGGTTGGTTCGGGTTTGGAGTAGTTTTGGAGTGTTATGAGACACTTACTCTCTTAAGTTGGCCATTTAGTTGGAAAAGTCAACCGAAAGTTGACTTGTAAGTAAACGATCTCGGAATTCGGTTTTTATGATTTGGATAGCTTTGTGAGGTGATTTGGGACTTAGGAGTATTTTTGGAATGTAATTTGGAGGTCCGTGTTAGATTTAGGCTTGAATTGGCGAGATTAAAATTTTGGCTCTTTCCGGTTGGTAGTGAAAATTTTGATATCGGGGTCGGAATGGAATTCCAAAAATTAGAGTAGGTCAGTAGTGTCATTTCTGACGTGTTTGCAAAATTTCATGTCATTCGGAGTTGAATTGATAGGTTTTGGCATCGCTTGTGGAATTTGAGAGTTCCTAAATCCTTAGGCTTGAATCCGATGTTATTTGTTTGATTCGATGTTGTTTGAGGTATTTTGAAGATTGGTATAAGTTTGGATAGTGGTATATGCCTTGTTCGTGCTTTTGGTTGAGGTCTCGGGGGCCTCGGGGTGACTTCGGATGGTTGATGGGAAGTTTGGAGTTGGGAATTTGCAGCTGAAGTTGTTGAGTTTTCTGTCATTACCGCACCTACGGCTTGGGGACCACAGGTGCGAGCCCGTAGAAGAGGAAGTGAAGTTGCAGATACGTCCAAAAGAGGGAAAGGCTGGAGCCTGCAGATGCGGAATTTGAGCGCACCTGCGATCGCGCAGGTGCGAGAAGGTGATCGCAGGTGTGGTGGCTGGCGGATAAGTGAAAACCGCAGAAGCGGTAGCGCAGAAGTGGAAATGGACCGCAGGTGCTAAAAGCCTGAGTCAGAAAGTATAAAAAGATTTCCTTCGCGATTTTTTCATAACATTTCAAACAGGAAGAAGCTTTGGAGAGCTAATTGAAGGGAGAATTCAAGAGGGTTTCTTAGAGGTAAAGTCCTTGGTCCCTAAACTCGTTTTTATGATGATTTTTAAGGTTGTAAACTTGAAATCTATGGGAAAATCAGTAGCAAATTGGGGGTTAGGGCTTGACAAATTGGAGACCAATTCCATTGATGTAAATTTTGTCGGATTCCAAGGCGTGGGTCTAGGGGTCGGGTTTTGACCAATTTTGGAATTTTTGATGTAATTTGATTATTTTTGCATGGGCTTTGTTCCCTTAGCATATTTTGATGTTATGGTTCTGATTTTGGCTAGATTCTGGGCATTTGGAGGCCGAATCGAGAGGAAAAGGCGTCACGGGCTAGAGTTTGGCTTGTCTTGAGGTAAGCAACGCTTCCAAACTTGGTTCTAAGAGTTCGAAACCCCAAACTATGTGTTCTATGGTTACTATTGAGGTGACGCAATGCCAAGTGACGGGCGTGTGGCATGTACCGTGAGAAATGCGGACTGGATTATTCCATGGCACCGCTTAGCTACTCTTTTATGTTGATATTGTGTTGTAATTATGTGATTAAGTTGATAAGCTGCAAATCATGTTAAGGCTTCACGCCGATATTGTTGAGACCCGAGAGGTCGTTTCTTGCTGTCATGTCATTAATTCATGTATATTCTATACTCAGTCTTGTTCATGCATATTATATCATGCCTCAGTAACGATTGTTGCTATTTGCCATATCATATCATTGTTCGGGCTTATATCATGAGATCTTAGCCCATGTGTATGAGGCTGGAAAGTATTGACTGAGTGAGGCCGAGAGCCGGATATTGATTGACAGTATGGGATCGAGATGCACGTCGCAGCAATGAAATTGATCATGCCTTCGTTGGCATTGATATAGCGCTTGGGCTCAGAGAAGCCCATCCGAAGTCTTTATGCCCCAGTGAGCGCAGTAGTGGATGATATTGAGGGATGGATCTTCCGTGGTATGGATCTTGTTCGAAGTATTGGTATGGAGATGTATCTTCTCCATGAGGCTGGATTGGCCTGTTTTTCCTCGGTACTGGGTGACTTATAGTCTATGATGTACGTACATTCCGGGAAGGATCTTCCCTGGGCTGAGTGGGCCGTATATAGTACTGAGTGGTTAAGCACTGTGAGTGGAGGTATCATACATGACATTGATCATGCTATCTGTGCATTGATACTTAGAGTTTTTCTGAGCTTATACTCTGCATTGTTCATACTGTGTTTGGTTATTTCTGAGAAGAATACATGAACTGTAAGCATGTCTACTTTTCTGTACAATTATCTATTGCAACCCGTATGGGGTTTGGTTCGTCACTACCATCAGTCCATAGTTTGGACTTGTTACTTACTGAGTTGGTGTACTCACGTTACCCCATGCACCCCTGTGTGCAGATCCAGGTATGTTGGGGCACAATAGCGGCTACTGATTATATTATGCGGACTTTCACTTGGAGATTGCGAGGTAGCTGCTTGGCGACCACAGTTCTGCCTTCTCCTTTCCTTACCTCCCTTTAGTTTATATGTTTTGGATATTTTCAGACCGTGATGGTCATATTATTTCAAACAGTTGTATTAGTTATGACTCATGACTTAGTGACACCCGAGGTCAGAGTTGTATTTCTTTCCGCTGGATTTTGGATTTCTACTCTTATCTTATTGAACTTATGTTAAAACTATGAATTTCTTTAAGTTTTATTTGAAAAATGAAAAATTTAAAAATAAGTAGCTGGCCTAGTATTACGATAGACTCCATCACGACGTGGTTAGATTTTTTGTCATGACAATGGACTCCACTAGAGGAAAAAGAATAACAATAACAATAATATAGGACCCTACGACACTATTCACTTTGGAACTGTTTACTTTGAATTATTTTATTGAATTGAACAGTTTCACTGATTACGCATTTAGTTATTTGTTACATGAATATTCATTTTTAGTGCTAATAATAAATTGCTTCTCTCGATATTTTGACAATAAAAACCAAACAAGTAAGATACATTTCGTGTTTGCACCTTTTGGATTATGCATTTGGTTTAGTAGAGAAATCATACATGATTTATCTTGCAAAACGAACATAATTTATTTTTTAACTCTTGCTAATTGATTGGATACCTAACTTTTTCTTAAAGCAAGTACTAAATACGCATAGACAAAGACATTCCGAGTTTTGTTTAGATTATTGAACTCAAATTTGAGAACAAGAAGTTGTTAGGACATCCTAATCCATGTTTTAAAAAGTTTGAGAACATTTGTTTGAAATATCTTTTGCACTTTTCTAAGAAAATGTAGAAGGTGTGACTTTAAAGGACTGTTTCTTGTCTTTGATCCGACATGATAGCTCCCTGTAACTGGGAAGCAAATTAGGACATCACACCAATTATCACACCAACTCTTTACATCAAACCATATTCATTTACTATAGTTAAGTGATATAATGAGATTAGAATGCATATTAACTAAGAATGGCCAAATGTTATATATATATATAGGGAATATACATAAGATATGCCCTGTATTTGTCCCAAAAAGTCAGTTTCGCACCCAATTTTTAGGGCGTTCTACTATCACCCTATTCTTATTCATAAAGTGGGTTCACCTCACTTAAAGCGCGTGGGAAGATAAGAAAATATTAAAGGCTGGTTAAATTATACAGTATAACATTTCTTAATTGATTGTTACATTTAATTGCACTTAATTAGTTGTATTTAATGTAATACTAACACTTTTAATATTTTCTTCCATTTTCTTTTTTATTTTTCCCGTTTTCTTCTCTTCTCATTCTCTCTTTCCTTTTGTTATTTTTCTTTCCACAATTTCTGCTAGAGAACACCACCACACAAACACACATCGGCCATCGCTACCACCATACAAACATCATCCCACCATTGTAATAGAGCCATCACCAATAAAAGCTTGTTTATTGACCTAATTGAGCCCTCACTGAAAAAATATCTTCAATGATTTGGTGCTTCATTAGAATAAACCATTTGTTCTGGTGATGAACGACTACATAAAATAATTTTTTTCAGTTACCAAGAAAAGAAACCTTCCTAAAATAAATTTATTAATTTTTTGAATTTCTCTTTAAGTTATTATTATTTAGTAAAGGGGTAAAATATTTTGTGCTTGTAGATCTAGAAGTGAAAGTGATTGGTCTATCACCAAATAGCTATAAATAAATTTGTAACAAAAGCTTTTAAAGAGATCAAAATTAACAGCTCCATTGAAGGCGGTGCCATGGAAATTCTGGCAATATATGAGTAAAGAGATAAAAATACTTGTTTGTTCACAAGCTATGTGTGTTCACCACGATCCAGAAAGCGACGAATAGCGAGGATTGATTCACATCAATTGCTGGAAAATTTTCTCTGCAGTTTTGGGTAGAAAAGGAGAAATTAATGATGGGAGGAAGAAAGAGAAAAATAAAGATTCACAGTAGGAGAGGGGAGGATTATTTCAGTAAAAAGAGATTTTTTGTGTGTGTGTGAAAGTGACACATGTTCAGTGCGTGTAAACACTGCTTTGGTAGAATTTGGTTATGACATTTTAGGGGGTAAATAAATTCATCTTGATCAAGAATAGGGTGGTATTAGAACATTTATAAAGGTTGAGTGTCAAACTAACCTTTTGATACAAGTACAGGGTGCAACTTTTATATTTTTCCGTTGGTATAAACACATGAGTTGAATAAATTTTTACCATAGAGGAATCCTCATCCCAAAATTTCCATATATAGTCTCATCATTAAGACAATATTTGCGCAATCCAAATCGATGGGTTGCGATGAGTGCCTGAGTCCTACCTGTTAAACACCCGTAAGCATGCGTCTAAGATATAAACCTGAATAACATTTGCTGAATTACGAAAATAGCCTACATGAAGGAAATCTGCCAACAAGGTGTATGTACATATACATGCAGAATATAGTGGGCGAGCCGGCAAGGCTGCTGTAGACAACTATACATCCAAAACTGAAAGCCGACAAGACAACATACAACCCAACTAGACATACTATCTACATAACTCTAATAGATATAACTGTACATAGACGGGACCGAGCCACGTCACACCCATATATATATATATACAAACATATTGTACCAAAATCAAAAGTAGCTCCGGATCAAGTGGAACACGTCAACTCTCACTAATCAAGGATCCTAAGAAGGGGGACCGTCAGCTTGCCTACCTGCACCTCGGGCATGAAACACAGGCCCCGTGAAATAGGGCATCAGTACGAAAAATGTACTGAGTATGTAAGGCATGAAAATTTGCACGTAAAAGACATAGATGAAACATGGAATAAAGAAACACATCTTTAAATCTGAATAACTTTGTAAATTCTGAAACATTTATAATGTCATGCACATGCATATAAATATCGTGCCATGCATAGGTATGAGTGTACATAATATCGTCAAGCCATTGAGGGCATCTCATCATATCGTCTCGGCCACTATGGGCAACATCATCAACATATACCAGCTGATCAGGTGGTGGTGCGCATATAACGCCGTAACCTTTTTCCATATACCATATACATATATTTACATATATACGCGTATATAACGTCATTTGGTCATGAGTCAATGCACATGTATAAATGGGTGAAATGCATGAGAAATACGTAAAAATCTCAATATTTCTACCGGATAAACTTTTTCAACTGCGTATTATTCTGAGACCCATGAACAAAAGATAATAATAATTCTCATGAGGAATCAAGAATATAAACATCCCTAGTATCTCTATGAATAAAGTAATTTGTGAAAACTATGCGTTTGCTCGTTTCTTCAATATAATTTGGACTATGCCAAAAGAAAGAAGGGATGACCTTAACATACCTGGAGTAAGAAAAACTCTGTATAATATTCCGTTGGAGAACCTTCATTGATTGAGCTTAGAACTCAAAAAAATCGGATTTCTGCTTTCTGAATCCTTGAACTAAATTGTGCTTGCTTCTTTGAAATTTTCAAACGAAATTTGGCTATGGATTTCTTGAAATGTTGGACGAAATGGTTTCTGCTTCTAACGTTTTTGGTTTTAAACCAAAGACAGAATGTTGTTTGCTCTTTTACAAGGAATTGATTACCAAGTCTCATGGATAATACTTACAAGTCTTTTTTTTGATAAGACTTAAAATTTAAGTCATGTTTTGGTTATATTCCATAAGTAACCATCTGGCAAAAGCGATCAAGAGTCATTTTTTAGCCATTGTGGGTTTATGCCACGTGGGGGGGGGGGGAAGGGGGTATAATTATAATTTTTATCCAATTATTAGTGTGACGACCCGGCCAGTCGTCTCATGAGTTACCCGTTTTTCCTATTTCTGCTTCTTTATGCTTTATCTATCTGTGTTATGTGGTATCGGGTTGGTCGGATCGAATCCGGAATGATTTTGGTAAGGTTTGATACACTTAGTCTCTTTTAAGGAAACTTAAGTTAGAAAAGTCAATCGGATGTTGGCTTACGTGTTAGAGGGCTCAGATGTGAGTTTCGATGGGTCGGTTAGCTTCGGGAGGTGATTTGTAACTTAGGAGCGTGATCGGAATGAGTCTTGGAGGTTCGGAGTAGATTTAAGCTTGAATTGGCAAATTTGATATTTTGGTGTTTTCCGGTTGGTAGGCGAGATTTTGATATAAGGGTCGGAATGGAATTCCGAGAGTTGCAGTAGTTCCATTGTGTCATTTGGTATGTGCGTGCAAAATTTCAGGTCATTCGGACGTGGTTTGGTTGGATTTTTGATCAAAAGCGAAATTCGAAAGATTTTAGAAAATTTGACTTGAATCCGATGTATTTTGGATGATTTGATATTGTTTGAGGTATTTTGAAGATTGTTACAAATTTGAATAAGGTATTAGAATATGTTTGTGCTTTTGGTTGAGGTCCCGAGGGCCTCGGGGTGATTTCGGATGGTTAACGGAGAAGTTTCGAATTAGTTGCAACTGCTGAAATTGCTGCTTCTGGTATTTTCGCACCTGCGGATTGGGGACTGCAGGTGCGCCGCCGTATAAGCGGAAGGTTGACCGCATAAGCGGATTTCGGAGAAGTCGTCAGGAACCGCAGAGGCGGTTGGAATACCGCATCTGCGATGGCGCAGATGCGGAAAGTTGATCGTAGATGCGGAAAGGGGAGTTTAAGTTAGGACCTCAAATGCGGTAGTTTTGACCGCAGATGCAGTACCGCAGAAGCGAAAATATAGCCGCAAATGCGAAAATGACTGGGTAGAAGGTATAAGTTGTGACCTTCACGAATTTGAGCTATTTCGCCATTTTTGACTTCGGCTTTGGACCTTTTTGGACGATTTGAAAGAGGGATTTCAAGGGAACTTTATTCAGGTAAGGAATTTGGACCTAAAACTCGTTTCCTATGCTATTATGTCACGGATTAGAGCCAGAAATTTTGGAAATTAAGGATGAAAATTGGGGAAACTAGGGCTTGGAAACTTAGACCTTTAATTGGGGATTTGAAGGACCATTTGAGGTCGGATTTGAGAACTTTTGATATGTATAAACTCGTGGAGAGATAAGGAACCTATTGATGTAAAAATTATTGAATTCCGAGATGCGGGCCCGGGGGTCGGGGTTTTGGAAATTTCGGGATTTGTGTTGTATTTTGATTATTTTCACTTGGGCTTCGTTCCCTTAACATATTTTGATGTCCTCGTTCTGATTTTGGATAGATTCGACGCGAGTGGAGGCCGATTCGAGGGGCAAACGCACCACGAGCTAGAGATTTGATCGTTTCGAGGTGAGTAATGATTGTAAATGATGTTCTAAGGGTTGAAACCCTGGATTGCACATCATAGTGCTATATTGAGGTAAGACACACGCTTAGTGACGAGCGTGGGGTCGTGCACTGTTGGGGATTGTGACTTGGTTCGTCCCGGATAACTATTTTACTGCATATTTGACTGAAACCTAATTGCTATCATCATCATTTAGACTGAATGCCATATTTGGGCCTTGTGCCAACTATTTGAACCCTTCGAGGATTTTTACTAGTATTTCCTCACTGTTTTGACTTTATACTTGAACTCAGTCATGTTATATTTCACTGTTTTTGTACTCAGCCATGTTTACTCTATTTTAACACTTAAATGATCTTTTAAATGATATTTTGGGCTGAGAAACATGTTTTACTACTGCCCGAGTGGCTTGTGAGGATTTTGACTGAGTAAGGCCAAGGGCCTATTTTGTGAGAAAATATTTGACATTGATTATGAGGCCGAGGGCTGAGATATGTACGCCACGAGGTGGCTTGATTGATATGAGACCAAAGGCCTAGTGATGATGCCACGAGGTAATTTGAGATTGCGCTTGGGTCGTAAGGGGCCCCTCCAGGAGTCTGTACACTCCAAGTGAGCGCGGGTACCCATTGTGATGTGAGATTTGAGCCCGAGGGGCTGGTACTGTTATGAGATGTTGCCCGAGGGGCGGATTTGTTGATATTGTGCCCGAGGGGCGAACCTTTATGTGTTTATTTTTCCTAATTGACTGTCAATTACCTGCTTAAGTATTGAAAAAGGCTTTTCATGAAAACACATTTGAGTTAAAAGATTTTACCTATCTTTCACTGATTTACTATTTTTAAATGGTTTTACTGCTTCATTATAGAATGTTTTGTGCCTTACGTGATTTTTTTCTTTCAGTCTTTATTTACCTTTGTTACTCACTGAGTTGGAGTACTCACTTTGCTCCCTGCACCACTGTGTGCAGATTCAGGCGTTACTGATCCTGCTGGTGCGAGTTGAGAGCTCCCGGCGGATATTCGGAGTTCACGAGGTAGCTGCTTGATGTCCGCAGACCCGTGTTTCTCCCTCTTTATCATTTCTATTTCTAATCAGACAATTGTAATAGTTTGTGGATTTGTCAGACTTGTATTAGGTTTTATAGATGTTCATGACTAGTGACACCCCGGTATCGGGCTGCGTTGGGTTGTTCTTCCGCGTATTTATGATATTATCTGCTACTTTAAACTATTTTATCATGTGTCGACTGTTTCTTAAATGCTTAATCGTTAATAAATTGAAAAATGGGAAGTGTCGACTGGCCTTGTCTTCACGAGAGGCGCCATCACGACCGGGTTTGGGTTTAGGGTCGTGACAATTAGTTAACTGGGTAATGTTCTGTTACCCAGTAATTAATCAATTACCCGCATAATTTAAAAATTGTCTCAAATTACTTTTATTCTACTTATTTTTAATATACTTTATACATCGTACTACCGTGGTCATATGGTACCTTGCATGGTTCTAGTTCATAATTATCGGGTATCATCGCTCGACCTGTATTTTATCCCAAATTGGCCACTTTCAACGAAACTCGTTCTCTTTAATTTGCGTACCCCTTTATCCTTCATAACACTTATTTATCGCTTGTTATAAATAGCATAAATACGTTAACGTCAAGATGATTTCATCCCCGAGTCTATGTCAATTAACTGAAGACGAAACTTTTCACGTACGAAAATGCGAGGTGTAACATTCTTCCCCCCCCTTAGAAACATTCGTCCTCGAATGTTCAACTCCCCGTGATCTATATAACTTTGGCAGGGTCGCCTTTGTACCAACACCACTACCAACTCTCCCTGTAGAAGCTTAATAATCCAATGCCATACAGGACCACAATTATCAATAACGACAATGGCCTCACACGACCAACGACAATAACCAACAAAAGAAATTGTACACGTACCTTATGGTTATGATGCCTTAATCGTGCCCTTCTCTGGAGGAGGTAATAAGTAGTGATATCTAGACTTTATGTCTTCCTTGATCTCCCAAGTCATTTCTTCCACATTGTTGTTCCTCCAGAGTACTTTTAGCGGAGGCTACCTCCTTATTCCGCATCTTGCGAATTTGTCAGTCTAGGATGGCAACCAGAATTTCTTTGTATGACAAATCCTCTGTAATCTGTACATCATCTGTGGGCACCACTCGGGTAGGATCGCCAATATACTTCCGTAACATATATACGTGAAAAACCGGATGGACAGACTCCAATTCCGAGGGCAATTCTATCTCATAAGCTACTTGGCCCACTCTTCGAATTATCCTATAAGGCCCAATATACCGTGGGCTAAGTTTGCCTTTCTTGCCAAATCTCATCACACCCTTCATAGGTGACACTTTTAAGAATACCCATTCATCAACCCCGAACTCTATATCTCGTCGTTGCACGTCAGAATACGACTTTCGACAACTCTGAGCTGTCAATAGTCGATCCCGAATAAGCTTTCCTTTTTTATGGCTTGCTGAACCAGGTCTCGCCCATGTAATCCAGATTCTCCAACATCAAGCCACCCTATAGGCGACCTACACTTCTGTCCGTAAAGAATACTGGAATGGTAGCTATTATTATATGCGAACTCAAAAAGCGGCAGATGATCATCCCAGCTACCTTTGAAGTCCATCACACAAGCTTGTAACATATCCTCTAATGTTTGAATAGTACACTTAGCCTATCCATCCGTCTGGGGATGAAATACTGTACTAAGACTTACTTGAGTCCCCAATCCTTTTTGGAAGGACCTCCAGAAGTTCGCTGTAAATTGAGCTTCTCTATCCGAGATAATAAATACAGGGACACCATGCAGTCGTACTATCTCCTTAATATAAAACCTCGCATAATCCTCTGAGGAATATGTAGTTCTAACGGGTAGAAAATGGGCTGACATTGTAAGCCTATCAACAATTACCCATATCGAATCGAACTTACACTAGGTACGAGGTAAGCCTACGATGAATTCCATATTGATTACTTCTCATTTACAAGTCGGAATCTCCATAGCTTGCAATAACCCACCGGGTTTTCGATGCTCAATGTTAACCTGGTGATAGTTAGGACACTAAGCAACCAACTCTGCTATATCCTTTTTTATTCTGTCCCACCAATACACTTCCCTGATATCATGATACATCTTTGTTGCTCCTGGATGGATAGAATAATGAGAATGGTGAGTTTCTCCCATAACCTGCCGACGCAGCCTTGCAACATTAGGCACACATATTCATCCTCGATATCTGAGGACCCCATCTTCTGTAATTTCAAACGGAGTCTTCTCCTTCTGAAGGGTGGTATCCCTATAATGAACTAACACAGGATCCTCGTACTGGAGTTCCTTTACTTTAAGTACTAAAGAAGATGTTGCCGTATCCTGAAGAGTAATTCCAATATCACCTGAGTCCAGTAACCGAACTCCAAGACTAGCTAGCTGATGAACCTCATAGGTTATTCCCCTCTTTTCTGGCTGTAAATACGACAGGCTACCCATAGATCTACGACTGAGGGCATCGGGTACTACGTTCGCCTTCCCAGGGTGGTACAAAATATCAATATCATAGTCTTTAAGTAGCTCCAACCATCTCCTTTGACTATTGGAGGCTTTTATGATCTATATAAATATCAACATGAATGCCATACAAGTAGCGCCTCCACATTTTTAGTGCATGAATCACTACGGCTAACTCTAGATCGTGGGTCGGGTAGTTCTTCTCGTGCTTTCTTAGTTGTCTAGAAGCATAAGCCACAACCTTACCATGATGCATCAGCACACAACCCAATCCAACGTCGGAAGTGTCACAATAGATCACATAACTATCGGTCCCTTCTGGGAATGTTAAACTGGTGTTGAAGTTAATATGTCCTTTAAGGCCTGGAAACTCCATTCGCAAGCGTCAGTCCATTGAAACTTCGCTCCCTTCTGAGTCAACTTTGCTCCCTTCTGAGTCAACTTTGTTAAATGTACTGAAAGGGAAGAAAATCCTTCCACAAATCTCCTGTAATAACCTTCCAAACCGAGAAAGCTACGAACCTCCGTTAGTGTTGTGGGTCTAGGCCAAGTCTTTACTGCCTCAATCTTTTGTGTATCCACCCGGATGCCTTCACCCGAAATAACATGCCCAAGGAAAGCTATAGAGTTCAACCAGAATTCACATTTAGAAAATTTTGCATATAACTTCCCTTCTTGTAGAACTTTGAGCATAGTACGCAGATGATCTGCATGCTCAGCCTCTGAATGAGAATACACCAATATATCGTCGATAAATACAACTATGAACAGATCTAAAAAAGTCCTGAACACATAGTTCATCAAATCCATGAATACTGCTGGGTCATTGGTCAGACCGAACGACATAACCCGAAACTCAAAGTGCCCATATCTAGTCCTAAATGCGGTCTTCGAACTATCTTCATCCTTAACCCTTACTTGATGGTACCCGGACCTCAAGTTTATCTTTGAAAAGCATTTGGCACCTTCCAACTGATCAAATAAATCATCAATTCTCGGGAGCGGGTACTTATTCTTGATTGTCACCTTATTCAGCTGCTTATAATCAATACACATTCGTAAGGAACCATCTTTCTTTCTCATAAACAACACAGGTGCTCCCTATGTTGACGTACTAGGTCTGATAACGCCTTTTTCAAGTAAGTCCTTTAATTGTTTTTTCAACTCTTTTAGCTCTGCGGGGGCCATTCAATAGGGAGGAATAGATATTATGTGAGTATCCGGTAGTAGGTTAATAGCAAACTCAATTTCTTGCTCTGGCGGGAGACCTGGAAGCTCATCGGGAAAAACATCGGGAAACTCATTCACCATAGGGATGAACTGAATGGTTGGTGACTCTACTTTCATATCCTGAACCCAAACTAAGTGATAAATACAACCCTTATTGATCATATTCCTTGCCTTGAGATAGGAAATGAATCTTCCTCTCGGAGATGCCGTATTACCTTTCCACTCCAAAATAGGTCCCCTTGGAAATTGAAATCGGACTATCTTTGATCTATAATCAGCGTTGGCATGACAGGAAGCCAACGAATCTATACCCATTATAACATCAAATTCTACAATATCCAACTCGATTAGGTCCGCTACGGTAGATCGACTATGAACTGCTACTATGCAACCCCTATATACTCGATTAGCTATCACTATGTCCCCAACATGTGTAGACACCTCAAAAGGTTTAACCGATTCAGGTTTTATTCCAAACTTACTAGCAACTAACAGAGTAACGTATGATAAGGTGGAACCTTGGTCAATCAGCACATATACATCATATGAGGAGACTGATAATATACCTGTAACAACATCAGGCAATGACTCCTGGTCCTGTCGTCTTGCCAACACATAAATGCGGTTCTGAGGATTGCTCGAGTTGGATGTTCCGCCTCTGCCTCTACCATGACTCATTGCTGCTTGTGGACCTTGCCCAGGGGGGCATACTAATGATAATGAACCCGCTACAAATCCTGATGGCTGAGGTATGCTTGCATCACCTCTCATCGGACAATCCCTCATAACGGTGACCGGATAACCACAAGTATAACAAACATCTAACCCCATACAACACTGCACGATATGTTGCTTACCATATTGAGCACATCGTGGCAAGGGTGGCCTCGTCTGATTTGACTCACCCCTATAGTGAGAATCTGAGGCCCTGAAGTTCTGACCAGACCCTGAATATAAGGAATGATCAAATCTCTTACCTCCAAACTGAGAGGGTTTGCTAGCCGATAGTTGGGTTGGATACCTCGGGTACTGCTGCCTCTGACCACCTCAAAACTCACCATAAGGCCCCGAAGACCTCGCTCTCTTATTTTGGGCCCTATCATGCTCACGATCGGCCCTCTGTTTCTGTTTACGCTCCTTTACACCCTGAGAGTATACATGAATACGAGAAATATCCATGTCTGGTTGAAGTGAGACCGACATACCATTGTTAAGCAAGTGAGGCTCTAATCCCATCACGAACTGGTGAACCTGATTGTCAATCTTAGATACAATAGTGGGAGCATACCTAGCCAATGAATCAAACTGAAGACTGTACTCCCGAACACTCATGTTACCCTGCCGAAGGGTCAAGATTCTATCAACCCTAGCCCGTCTAAGCTCTGGTGGCAGATAATGACAAAGAAAGGCCTCTGTAAACTCCCACCATATCGGTGGAGGGGCATCCTCACCTCTGGACAATTCCTAAGACTCGTACCAATTAACTGCAACATCTCGGAGTCTATAGGAAGCTAGATCAACTGACTCAGTCGTAGTGGCCTTCATTACCCGTAACATCCTCTGCACTCTATTAATAAATACATGAGGGTCCTTATTCAGATCTGCCCCAGTGAATACCGAAGGGTCTAAATTAATGAAGTCGTGAACCCTCGCACTGACGGACCTATCTGCATGACCAATACCTATTTCCTGACGCCGAGCCTATGCGGGGTAATAATCGAGTTAATAGCTGAATAGCATCTCTCATCTCCTGACCCGGTGCATCCGGCGGAGGTGCTGAATATACAAGGGCAGGCGCTGGAGCTAGTGCCCCTTGGAGCTCTTCTGGAAAGGGCGAGTATATGACGTCTGAGATGGAACCTCACCATGAGACTCTCCCCAAGCCCTGGTAACTCGTGGTGCTCGACTACTAGTCTCACCAGCCATAGACTTTCCCTTCTAGGCGGTCGTACTCTTTGGAGGAATTGCTGAAAATATAGCATATTGTTAGGAACATAAATTCTGGTATCTCACGATCTAAAATAAAAAGAGAGGATAACATCCTATATGTCTTGTAGCCTCCTATTTATAAGTGTGGTGCATGACATACCCATAAACAAGACTCTACTAGATACGATCTGTATACAACCCTAGGACAGAACTGCTTTGATACCACTTTTGTCACGA
Source organism: Nicotiana sylvestris (assembly GCF_000393655.2). Taxonomy (NCBI): domain Eukaryota; kingdom Viridiplantae; phylum Streptophyta; class Magnoliopsida; order Solanales; family Solanaceae; genus Nicotiana; species Nicotiana sylvestris. The sequence goes on from NC_091061.1 coordinate 132,653,566, forward strand.
CCCAAACCGATGTGACGCGACGGGTGCCTGAATCCTACCTGTCAAACACCCCTAAGCATGCGTCTAAGATATGAACCTGAATAACATTTTCTAAATTACAAAAATAACCTACATGAAAGAAATCTTCCAAAAAGGCGTATGTACATATACATGCAAAATACAGTGGGCAAGCTGGTAAGGTTGCTGTAGACAACTATACATCCAAAACTGAAAGCCGACAAGGCCACATACAACCCAACTAGACATACTGTCTACAAACCTCTAATAGAAATATAACTGTATAAAGACGGGACTGAGCCATATCATATCGTACCAAAATCAAAAGCAGCTATAGATCAAGTGGAGCACGCCAACTCTCGCTGATCAAGGATCCTAAGAAGGGGGACCGTCAGCTTGCCTACCTGCACCTGCGGGCATGAAACGCAGACCCCGTAAAATGGGGCGTCAGTACAAAAAATGTACTGAGTATGTAAGGCTTGAAAATTTGTACGTAAAAGACATAGATGAAACATGGAATAAAAAAACACATCTTTAAATCTGAATAACTTTGTAAATTCTGAAACATTTATAATGTCATACACATGCGTATAAATGTCGTGCCATGCATAGGTATGGGTGTACATAATATCGTCAAGCCATTGAGGGCATCCCATTATATCGTCTCGGCCACTGTGGGCAACATCATCAATATATACCAGCTGATTAGGTGGTGTGCGCATATAATGCTGTAACCTTTTCCCATATTCCATATACATATATTTACATATATATACGTATATAATGCCATTTGGTAATGGGTCACTGCAGATGTATAAATGGGTAAAATGCATGAGAAATACATAAAAATCTCAATATTCCTACCGGATAAACTTTTTTAACTGCGTATTATTCTGAGACCCATGAACAAAAGATAATAATAATTCTCATGGGGAATAAAGAATATAGACACCCCTAGTATCTCTATGAATAGAGTAATTTATGGAAACTGTACGTTTGCTTATTTCTTCAGTATAATTTGGACTATGCCAAAAGAAAGAAGGGATGACCTTAACATACATGGAGTATGGAAAACTCTGTATATTTTTCCGTTGGAGAACCTTCGTTAATGGAACTTAGAACTCAAAAAAATTGGATTTCTGCTTTCTGAATCCTTGAACGAAATTGTTCTTGCTTCTTTGAAATTTTCAAACGAAATTTGGCTATGGATTTCTTGAAATGTTGGACGAAATGGTTTCTGCTTCTAACATTTTTTCATTTAAATCAAAGACAGAATGTTGTTTGCTCTTTTACAAGGAATTGATTACCCAGTTTCATGGATAATGCTTACAAGTCTTATTTTGATAAGACTTAAATTTAAGTCATGTTTTGGTTATATTCCATAAGTAGCCATCTAGCAAAAGCGATCAAGAGTCATTTTTTAGCTATTGTAGCTTTATGCCGGAGGGGGGGAGGGGGTATAATTTATAATTTTTATTCACTTATTAGTTAACTGGGTAATGTCCTGTTACCGAGTAATTAATCAATTACCCGTATAATTTAAAAATTATCTCAAATTACTTTAATTCTACTTATTTTTAATATACTTTATACATCGTACTGCCGTGGTCATATGGTACCTTGCATGGTACTAGTTTATAATTATCGAGTATTATCGCTTGACCCGTATTTTATCCCAAATTGGCCACTTTCAACGAAACTTGTTCTCTTTAATTCGCGTAACCCTTTATCCTCCATAACACTTATTTATCGCTTTTTATAACTAGCGTAAATACGTTAACGTCAAGATGATTTGATCCCCGAGTCTACGTCAATTAACTGAAGACGAAACTTTCAACATATAAAAATGTGAGGTGTAACAACATTCTCCTTATATAGTCTTAATTAAGTCGTTGAACATCAGAAAACTATCACTTGTAGTCATTTGATTTATTTACTTTTCACCCGTAGACATTTGATTTGAAAAGGAAAAGCAAAGGTAAAATAATAACAACAGACTTAGTGTAATTTTACGATTAAGATTTTAACGAGGGTAGTGTGTACTTAGCCTTACCTCCTACTTTCTGAAGGTATAAGAGTTGTTTCCAATAAACCATCGGCTCAGGAAAAGCAAAGTCACATCGTAGTCAAAAAGAAATACAATAACAAATAAACAAAAAAAAAGAAAACAGAAGCACGAAACAGTATCAACAACAACAACATAATAAGAAAATGCAAGCAACAAAACAACATGTAATAATACAAATCTAAGTATAAGGAAGCACGAGAGTGTTATACATACTACAGGGAAGACAATGATGTCACGACCCAAAAACTGTTACGCCCCGCAGTATTATGTCGATGTTATGCTCCGCAGTAATATATTACGATGATGTTAACCCCAACAGTGTTACATTACGCAGATGTCACGCTTCGCAGTATTAAGTTACGACGATGTTGCACCCTGAAATATTGTATGTTAAATTTGTCATAAGGTAATTGACATCAGTCCAAGTAAAAAAGTATTTGGAGATTAAAAGAATTATGCTATTCACAAGCGATTGGTAAATTCATGAAGATGAAAGGGGGAGCAAGTCAAAGAAAATGAATTTTGTCCAAGTTTGACATTTTGGGGTAAAATACGGCCCGAACTAAAATGTCTGGTATTTATGGACTAGTGTCATACGAGGTACCACATGACTATAATAGTAAGGTGTATAAGGTATGTGAAAAGTGAGTAATATTTTAAGTAAGTGAGAATAATTCTCAATTTTGCGGATAATTGATTAATTATCGGATAACGAGACATTACCTAATTAATTGGGGATATATTTGGATAAGATTAAACTCCACCCTACCCCATGTGGCAGGAGATGAGGGAGCACTTAAGTGACTTGTCTTTAGTCAAGCCAGCTAGTGGGCACATGGACAACAAATCTTAAGGAATTTTACGCGTGAGAAGCGATTATCTTAGCCATCTTTATCTTGTCTTTCAAGACTATCCCATTCATTTTATAACAAAGTGTCAAGATTTAAATCTTATCCTAGATCTTATTCTTTAGTTGTAGTCAGTTATTCCATGTCAAATTTTGAATCTTAATTTCATAAACAGTGATTCCAAGAGCAGTATTCTAGATATTGAGGCAACTACTGTATGAGGTTCTTTACTAAACTATTCATCCATTATCTTATCTGACAAGGGCAAAATTAACTATTTTTGTTCCTTATAGCAACCCTTTTCCATTTTCAACACATAGAGCACCACCCCCACCATCGAGCTGCGGGCTTAATCCCACTAAATAATGAAGTATAGGTAGGTTTACTGTGGATTATGACCAACCAATATTATGCAGCTTAGCTTGCTTCTTAATACTAATCCTGCATTAATCAATGAGTGTTAAAGGAATTTTCAAGAGAATCGATTCAGGTATGTTAAGGCTATCCCTTCTTTCTTTTGGCATGATCCATACGATACGAACGAAACGTGCAAATGCACAAATTCCATAAATGACTCTATTCATAGAAGTATTAGAGATATCTATGTTCTTGAATTTTCATGTGTTATAATATTTCATCATCTGTTCATGGGTCTCAGAAAAATAGGAAAGTTGAAACGAGCTTACCTTATGATATTACTCAAAGACAAAATGGTCTTATGACATTTCGAAAGATTTTATTAACGTACTTTTCATACATTGCATTCATGTACATTGACCCATGACCAGATGGTGTTATATACGTCTTTGTATATATATATATATATATATATATATATATATATATGAGAAAGGTTATGACGTTATATATGCACCACCTGATCAGCAGGTATACATTGATGATTTTGCCCACAGTGGCCAAGATGATATGATGGGATACCCTCAGAGGCTGATGATGTTATGAAACATGTACCTATGCACGACATGACATTCATACGCATATGCATGATACTATAATTATTTCATGATTTACAAAGTTATTAAGACTTACAGGTTGAGTCACGTACTCCATATTTCTTCCATGACTGTTATGTACTTATTTATGTGCCTTACATACTCGGTACATTTTTTATATTGACGTCCCTTTTGCCTGGGGATGCTGAGTTTCATGCCCGCAGGTCCCAATAGACAGGCCGAGAGCCCTCCAAGTAAGCTATCAGCTCAGTGGAAGATGTTGGTGCACTCCATTTGCTTCAGAATTGCTTGTTTGGTTAGTATGATTTAGACGTATATTGTTTGGTATGGCGGGACTCTATCCTAACCTTTATGATATTTATGTACTCTAGAAGGCTTGTAGACATATGTCGTGTACGTGAAAGATTGTACGGCCTTGTCGGCCTATGTTTTGAGTTTATAAATGATTATGTTGGCCTACTAGACCCGTATGTCACATGTATATAATGATGTAATAAGAAAGATACGTTACGTTGATACTTAGTTAAGTAAGGTGCCGGGTGCCCAATGCGGCCCATCGGTTTGGGTCGTGACAAAAGGGGTATCATAGCAGTTCTGTCCTAGGGAGTCTATGAGTCGTGTCTAGTGGAGTCTTGTTTATGCGTGTGTTGTGCACCACACTTATAAGCAGGAGTCTACATGACATTTAGGATTGTCACTCTTTCTTCTTACTCTAGACGTGTGGTAGAGCTCACTTATTAGAATTCAAATTCCGAATTTCTATTTTATTCATAATAAGACAATACCTACGTTCAAAATGATGATTGATAAGAGATATAGTTGCAGAAGTGTTGAATTAGAGGAACTCGATTTTTCATCATTTCTATGATGGATAAATGTGAAGTCTTCAGCTGAACATGTGTGTACCTTACGTGTAAGCTTCTTGATAAGGAGCCTTAAGGCAAGAATATCTATCCACCTTTATGGTGAAAGGCAATAAGAGATTCAGAAGATAGATACAAGCTTCAACAAGTAAAAGGAGTAAGGTGAGAAGGGTACGAGGTACCCGGTTAATGAAGATTATCTGTATTTTTAGTTTCGGCAGAAAAATATAAGCATTAAGAGTTACCTTCAACAGTAACAAAGGTATGTACAATTGGCCGTACCCATCTCAGTTATGTCCTATGGGGGCTAACAGGTGTAGTTTAAGAAAAAAATAGAACATCAAGACCTGGCTGGGATTAGAGTAAACCAGAATGGTGAGTGGATTGTTTGTGTTAGTTGACATTTCCAAAGAATATTGCAAGTGTGCTAGTAGATCTCCTCGTGAGACACCTAAATAGTGCACCCTAAAATATTAAAGCTAGATATGAGCACTGGAAGCCTTGAAGGAATAAATATTTTCTTAGTGTGGCTCCCGCCCCCAGTAAAGAAAGAATGTTAGGCAATTGAAAGAGCCAAGGGATGGAGCAAGGGGAGCCAAAAGCAAGAGAATATTTTGTTCGAGTTTTCAGAGTAAAGCAGTAGACATAGATAATTAGCAAGAGATAAGAAGAGAGTTAATGAAGCATTATGAGTAAGATGTGATACATAGATGATAACGGTAGGTAAAAAAATGATGATAGTATTACAGAGTTTACGGTCAAGTGAAGGAAAAAACAAAAGTTGTCAGGCCTTGAGACAATAAAAGAATATAGGCCGTAAAGTCATATCCTCATTTCGAGAAATAAGTTCGCAACTCTAGCGCAATTACCAAGAGGAGAAGTTAAACCCCAGAGTAATAGAAATTAATATGGACTGGTGAACAAGATAAACTAAATATGAATTAGGGACCGAGTGATTTGATAATAGTCAGCATCATTAGAATTTTAGATCACGCTCCGGCAATAATAGGATGGACAACAGAAGAATATTCATGAGAAATTCAGAGAATGGTCCTTCAAGAAGACGCTTCCCTAAAGCAAGCAATGTTAGCAAAGTTAAGCTTAAGGGACTGTATGTACCAGTTACATTAAGTGTCACCCTCGCGAGTAAGGGAATTTGTCATCCTTGATACAAAAGGATTGCTGCAAGGCGAGTAAGGATCATTGATGTTGAGAAACGATTCCAAAGATGAAGAGGTAAAACATCTATAGGTAGATCCTCGTGGCATCAACTCTTAGTACACCCTAAAAGGGGGAATATGGATTGATGTGACATTAAGTCAGGATTAAGCGGTTCTAGTGACTATGAAATGGTAAAGGAAGAATGCTATAAATGAAAGAGGAATGAGATGGCACTTATCCAAATCTTACAGAAACAATACGATTCAAGAATATTGTGCAAGCACGACATCAAGGAGAGGAAGTAAAGGTTCCTGCCCCTGTTATTAATAAATAAGGAGCCAGTGCGAGACATAAGTTAAGACAAAGGAAATAACCCAAGAAATATTATGAGGAATATTGATATGAGAATGGTCCAACGAGTAGTTAGTAATTGGTCAGGGAGATCCCAATTATGGCTAAACAGGAGGTTACAGATGAGTCATCAGATCGTGTGAGATAAATATAGTAGAACCCAACATAGAGAATTCAGCCTCGAAGAATATCATTATAATACTTGAGGTATATTCAAACAAAAGTTAGGGTAGTTAAAGGTACCGTATGAGAGTTACGGGAATAAAAGAAAGTGCCACTAGGAAGGCAATCAAAATATCAGTTCAGGAGCAACCATACAAGCACAAGAGCATGGAAGTAAGCAACTACAGATGATTATAGGCAAGTAAATGACATCAAAAAGGTCCATAATAAGCTCACAACTTCGAGGGTCAAGGGTTCTCCCTAAGTATTACAATGAAAAACTAGTTGAGGAGATAAGAAAGAAGGCTTTAACCTAAGCACAACGACCTAAAGAGGAAATGGTCGTGTAACAACAATCTCGCAACGACATTGTAAGCATTCCAAAAGAAAATGGTACCTACCGTGGCTAATGAACGGGAAGTAAGAATTAAAAGTAATATTCGAGATCATATGAGTTGTATGAAAACTCTGGCAAGTGTGGGCACTAAGATAAGCTAAGTATGAACGCAACAAGGGGGCAGAAAGACCAGGAAAAGTAATAGCTTACGTTGGAAGAAAGCTAAGATGGAACGAAAGAATTATTCGATCAATGATCCAGAATTAGTACGTTACGGATACATTTAAGATTTTGGAGCATTATCCAGGCAGCATATCTGTTGACAATCATACAGCCATAGAAGACTCCAGCATAAGTTAAAAGAAAGAATTGAGCCCAGGGTATAGACAAAGGATTGAATTGTTAGGAGATTGTATCATGGATATTTCATAACGCCCATGAAAGACTAAGGTAATAACTAATACTATGAGCCACATATCGGAAAATAGCTTAAGCCTATATAAAGGCTTATCAGAAGGAAGAGGAACTAAAGAATTACATCACCCAAGTAAATCAGGAGTTTGATTATTGGACCTAGAAAAATTATAAGTGCTTGAGAACATGACAGAATCACTCTTAATATCAGATGTTCCAGAGAAATAACACAACAACCATAATCTATAATGGCTCTATAAGGAATCCAGTTAGAAGAAGTACCAGCATCATAAGAAGTCAGTACGAAGCTCCCACTGGATTATGTATGTACCAGGGGTGCAAGTATTATAATAGAGCTTCAAGTTATGGACGTGAATTACACCTAGGTAGAAGAGAGGTCATAAAAGAGATAGAAAATACGATGCAAGATTTTAAGGTAAGTAAGGTAAAGGTGAACAACGTATGAGATACTCAAAGACAGAAGATCGTGAATAGTCCATACTTCAGATAGAAGGCTATAAGCACGGGGATCAAATAACCCAGAATGATAGCGGCATCGTCGGCGACATGTCTTCTAGCCTATGGTTTCTAAGTACCGAGATATCTAGTTAAGAGAATAGAGAAAAGTTGGAGATGATGTGATATCTCGCTTGACGTTCCAGAATAACATAAGGAAATTTATGGTGCAAGCAAGTTGAAGGAAAGCTTATAAATGGATATGTATAGGTCGCAAGCTAAAGTATGGTAGAACGACAAAGTTTTAAGAAAACATGAGTAACGATGAGGAAAGGCAAGTGACAAGGTGACGAGAATGGATAAATCTTTAGGATTAAGACCATGAAAACAAGAAGACCAGACCTCAGCAACAATGAATTAAAGTAAGAGTTATGGCAGTAAATTCATACGGATGGCTAAACGGACCTATGCGATGAGATATAACAATATTCGTGAATTCAACAAAGTACCAAGCGAAGAACTTCAATATACTCATATATTACCAAAGGGACATCTTATAAAGCTCTACATATGAAGCCTAGAGATTGGACACACTTACAAGGTCAAAATTGTACAGGCTGCATGATGAAAGGTAGCAACAGTTACGAGATTAGAAGGATTCCGACTACAAGTTGTGGTGTGAGAAGGAGGCCTAAGGGGGGAATACCCTGGACTTTGGACTTATTCATAGAACAGTCACCTAGATAGCAAGGGAAGTTCTAAAATATTCGGAAGATATAAGTTATGAAAATGATAATTGAATCAGTCAACATTTGAGGACTAATGTTTTAAAGGGGAGGATAATGTTACGCTCCGCAATATTACGTCGATGTTATGCTTTGCAGTAATATATTACGATAATGTTACCCCCAGTAGTATTATATTACGGTGATGTCACGCTTCGCAATATTAAGTTACGATGATATTGCACCCTGAAGTATTGTACGTTAAATTTGTCATAAGGTAATTGACATCAGTCCAAGTAAAAGATTATTTGGAGATTATAAGAATTATGCTATTTCACAAGCGACTGGTAAATTCATGAAGTTGAAAGGGGGAGCAAGTCAAAGAAAATGAATTTTGTCCAAGTTTGGCATTTGGAGTAAAATATGGCCCGAGCTAAAATACCTGGTATTTATGGATTAGTGTTATACGAAGTACCACATGACCATAATAGTAAGGTGTATCAGATATGTGAAAGTTGAGTAATATTTTAAGTAAGTGAGAATAATTCTCAATTTTGCAGGTAATTAATTAATTACCGGGTAACAAGACATTACCTAATTAATTGGGGATATATTTGGATAAGATTAAACCCCACCCCACCCCACGTGGCAGCAGATGAAGGAGCACTTAAGTTACTTGTCTTTAGACAAGCTAGATAGTGGGCACATGGACAACAAATCTTAAGGAATTTTACAAGTAAGAAGTGATTATCTTAGCCATCTTTATCTTGTCTTTCAAGACTATCCCATTCATTTTATAACAAAGTGTCAAGATTTAGATCGTATCTTAGATCTTATTCTTTAGTTGTAGTCGGTTATACCATGTCAAATTTTGAATCTTAATCACATACGCAGTGATTCCAAGAGTAGTATTCTAGATATTGAGGCAACTACTGTATCAGGTTCTCTACTAAACTATTCATCCATTATCTTATCTGACAAGGGCAAAATTAACTATTATTTGGCCTTATAGTAACCCTTTTCCATTTTCAACACATAGAGCACCACCCCCACCATCAAGCCTCGGGCTTAATCCTACTAAATAATAAAGTATAGGTAGGTTTACTGTGGATTATGACCAACCAATATTATGCAGCTTAGTTTGCTTCTTAATACTAATCCTACATTAATCAATGAGTGTTAAAGGAATTATCAAGAGAATCGATTCAGGTATGTTAAGGCTATCCCTTCTTTCTTTTGGCATGATCCATACAATACGAACGAAATGTATAAATGCACAAATTCCATAAATGACTCTATTCATAGAAGTATTAGAGATATCTATGTTCTTGAATTTCCATGTGTTATAATATTTCATCATCTAATCATGGGTCTCAGAAAAATACGAAAGTTGAAACGAGCTTACCTTATGATATTACTCAAAGGCAAAATGGTCTTATGACATTTCGAAAGGTTTTTATTAACGTACTTTTCATGCATTTCATTCATGTACATTGACCCGTGACCAAATAGCGTTATATACACATATATATGTATGCATAAATATGTATATGTGATATGGAAAAGGTTATGGTATTATATACGCACCATCATCTGATCTACTGGTATACATTGATGATTTTGCCCACATTAGCCAAGATGATATGATGGCATGCCCTCAGAGATTGATGATGTTATGAAATACGTACCTATACACGACATGACATTCATACGCATATACATGATGCTATAATTATTTCATGATTTACAAAGTTATTCAGACTTACAAGTTGAGTCATGTACTCCATGTTTCTTTCATGTCTATTATGTACTTATTTATGTGCCTTACATACTCTGTAAATTTTTCGTACTGCCGTCCCTTTTTCCTGGGGACATTGCGTTTCATGCCTGTAGGTCCCGATAAATAGGCTGAGAGCCCTCCAAGTAGGCTATCAGCTTAGCGAAAGATGTTGGTGCGCTCCATTTGCTTCGGAGTTTCTTGTTTGGTTAGTATGATTCAGACGTGTATTGTTTGGTATGGTGGGACTCTGTCCCGACCTTTATGACATTTATAAACTCTTAGAGGCTTGTAGACATATGTCGTGTACGTGAAAGATTGTACGGCCTTGTCGGCCTATGTTTTGAGTTTATAAATGATTATGTTGGCCTATTAGGCCCGTATGTCACGTGTATATGATGATGTAATAAGAAAGATACGGTACGTTGGTACTCGGTTGAGTAAGGTATCGGGTGCCCATCGCGGCCCATCGGTTTGGGTCGTGACAAAAACCATAAATCGTGATGGCACCTAACTCAACCCGCTAAGTAAGCTAGCAAACAGAAAAACACAATTCAATTGATATTATAAGAGAAAAGAGAATAGATAACTGAACATTTTCAAGTTTACCCAAGATCTGGTAGTACGAATCACGAGCTTCTAAGATTTGTAATTTCAAAACTAATACAAATAAATACATGTTCTGTTTGAAGGTTACACAAATAGATTAGCAACAATCTAACCTACCAAGGACAAGTGGCAGCTATATCCAAACGCACGAACATCTTTCGAATCAGCGCCCGACGTCACCAGCAGCTCCGCTCCAAAATCTGCACACAATGTGTAGAAGTGTGGTATCACTACAACCGACCCTATGTACTGGTAAGTATTTTGTCTAACCTCGTTGAAGTAGTAACGAGTCTTTTAGTTAAATGATGCTTATTTTTATAACCTGTACAATAGATTAGCAGTAAAACATTTCAAAGTATAACAGATAAAGGTATCATATACAACTCAGCGAGATAGTCAACAATTTCTAAAAGGAATCACAGTAGTAGATTTACAATCTTTCCTAGTATAACAAATATATCTAAGATATCACGTCAAACGACACGGTAACACCCTTCGTGCTTCTATCTCTGCCTCACCATATATATATATATATATATATATATATATATATATATTAGCACGGCGACACCCTTCGTGCGTTCAACTCATCCTCCCAAATGTACGAGTAACAGAACCAACCAGATAGAAATATCGATAACTGGAATTACAAAGTAGGAAATACGCAAGTGCAACAATGGACAAGGATACACATGTGGGCAACAGTAAGAGACTAAGTGAAAAGCACGTGAGTAATAACAACAATTGAAAAATAACGAATATCAACTTCAATTAACTAGCATATTGGAGGCCTAAGTACAAATATAATAAATAAGACTGGAATACATGATTTTTACTAGTTGATAGGTAAGGGCATGGATGGCTAACATGGTGGAAGGCTTATACCAAAGTGCAACAGAATAGACACAACATGAGTATAATTATAAAAATAGGAAATATGCATGGTGTTTGCAAGTTAAGCAAGTAGAAGGTATGAGCAACACAACAACAATTGAAATAGATATCAATGAAAGAACAATAGCAACAAGTCACATTAGATCTATAATTATGACAATAACAGTTCAAGGTAAAGACAGGAACGTACACACGAAAGACTGATATCAAACATAATGCATGTCCCTCATCCTCTCCTGCACGCAAACACCCATCGTGCCATGACCTCACGATAACACACAATCATAATAATATAAATAAAATGACACCGCATCACCCTTCGTGCTTTTACTCTCAATAACATGGCACGACATCACCCTTCGTGCTTTTACTTTAAATAACATGGCATTGCATCAACTTTTGTGCTTTTACTCTCAATAACATGATACGACATCACCCTTCGTGCTTTATACTCTTCCTCACATGATAATGAATATAAAATGGCAAGACAGGAAGTATAAATAACATCTAGGGGAGTGTTCAATGAATATTCCAAACAAATTCTCAATCACTGCTTTACAAGTCAACAATGATTCAATGAACCCTAAAGGGCCATATAATTCAAGTACTTCCACAAATCACATCATTTATCAACAATACAAGTATGGAATGTAGCATCTCAAACTATCGGCCGTAGCAATGTAGAAATGATTTTGCATAGGGATGACCGAACTAGACACATCCATGTATTCTCAGAATTCTATCAAATTTGATCAAGTTATATTAGTCTAAGTCTTGATTACTAACATATTATACTACGTTCTTAGTATCGATAAATTTAGTGAGGCATGAAGAAAGGAAGTTATGTAATTCTACAAGGCACAATTATATCACAACCTATCCCCGAGCATGATTAACCCGGGCACATACATATACGCTCGTCATCTCATATACGTATCACTGCCGCATGCAGCAAACAATGACAAATAAGAGGAAAAATTCTCCCAACAAAGTTAGGCAAAATACTTACCTTGATTCGACAAACTCAACACTCAACTTAGCCTTTTCCTATACAAATTCGCCTCCGCTCGACTCAACCTAGTCAATGATGACTTGAATACATCACACAATGCAAGAGAAAACAACTTCAATTAATAAAGCTGTGATCTTTATTCAATTTCTAAAAAGTCAACAAAAGTCAAACCCCGGGCCTGCCCGGTCAAAACCCGGGTCCAAAGGTAGGTCTTGACTACCCATAGCTTCACGAGTCCAAATATATGTTTTATTTTTAAATACGAGTCCTATTCGACTCTCAAATCCTAAATTTTGATTATTCAAAACTTTGACAAAATCCCCAAATTTTTCCATAGATTTCTCATGAATTTGATGTTAAATCTTATATAAAATCATGAAATATAGTTGAAAATTGATTAAAGATACTTACCCAATGTTTTGGTATGAAAATCCCGTCTCAAAATCACCTCACCTCAAAGCTAGGGTTCAAAAATATGAAAATGAAGCAAAAACGGAATTCTCAGCACTTAACAGGCTACAGATGTCGCATTTGCGAACAAAACTTCGCATTTAAGAATGAACAGTGTTTTTACAATTGCCATAAATGGTTGGAAATTGCGGATGAACAGTGTTTTCGCAATTGTCATAAAAGGTTCGCAATTGCGAATGAACAGTGTCGCACCAGAAACCAGCAAAATCCAAACTTCTCCGAAATGATCCGAAACCACCCCAAAACTCATCTGGAACCTCCCGGGTACAAACCATGTATGAATTTCAATCATAAAACACGCTAAAAACCTGCTCGTGCATTCAAAACACTGAAAAGAGGTCGTCTTAACCCGATATTGACCATGGTCAAGCTCCCTCGGGACTCCAAACCAAATGTGCACACCAGTCTAAAAACATTATACGAACTGGCTCGCGTGATTAAATTGCTAAAATAACACCTAAAACTACGAATTGGACACCAAATCAAATGAAACTTTCAAGAAAGCTTTGAAATCTCTATTTTTACCACGGACGTCCGAATTACGTCAAACCGACTCCGTTTCCCACCAAATTTCACAGATAAGTCAAAAATATTATATTGGACCTATACTAGGCTCTGGAACCAAAATACGGACCCCAGATCAACAATGCCAAACATTCAATCAATTCTTAAAGACATTAGATTTTTTAGACTTTTAATTTTCAATAAAAATTTATAACTCAAGCTAGGGACCTCGAAATTCGATTCTGGGTATACGCTCAGATACCATATTTCAATCCGGACCCACCGGGGCTGTCAAAATATGGGTCCGGGTCTATTTACTCAATGTTGACCGAAGTCAACTAAAAGTAACTTTTTAGGCAAAAATTCTTGTTTTTATCATTTTTTAGCATATAAGCCTCCCGGGTCAATACCCGAATTGTACACACAAATCAAGAAAGTCTAGAATGAGGCTCTAAAGGCATTGAGATACATAGTTTGGTTTTAGATTACTGAGCGAAATGCATATACTCAAAATGACTAGTCAGGTCGGTACATCCTCCACCACTTAAACACACGTTTGTACTCAAATGTGCTAGGAGTCGTTCTAAAGCTATTAAATCATGGTGTAACCTTACTATGCATAACCGGGGGTAATCCCACGTCACCCTGTTCCACATAAGCCCGCCAACACAACAAAATTAGAGATCCTTATAACCTTGGTCCTGAAATCTTAGAACTCAATCTCTATCATCCAGAATTTATTGCAAGACCCGAATCCCACATCTACACATTCTATAAGTCTGAACAAGCTGTATCAAGACACAACCATAGCCCAAGATTTAATCACATGATATACCCCATCACTTCGACACTCACAGTAGGAACTGTTGACAACCATTACAGCCCAAAACAAATCCAAAACAAATTCGGTGCCGGTACAAACCTCATATCGATTAGAACCTCGTTCAAAACCTTTATACCCTACTGATGATGAAAGAAACACGCATAACCGCTTAACCACTCATCTCTCTCAACTCTCCTCTTCAGAGAACAAACGGAAAACCCTAGAGCTGCCCCCATTTTCCCACCGCATCTGCTCAGCGGCGCCACCCCCAAACCAACCCAAATTAACACCACGCAACCCCCATAACCCCCTCATACCTAATCCATCACTATTTTTCCTCGAATCTGTCTAGAACTCCTCGAATCTTAAATCCGAGTTCGAGCCCTAAAAATCTAAAATCATTTTTTCATCGAACCCAGTGGCATGCATGATCATAGGGTGTTGTTCTTTCTAGTTTTAAAGTTTGACTTCAACAAAAACTGATGTCGTTCAGTTGTTCTTGACAAAGAACAAATGATCGACATTAGTTTTTTGAAGTCATTTGTCTCCAATAGGTTTCAAGTTTTGATTTGGTAAGTCCCCTTCATCCTTTTGTCTTTTCTTTCTTTTACTATCTTATTCTTCTTCTCCTCCCCTTTTCTTTAGTTAGTTTTTTTCCTTTCTACTAATCTGGCTGAAACTCGACCAATCCTCTGAGTTCAAATTGTCTTCTGTTCATTGCTTTTTTTTCTTTTGTGAAAGTCTGTTCTCTGATTTCCTTAGTCCGTTAAGTTTTGTTATTTAAAGTTCTGATTTCATCTTTTGTTTGGTCACCTAGTTAATTTAATTAGGTTTATTTTGATAACTTAGTTAATTTCCTGCTTACTTGTGTTTAATAATCGTTCAATTAGTGTAGGTTTGGTTTCGAAATCATTTAAGCATTTTTCCTCTGTTTGTGTACTGATTTGATTTAGTTTCATTTTGCTGTTTGGGCTTTGAAACCATTTTAGACCTTCCCCAAGGGGTTGATTTAGGTCACTGGGTCAAAATTGAACCCATATTTGGTTTAACTATTTGGTCAATTTGACCCATGACCCATGACCCATGAGATTTTCGGAGTAATTAACAAGGCTTAAAAGGGTAATTTAGGAACTCTAGGTGAGGGGAATCTCAGTAACTGAATTAGGAAGCTGCTACGAAGGTGTCATTAGGACCCAAAATGAAAACTGATTTTTTAAGCTAAGGGTATTAGAGCAAGAATGAAAATATCAAAAGGGTAGACGTGCAAATCTGAATCCCTTTTATGCTACCCTAAAAACTTGCCTATAAAGGCACTTTTTCTTCAAGCTCAAGAGAGACCTTTTAGAGACCAAAACAATAATGAAAATTGAAACGGCTGGAATCTATAGAAAACTCTGAAAAACACTGAAAATCCTGGTAGTTCTTCGTTGAAAAAATTGATAAAATTCTGCTTTGTTTTTGGATTTCTAATTCTCCTATTAGTTAGAACTCTTGAAGAATTCTATAATCATATTGTTGGGGTTGAGAAATGGTTTGAATCTAGTTTGAAGTTGGGTTTTGGTTTGCTGGGAATCACTCTTCCATTGCTTGCTTTGAGCTGGTTTTGCTTGTTTTGTTTCCTGTTGCTGGGTTACTGCTGTTTGCTGCTCCCTCATTCTCTTGACTTTTCTTTCGGTATTTTCCAGGTATTTTTGGAACCATGGACTTCACTTAGTTGTAATATGAAGTTTGGACTTGGAAATATGAAGGGCTGATGTTATTCGTTGTTTAATCTTACTTCTTCTCTTTTCAATCTCATGTATAGCTGTAATATTTAGCTCTAGAAATGTTCTGATTAGTACATGGATCATGAAAAGATGT
Organism: Nicotiana sylvestris; assembly: GCF_000393655.2. Classification (NCBI taxonomy): domain Eukaryota; kingdom Viridiplantae; phylum Streptophyta; class Magnoliopsida; order Solanales; family Solanaceae; genus Nicotiana; species Nicotiana sylvestris. The sequence continues at coordinate 132,669,872 of NC_091061.1, forward strand.
CATAGCATGAGATTGAAGCTTTAAGCGTTTAGATTCTCATGTTTAAGTTATCGGTTCTATTTGAAAGTGGCTATAAGTGAAAGAATTGTTTTGGGTTATATTTGCAGTAACATTTAGGCCAGGTTTGAATTATTTGTTATTGTATGAATGTTATGTGGTTAGGCCTGATGTGTTAAAATCATGGTTGCTTAATATCAATCTTCCCGGGTTTCTGTTAATTCAAGATTTAGGTAAGGTTTAAATTTCCTTGTCTTTATTTCAAATTAGTTTAGGGCTTTGAAAGTTAAAGTTGCATACTATTAGTTTTCTCGAAGAATTGGACTCTCAAGGGTTTCAATATCAGTTTCGTTGTTTGTTCATGCAACCGTCCCATGAGTAGTTAAAGGTTTGATTTTAAAAAACTGATTGCATAAATACATTGGTGAATCGCTGCAAAGCCATTTTGGGTCCCTATTAGCATCTTTGACCTTCTGATGTTTTCGGATGCTTGGAGACTCGAACTCGAGCCTCACCTTCCTCAACCCCTTAGTTCTTAAATAACTTGGGCTTTTTCTTTGGGCCTTGGACCTTGAGGCTGCGCAGACATAATTGTATAGCCTCATCATGGCTAGGCTCGCCTTTTGGACTTCCCTCTTAATACTGTTGTTGGCCCAAACCAAGGTTTAAATAATCAAGTCCTGCCCCCCTTTAAAACAATTTCCCTTAAATTAGTCTGAGAATTTTTTTTTAAAAGAGAATTTGAAACCCCTTAGTAGTTAATTAATTAGATATTGTTAATCAATTGAGGTGTGCCATACTAGCCAAATGTACAATTTATGGCCCTCACTTGATTAATCTTAATCCTTTAGAAATCGAGGTGTGATATTTAGAGAATTTTTCATGGCCCTCGCAAATTTAAAAAGTGCGTAGTTGCTTTAGGCGCGCTATTTTTAAACTACTTTCCTAAACTCGGGTGTGCATTTCATGTGACTCAAATTCAAATCTCAACAACATTAAATAAAATATGTCGCAGACTGCGAGTGCATTTCATGTGGTGTGGTCCAAAGACTTGTTTTAGATGACGTTGAAATTTTCCTTAAAAATAATTAAAAGCGGTTAATAAGTTAAAATATACCGTAGGCTAAAACATGTATTAAAATCAGATAAATGGGCTAATTATAACAGTTGAGCGACCGTGCTAAAACCACGGAATTCGGGAATACCTAACACTTTCTTTCGGGTTAACATAATTCCTTACCCAGATTTCTATGTTCGCGGATTGCAAAACAGAGTCAATCTTTCCTCGATTCGGGATTTGAAACCGGTGACTTGGGACACCATAAATCATCCCAAGTGGCGACTCTGAATTTTAAATGAAAATAAATCTCATTTTGATTGTCACTTTAAGTTGGAAAAAACTCCCTTATGCCCCTTCCGGGGGTGGTAAAAAGGAGGTGTGACAAATATAACTATGGGAAAAATCATTAGGAACAAACAATACTGAGAAGGACAAGCACAACTATGGTGCAATAAGTAAATCAACATCACAAAGGCCACCTCGCCCATAGTGCCATGAAGTCTAAACTGAATCACAATATACGTGCGAAGAATCATGTAACCCTCACAACCCGCCATAGTATAAGGGAGAAATATATAATATAAACTAAGGCGTGAATGACATCCATTCCACCTGATGATATACACATGGCAACAACTGCACAAAACAAACAGGTCCGACCCGATACACAATACACATTCTCATTAGGCTCAAAATAATCCCAAAACCAAATTCTGATCTTTCTCAAACATGTAATAACCTTCCCAAATTCTATAGCAACCTTTCCATAGCACCTACCGTCAATCATCCAATCCTCTACATTTTTTATCAACTTGCAATACAAGAATAGTCTGTCAACAAGAACATTCAGTCTCTGAGCCTCATGAATACCAGAATTTTCATACCCAATCTCAACACTACTACTCAATGGCTAACACGTAACTCATACTTCGTCATCTCACGGAAAAACACCCATAAGTCAAAAGACATGGTGCCTTCCAACAGACGAACTCTACTCCGATGGGAACACATAGTGCCAGCAAACCTTAAACACCCGAAATCGTCCGTGCCATCAAGAACTCATATCCTTCCCTCCAAAACTATATGCAACCTTATACCTTCAAATTTCAACCCCACACGGGGCATCGCCTCTAACATGCTACTCACAACATTACGAAAATCTCATAGCCAACTCTGAACCAGAAGAAAATTGAACACCTCATCAACCGAGAATCTTTCATTTAACCCAATCCAGGAAAACAACACCACACATAATATAACCTCTATACCTGTAGAAAACATCAACTCTGGTAGTGGTCATAACCATGATAAATTTTTTGGAACACATTAACACATAATCGAGGAATAAGAACCAATCGCCTCTAACTCAACTGAGTTACACAGACTGCCAACCCAAAAGTAACTCAATCTGATATGCCCGCCCTAGGAGAACCTCCTAGGAACCCGAAGCCATTTCTCGCATCACCCCAACATTGACTTGTAGGACTTTCTTGACACATAAAATACCGCAGATTCGATTACCATTCCCTACCGATTTCAAGCTTGCGTGTAGACAAATTCAATAAGTCCTTAAAGGCTACATAAGACCTGGAACTCTCCAAAACCTTCTCGATAACCACTCATCTTACTATGATCTTCAATACACAACTAATACACTTCGGGCAACCCAATCTTCAATGGCACGACATCACCCTTCATGTTTTTACTCTCAATAACATGGCACGACACCACCCTTCGTGCTTTTATTGTCGGTAACATGGCATCGCATCACCCTTCGTGCTTTTACTCTCAATAACATGGCACGACATCACCCTTCATGCTTTTACTCTCAATAACATGGCCCAACATCATCCTTCGTGCTTTACACTCTTCCTCACATGATAATGAATATAAAATGGCAAGGCAGGAAGTATAAATAACATCGAGGAGAGTGTTCAACGAATATTCCAAACAAATTCTCAATCACTGCTTTACAAGTCAACAATGATTCAATGAACCCTCAAGGGACATATAATTCAAGTACTTCCACAAATAACACCATTTATCAACAACACAAGTATGGAATCTAGCATCTCAATCTATCGGTCGTAGCAATGTAGAAATGATTTTGCATAGGGATGACCGAACTAGACACGTCCATGTATTCTCACAATTCTATCAAATTTGATCAAGTTATATTAGGCTAAGTCTTGATTACTAAAATATTATACTACGTTCTTAGTATCGGTAAATTTACTGAGGCATGAAGCAAGGAAGTTATGTAAATCTAGAAGACACAATTATATCACAACCTACCCCCGACCATTATTAACCCCGGCACATACATATACTCTCGTCACCTCATATATGTATCAGCCCCACATGTAGAAAACAATAACAAATAGGAGAAAATATTCCCTCAACAAAGTTAGGCAAAACACTTACCTCAATTCGGCTAACTCAACACTCAACTTAGCCTTTTCCTCTACAAATTTGCCTCCGCTCGACTCAATCTAGCCAATAACGACTTGAATACATCACACAATGCAAGTGAAAATAACTTCAATTAATAAAGCTTTAATCTTTGCTCAATTTCTAAAAAGTCAACAAAAGTCAAACCCCGGGCCCACACGGGCAAAACCCGGGTCCAAGGATAGGTCTTGGCTACCCATAGCCTCATGAGTCCAAATATGTGTTTTGTTTTCAAATCCAAGTCCTATTCGACTCTCAAATCCTAAATTTTTATTTTTCAAAACATTGACAAATTCCCAAATTTTCCATAGATTCTCATGAATTTGATGTTAAATCTAGTATAAAATCATGAAATATAGTTGGAAATTGATTAAAGATACTTACACAATGTTTTGGTATGAAAATCTCTTCTCAAAATCACCTCACCTCGAAGCTAGGGTTCAAAAATATGAAAATGAAGCAATGTCATGACCCAAATTCTCCCTCCGTGAACTGTCGTGATGGCACCTAGTCTCTATGACTAGGTAAGCCTAACAAATTACGGAAAGAGGAAACAAAATACGAAACTGGCAAGTTACGGGTAAAAACATAATAAAAGAATCTAAAAATGCCGCTCGGCATATACAATACATACTCTCAATTCTGAATCAAACTCCCAAAACCCAGAATCTCATGAAATCACAAGCTATAGAAAACTACATAGTGTTCTAACTCCAGAATGTCTAATCAAAAGTAAGTACAGGAAGTCTAAAGCTAAATGGGAGAATAGAGAAGGACTTCTAGGTCTGCAGACGCGGCAGATGTACCTTGAAGTCTCTGATATTGCCCGCCTCACTGATAGAACGACTGAGCTAAAGAAACTGGATCTGCACTTGAAAAACATGTGCAGGAAAGGGCATGAGTACACCACATCGGTACCCAGTAAGTGCCAAGCCTAACCTCGGTCGAGTACTGACGAGGAAGGTTAGGGCCCTACTGGTTATATATATATAACAAGGTAAACCAGTATGAAGTGCAACAATATAATTTAAAATACTAACAGTCAATAAAGAGTAAAATCACAGACAGAATATACTCAGTACACAAAGATAGCAACAGGGGATCTCCCAGGATATCGTTCCGTAGTCCCAAACATAAATGTGCAGAGGATCTCCCGGGATGTCGTCCCGTAGTCCGAATCATAAATATGCAGGGGAATCTCCCGAAACACCAATCCGTAGTCTTAAAGTAAATATCCAGTACAGGAGAATCTCCCGAGTGTTGTCCCGTAATTCCAAATGTAAACGTGTAGGGGGATCTCCCAGAATACCGATCCATAGTCCTAAAGTAAACATGCAGGGGGATCTCCCGGGATATCCTCCCATAGTTACAAAGTAAAAACACAACAGTCTCAAGAAAGAATCTACAGTTCTATACGAGAATAAACAAGAATTCTACTCTAAACATGCTGCACAGAATACAAGTAAGCAGTTAAAGCAGGTAAGACAATTAGATCACATAAGCGTACTTTTCCTAAACTAAACAAGAGGCATCAAGTACAAGTATTGCTCAATTATAGGAAAACATAGATATTTACTTAATGAAAACGAGATTTTTCAATAATTAGCACATGTACGTATTCGTCACCTCACGTACATGGCACTCATATTAAAACAGTGCCAAAATCCTAAGGGAATTTCCCCCCACAAGGTTAGGCAAGCCACTTACCTCGAACCAGCTCAAAATCAACCCGAAACCACGCTCTTACCACGAGTATCCAACTCCAAGTGGCCCAAAGCTAATCAAATAAATTTCATAATGTAAATATAACTACAAACAAAGAATTTAGCTAAAGGAATCGAAGCTAAAGTAAGAAAATCGAAAAATGCCCAAAAATCCTCCCTGGGCCCACATCTTGGAATAGGGTAACAATTATGGATTATGAACACCCATTCACTCACGAGTCTAACCATACCAAAATCTCGATCAAAATTCCAAAATTAGGCCTAAGAACTTTTCTCAAAATTTTCCCAATTTTTCACCCCAAATCCGAAATTAGATGATGAAATCAAGCATAGATTAGTGGGATATAATCATAGAGGAGTTAGGAATCATTACCCAATGACTTCCTTTGAAAATATCTTAATATTTCGCCCTCTACCGAGCTCCCAATTCAATTTTGTGATATGAACTCAAAACCCTCGTTTTTGAAATTTAAAATCTGCCCAGGTACGCCCTTCTTCGCGAACGCAGTCAAAGCCTCGCGTTCGCGAAGCACAAAAATCCACTGGTCAAATTTCCTCTTTCGCGAACGCGTAGCTTCACCTGCCAAATCCTTCGCGAACACATTGTCCTCTACGCGAACGCGTAGAAGAAATCCTTGGGGTCCAGCTATTCCATCTTTCCTCTTCGCGAACGCGTTCAACTCCTCGCATTCGCGATCCTTCCACTGGCCACACCTTTGTGAACGTGAGGTCCCCTTCGTGAACGCGAAGAACAAATCTCTGCAACAAAAATACCAGAAAATCTGCTATCTTTCCAAAGTTCAAAATGATCTGTTAACCACCTGAAACTCACCCGAGGCCCCCAGGACCTCAACCAAACAAGACAACCAATCCTAAAACATCATACGAACTTAGTCCAACCCTCGGATAACATCAAACAATGATAAAATCACGATTCACCCTCTAATCCAAGCCTAATGAACTAGAAATCTCAAGAATTCTACAACCAATGCTGAAACCAACCAAACCATGTCCGATTGACCCCAAATTTTTCAAACAAGTCACATTCAACACTATGGAGCTATTCCAACTTTTGGAATCGGTTTCCGGGATCAATATCAAAATCTCACTATCAATCCAGAAACTTCAAAAATTTAACTTTCGGCATTTCAAGCCTAAATAAGCTATTGACCTCCAAAATACAATCTGAACACGCCCCGAAGCCCAAAATCACTCAACGGAGCTAATGGAATTGATGGAATTCTGTTCCGATGCCGTCTTCATATTGCTCCAACTACGGTCCAAATTCTAAACCTTAAGCTCTCATTTAGGGACTAAATGTCCCAAAACACTCCAAAATTCAAAACGAATCTTCCCGACAACTCACAATAGCAGAAACAAATACATGGAAAGTAGTTAATGGGGGATCATGACATTAATTCTAAAAATAACCGGCCGGGTCGTTACATCCTCCCCCTTTTAAAACATTCGTTTGTCATCGAATGAGTATAGATGTCATGCCCCGAACCTGGGGGGCGAGACCGGCACTTGGTGCCTTATCTATACTTGCGTACCAACTTGCGACTAAGGGACTCTAAACATATAATATCATACTTAGGCCATGGGATACATTGCAAGACGACTTGCAAACACTGACTAAACATCAATATAGAGCTGGGCCGACAAGTATGTCATAACTACTACAACTGGCAAACCAATTAAAATGTACATACAAGGACTACAAGTCCAATATACTACACTAACTAACAGGATATGTCTACAAGCCTCTACTGATGGATACTGTGATCGGAGTAGGGCCCCGACCTACTCATAACATATATACATATATACACAAGATGTACATAAAGCTCTAGACCCAGCAACTCCGAAGGGCATAAAACTTACCGATTAAGCTAAACTCGGGCAACACCTAATGAGGAGGTCTACCCGTCTATCTGTCTGAACCTGCATGCATGAAATGTAGCACCCCCAGAAAAGGGACGAATATAGCAATATTCGTAAGTTCGAAAAAAATTACCGAGAAAAAAAACTTCAAGTATACCTATAGATGCCTAGAAGGACATCTTGTCAAGCTCTATATATGTTTACAAAGTTAGGCCTAGAGATTGGCTAAAAGCTGGAGGGAAAAGGAGAGAAGAGTGGCATAGGAGCACTTACAAACTCAGAGTTATATAGGCTGCATGACAGGAGGTAGCAACAGTTATGAGATTGGAAAGATTTCGACCACAAGTCGTGGTATGATAAAGAGGATTAAAGGGGGGAATACCCTAGACTTTGGATTTATTCAAAGAATAGTTGCATAAACAGAAAAGGAGAATATTAAAGTATTCGCAAGAGCTATGGGTTATGAGAATGATAAGTGCATCAGCCAACATTCGAGGACGAATGTTCCAAATGGGGAATGATGTTACGCCCACAATATTACGTCGATATTATGTCCCGCAATATTATATTACGATGATGTTACGTCCTGCAGTATTATATTACAATGATGTTAAGCCTTGCAGTATTACATTACGATGATGATTATGCTTCGCAACATTAAATTACGACGATGTTGCACCCTGTAGTATTGTACGTTGAATTTATCGTAGGGTAATTGACATCAGTCCAAGGAAAAGATTATTTGGCTTATATGAGTTATGTTATTTCAAACAAGTGATGAGTAAATTTGTGAAGGTGAGCGGGGAAACAAGTCAAAGAAAATGATTTTTTGTCGAAGTTTGACATTTTGAGATAAAATTCGGCCCGAGCTAAAATACTTGGTATTTATGGACTAGTGTCATACAAGGTACCACATGACGATGATAGTAAGGTGTATAAGGTGTGTATAAAGTGAGTAGTATTTTAAGTAATTTGAGATAATTCTTAATTATGTAATTAATTAATTAATTATTGGTTAGTGGGCGATTAACAAGTTAATTAAGGAATTAAGTGGATAAATTTTGGATAAGAATTAAACCTTAAAGTGGCAGCCCAAGGTTGTCTTGATCAAGACAAGAAATGGATCTTAAGTCATGTAAAAAGGTGGCACATTTTAAGAAGAATTTGGTGACTAAGTCATCCAAGTGGGGCCCACTCTATTTGATAAAGACTCCAACATAATCATTAAAATGCATGTATTACATTTGCAATTCTAAGAGAATTGCAATTCTATATGGATTGAAGGAAACAATACAGATTTGCAATTCTAAGAGGTTTGCAACGAAGTTATACTGTGTAATCGCGATGGGATTTTGCGATTCTAAGAGAGCACGGTACAATCTTTCTCAAGAATATCACACGAATTTTCCCCTACTTCGATTCGTCGTTACGTGTTTCATCGAGATTGGCGTGTGTTAGGAGGATTGTCAAGAGAATCGGCTCAAGTATGTTAAGGCTAAGCCCTTCCTTCATTTTTGCATGATTTCGTCATTACACAAGTTTGATAACAAGGCATAAAGAAAAATTCATATCCCGTAATTTACGTATATTTTTCTAGTTTTGTAAGTTACAATATTCTCCTTATCGGTACTTCATATTCAATTGAGTATTTCCCTCTTTTAGTCAAGAGAGAAGAGAGATTATATATACAGTATTAACAGTATTTTCATTACTATCGAGCTAAAATCGATGGGCAGGCTTGGGCAACTTCTGATCAGATGGTAAGTTAAATATCGAGCCTACTGTGGCCGAGCGCCTATGAGCGAGCCTACTACAGCAGAGCAGTTATATATATAGGGTCGGACAATAATTTTACTTACTATATTGAGGGAGTTGAGTCAGTATCAGTAGGAAGCATATATTCAAATTATCTTTGACTTCTAGATACTTGCAGTTATTATATTATCAGTTCAGTTTCAGCTTTCAGTATATTGCCTTACATACTCGGTACATTATTTCGTACTAACGTCCCTTTTCTGGGGCACTACATTTCATGCGTGCAGGTTCAGACAGACAGACGGGTAGACCTCCTCATTAGGTATTGCTTGAGTTCAGCTTGATCGGTAAGCTCCATGCCTTTCGGAGTTGCTGGGTCTAGAGCTTTATGTACATCTTGTGTACATATGTATATATGTTATGAGTAGGTCGGTCCTGCTCCGATCACAGTATCCATCAGTAGAGGCTACTAGACATATCCTGTCAGTTAGTGCAGTATGTTGGGCTTGTAGGCCTTGTATGTATATTTTGATTGGTTTGCCAGCTGTAGTAGTTATGACGGTCTTGTCGGTCCAGCTCTATATTGATGTTTAGTCAGCGTTTGCAAGTCGTCTTGCAATGTGGCCCATGGCCTAAGTGTGACATTATATGTTTAGAGTCCCTTAGTCGCAAGTTGGTACGCAAGAATAAGTGAGGTACCAGGTGTCGGTCTCTCCCCCCAGGCTCTGGGCATGACAATAGAGACATACCTGAAGTGGTGAAAAGATGAGGGTAACGGCCGGACATATCCTGCTCGGTCTCCCAAGTCGCCTTCTCGACTGGCCGATCCCGCCACTGAACCTTCACTGGTGCAATGTTCTTTGACCTCAACTTTCGAACCTGCCTGTCTAATATTGCCACTGGTTCCTCAACATAAGATAGATCCTTGTCCAACTGGACTGAACTGATATCCAACACGTGTGACAGATCACCATGGTACTTCTGGAGCATCGAAACATGAAATACCGGATGAACTCCTGCCAAGCTGGGAGGTAAGGCAAGCTCATAAGCAACCTCCCCAATGCGTCGCAATACCTCAAATGGACCAATAAACCTTAGACTCAATTTCCCCTTCTTCCCAAATCTCATAACTCCCTTCATAGGCAAAACCCGAAGCAAAACCCGCTCTCCAACCATATAGGAAACATCACAAACCTTCTCGGTCCGCATAACTCTTCTGTCTGGACTGGGCTATGCGAAGTTTATCCTGAATCACCTTAACCTTCTCCAAAGCGTCTTGAACCAAGTCTGTTCCCAATAATTTAGCCTCGCCTGGCTCGAACCAACCCATCGGGGATCTACACCGCCTACCATATAAAGCCTCATACACTACCATCTAAATGTTGGACTGATAACTGTTGTTGTAGGCAAACTCCGCCAGTGGCAAAAACTAATCCCAAGAACCTCCAAACTCCATTACACACGCAAATCGCATATCCTCAAGAATCTGAATAGTGCACTCGGACTGTCCATCCCTTTAGGGGTCAATTGTTATGCTCAACTCCACCCGAGTACCCAACTCATGCTGTACGACCCTCTAGAACCGTGATGTGAACTGAGTACCTCTATCTAAAATAATAGAAACTGGATTACTATGCAAACGAACAATCTCCCGGATATAAATCTCCGCCAACCGCTCCGAAGAATAGGTAGTACACATAGGAATGAAGGCGCGGACTTGGTCAGTCGATCCACAATCACCCAAATGGCATTGAACTTCCTCAAAGTCCATGGGAATCCAACTACAAAGTCCATGGTGATTCACTACCACTTCCACTCCGGAATCTTTATCTGCTGAAGCAAATCACGCAGTCTCTGGTGCTCATGCTGCACCTGCTGACAATTGAGGCACCGATCTACAAACCCAACTATATCTTTCTTCATTCGGCTCCACCAATAGTGCTGTCTCAAATCTTGGTACATCTTTGCGGCACCCGGATGGATGGAATACCGCGAACTGTGGGCCTCTTCTAGAATCAACTCCCGAAGACCATTAACATTGGGTACACATATCCAACCCTGCATCCTCAGTACCCCGTCATCACCAATGGTCACATATCTGAATCACCATGCAGAACCTTGTCCTTGAGGACAAACAAATGAGGGTCATCAAATTGACGCTCTCTGATACGATCCAAAAAGGAAGACCGAGAAATCACACAAGCTAGAACCCGACTGGGCTCCGAAAGATCCAATCTCACAAACTGGCTGGCTAAGGCCTGAACATCCATCACCATGGGCCTCTCCGCTGCTGGTAGGTAAGCCAAACTCCCCAAACTCTTCGTCCAGTGACTCAAAGTAGCGGTTACCATATTGGCCTTGCACGGGTGATACAAGATAGTGATATCATAGTCCTTCAGTAGCTCTAACCACCTCCTCTGGCGCAAATTAAGGTCCTTCTACTTGAACAAATGCTGCAAACTCCGGTGATTAGTATAGATCTCACAAGTCACACCATACAAATAATGACGCCAGATCTTCAAGGTGTGGTCAATAGCAGCTAACTCGAGATCATGGACAGGATAATTATTCTTATGTACCTTCAAATGTCTGGACGCGTAGGCAATTACCCTACCATCCTGCATCAATACCGCTCCAAGGCCAATCATCGAGGCATCATAATAGACAGTATAAGACCCTGAACTTGTAGGAAATATCAATAATAGGGCTATAGTCAAAGCTGTCTTGAGCTTCTGGAAGCTCTCCTCACACTCATCCGTCCACTGGAACGAAGCACCCTTCTGGGTCAGCCTGGTCATAGGTGCTGCAATAGATGAAAATTCCTCAACAAATCAATGGTAATAACCCGCCATGCAAAGAAAACTACAGATCTTTGTAGCTGAGGATGGTCTGGGCCAACTCTGCACTGCTTACACCTTTTTCGAATCCACCTTGATCCCTTCACTCGATACCACGTGACCCAAGAATGCCACGAAATCCAACCAAAACTCACATTTCGAGAACTTTGCATATAATTTCTTTTCTCTCAAGGTCTGAAGCATTGTCCTCAGGTGTTGCTCATGATCTTCCCGACGCCAAGAGTATACCAGAATATCATCAATAAAGACAATGACGAACGATTCAAGATATGGCCGGAACATGTTGTGCATCAAATGCATAAATGTTGTTGGGGTATTGGTCAGCCCAAATGACATAATAAGGAACTCGTAATGACCATACCGAGTCCTGAAAGCAGTCTTCGGGATATCTAGCTCCTGAATCTCCAACTGATGATAACCTGAATGCAAGTCAATCTTAGAAAACACTCGTGCACCTTGTAACTGGTCAAACAGATCATCAATACGAGGCAAAGGATACTGGTTCTTCATTGTAACTTTGTTCAACTGGTGATAATCAATGCACATACGCATATAACCATCATTTTTCTTCACAAACAAGACAGGAGCACCCCAAGGTGATACACTGGTCTGAATAAAACCCTTGTCAAGCAATTCCTGCAAATGCTCCTTCAACTCCTTCAACTCAAGATGAGCCATACGATAAGGAGGAATAGAAATGGGCTGAGTGTCCGGCAACAAGTCAATGCCGAAATCAATATCTCTGTCGGGTGGCATACCTGGAAGATCATCTGGAAACACATCAGGAAAAGCCCTCACTACTAGGACTGAATCAACTGTAGGGGTATCAATACTGATATCTCTCACATAAGCTAGATATGCGTCACAGACCTTCTCAACCATTGCTAAGCTTTAAGAAAGGAAATAACTTTACTACGAGTGTGATCTAAAGTACCCATCCACTTTACTCACGATACACCTGGCATAGCCAGCATCACAGTTTTGGTGTGACAATCAAGAATAGCATAATAGGGCGACAACTAGTCCATGCCCGAGATAATATCGAAATCTACCATGCTGAGCAATAATAAATAGGCTCTGGTCTCAAAACCACTAAGAGCAATCAAACATGACCAATAAATACGGTTAAGAGAATCTCCCAGAGGAGTGGAAATATAAATAGGGAACTCAAAGAATCCCGAGATACGCCAAATGCGGGGCAAAATAAGAGGACACATAAGAATAAGTGGAGCCTGGAGCGAATAAAACCGATGCATCTCTATGACAAACCAGGACACTACATGTGATGACAGAATTAGAGGCGACAGCCTCAGTACGGGCAGGAAGGGAATAATATCTGGCCTGGCCTCCCCCTCTAGGGTGACCTCTACCTCCCCGACCTATACCTCTAGCTGGCTGGGCAGGTGGGGTGGTAACCGGTCCTGTAATCATAGCCTGAGGGACTGGTGGAGCACGCTGTGGCTGAAAAGTCTGTGGAGGTACACTCCTTCTAAGTTTAGGGCAATCCATCACCATATGGCGTGCGTTGCCACACTCAAAACAAGCTCTGGGAGGATATGGCGGCTGTGACTGGGACGAGCCAAGTCTGCTAGACTGACCACTGGAAGCACCCCCTATAGGAGGCGCACTAGATACTGGAGGTGCATAATACGACTCTTGAGGTCTAGGAGGAGCAAGAATACCACTGGCTGCTGGAAGAGCTGAATGAACGGGGCGACTCATATAACTCCTACCATGACGAACTGCAGCTGGGGCATAGGCACTAGAATAATGGCCCGACTCTTGAAACCTCTGCCTCCCTATCCTCTCTATCCCAAACATGCATACCCTATACTTTCCTAGAAATGCTTACCACCTATTGATAAGAAATATCTATCTCCAACTCCTGAGCCATGCTAGACCTGATGCTGGGAATGAGCCCCTAAAAAAACAGCGGACTCTCTCACGAACTATAGAAACCAAGGTCGGTGCCTACCTAGCCAAGTCGGTGAAACGGACAGCATACTCTGACACAGTCATAGTACCTTGGCGCAAATGTTCAAACTCTGCGCGCCATGCGTCCCTAAGGCTCTAAGGAACATACTCCCTCAAAAACATATCTGAATTCTGGGTCCATGTAAGGGAAGCTACCTCAGCTGGACTGTTAAACTCAAAAGTATGCCACCACTGATAGGCTGCTCCATGAAGTTGGAAGGCAGTGAAAGAAACCCCACTCGATCCTGATATACCCATAGTGCAGAGGATACGGTAGCACTCCACCATAAATCCCAGAGCATCATCTGATGATAGACCACTGATATAGGAGGCTTGTACTTCTTGAACCTTTCAAGCCTCCGCTGCTCATCCTCTGAAGCTGCTACCCTTTCCTCGGACTGAACTGGGGCTACAGGCGGTATCGGTATAACCTCTAGGATTTGATCAACCTGAACCCGCTGCTCTAGGGTGCAGGCGGCAGGAGTCTTCGCTCCTCCCCCAGCCTGGGATGTGGCTGCAGCAAGGGAAATCAACCCTACCTAAGCTATAGTAGTGTACATGCTCACGAACTTTGCAAGGGTCTCCTAAAGAGCTGGAATAGTAGCAACAGAAGGCGTATCAGGTCCCTGGGCTCCGGCTGGAGCTGCTATTGGCTCCTATGTGGTAGCTCGCATGGGTGCTCTGGCTGAACCACGTGCGCGTCGTTGGCCTCTACCCCAGTCCCGACTTCTAGCGGCTCTATTAGGGGGCGCGGGTACGTGGTCATTTCCGGTAGCACGTGTCTTCACCATCTGTGATGGAATAAAAGTCAGAGACTTAGAGTTTTGATATCAAAAATGTCGCACGACAAGGAAATCAAATGAAGTGGAATTTTCCTAATAGTAATATAGCCTCTCGTAGATAAGTACAGACGTCTCCGTACCGATCTGTGAAACTCTAATAAATCGGCTTGTGATTCATGTCTCCTATGAACCTAGTACTCTGATACCAACTTGTCACGACCCAAGTTCTCCCTCCGTGAACTATCGTGATGGCACCTAGTCTCTACGACTAGGTAAGCCTAACAAATTGCGAAAAGAGGAAATGAAATACGAAACTGGCAAGTTACGGGTATAAACATAATAAAAGAGTCTAAAATTTCGCTCAGCATATACAATACATACTCTCAATACAGAATCAAACTCTCAAAACCCAAAATCTCATGAAATCACAAGCTATAGAAAACTACATAGTGTTCTAACTCCAAAATATCTAATCAAAAGTAAGTACAGGAAGTCTAAAGCTAAAGGGGAGAATAGAGAGGGACTTCTAGGTCTGCGAACGCGGTAGATGTACCTTGAAGTCTCTGATATAGCCTGTCTCACTGACAGAATGGTTGAGCAGCAGAACCTGGATCTGCACACAAAAAACATGTGTAGGAAAGGGCATGAGTACACCATAGTGGTACCCAGTAAATGCCAAGCCTAACCTCGATCGAGTAGTGATGAGGAAGGTCAGGGTCGTACTAGTTATATATTGTTTACCGTGAAAATGGTAACAACAATTAAATTTGTAAATTGGATTCTAAAAATACGTGATATATTTTTATGCTAGTTGTTAGAGCAGATAGTGCTAAGAATATGAAGTTTAATGACAAATTACAAGCTAAAATGAGGCAATAATCAAACCGAGGGGCTTGTTGTCATGGTTTCGGATTGGTTGATGTATGGCCTCGAGGTCGGTATCCTGGATCGATCTCGAGCTATAGCGGGTAGTAAGGAGTGGGATAATCAGTAGAATATGATCAAGCAAGGCTCTTTATGGTCAATACCAAACAATAAATGAAGAACAAGTATGAAAACTATAGACGTTAAGAGTGGTCTCGAGCCAATAAGAACGAGGAAGTTAGAGAGAAAAGAGAGAGAGATATTATTGATCTTGTGGAGAAATAGTTGGAGCAACATCAGATAGGGGATTACAAAGTGATGGGGATCCCCTTTATATAGGAGGGAAATCAAGTATAGTACAAAACGTGTTAACCGTGAGGGTGTGGAGATAGGATGGCTGGACGTGACATCTTGAAATAGGCCCTGGGTAGGTCAGCTTTGTCAAATTAAGCCGTATGCCTTGGGAACTCCCCTCTTGCCTGTTGTAGCCCGCTATAGTTGTCGGAATGTGATGTCCTCTGGACTGACCTGATGACCCCCGAGGGTGAGTCTCAACCTTGGCTCCGAGCTTAGAGGGTCATGACCACGAGATGACCCTATAACGGGGAAATCGGGCCCCTGGATTCGCCGTATATAGATAGTCTCCGCATATCTTAGAGTGGAGGTGATAAGAAGCGATAAGAAATGGTCCTAAACTCCTTCTTCCTTTGGTGTTTTTGCGAACGACTACGAGATGTCAAGGTGCACTACGTGCACCGTCCCTGCAGGTTTCAGCATTGACTGCGGCGGTTGGCTTCCTTCAATGTAGCCATGGTGCTTTTATAAATACTTACCTCTTCTTTTCTAGATTCTATTTCATGCCAAAAAAACCCCTAGTAAGGTCTGTTTTTACCTTGTTCTTTCTCTTTTTCAGGAATGTAACCCCCCTTCTCTTCTTCCCTCAAATTTTCTCAAGGATGGCAAAAATTTCCACTTCTGCTTCCCAGGAAGTTGCGGGCTCATCTTCTTCATTTTTCTCTTAAGGCGAAGTGACCACTTCCCCCCCGTGTCGAGGAGTGCATCCCAAGATCCTTTGTGATGACCTCCGATTTTAGGGTCGAGAGACCTTCCTCGAAATCAGGACACCGCAAGCTTGTAACTCGGTATATCAGCTCTATATCGGACGTTGAAAGAGTGAGGGCCAACTATTTCTGGGGGAATACCGTGCTTGTGGAGATTTCCACTCGGGAGGAAGATATTACGGCTCATAGAGCCTGCTTTCTGAGTGTGTATACCTACCCATTCACCTTGGGGCCGGTGGGGCCATCCTCTCCCCCTATTGACCCTGTGATTCTCGACTTCTGCCGGAGTTATCAGGTAATTCTGGGTCAAGTTCATCCTTCATTCTGGCGTGTGGTTCATATGATCAGGCATTACTCGAGCATGATAGAGGGAATGCCCATTACCCTGAACCATCTAATTCGGATGTATAGTACCCATCTTCTTCGAAGGGGGGGGGGGGCTTAATCAAGCTTCGTTGTCGAGCCCCGAAATCCCTTTTTGCCTGCACAGTTCGAAGACGATGGGAGGTTAAGCTAATTCATCCGAGTGAGGACGTCTGACCTGATCTCGGTGGAGAAGATGTCATTCCCTGAGAAGTGGAACGCTGGGCGTAAGTAAACATGGTGTCTTTGCCCCTTCTTGGCGATTTCTCCTTATGTGTCTGACTCTACCTTTTTTGTCTTTTCAGCTATAGCGATCTACCCTGGTGCAGTGTCGGATCTCCAGGGCTGGGATGATCGTTTGTAATCAGTCTGCCCATATATCGATTGAGCGTGACAAGATTTATTCCCGAGCTCGGTGGGAAGCCAAAGACCATGGTGAGACTCGAGCCTTGATGCACCCGTGCATTTTGACGTAGTTTAGTAGCTTTCTTGTTTAGTAGCTTTCTCCATTCTATGCATTTAACCTCTGCATCTATGTAGGTCTGGGAAGAATCCTACTAATGAGGGAGGCACCATCCGTTAGAGGGGACATTCTGGTACTTGGCGAGGAGAAGAAAAGGCAGGAGAGTCTATCTGTTGGACCACCGAAGCCCAAGAGGGTCAAGGTGGAATATTCCAAGGTTGACCCAGCGGTTCCATCCTCCAGGGTGATGGGAATTCCCCGTGCTGAAAGACGGGGAGAGAGCAGCTTCTTGGCAGCCTCCGAAGAGTGTTTGGTCTCGATTGATCCTCGGCACGTGGGGGTGGATGCTTCCAGGCAGGAGTCTAATACTGGCACGACCCAGCTTTACGGCGGTGAGGCAATGGATGGGGTATCGAGCACTGCCCACGAATTGGCAGGTGGCCGCAGTTCTTCTCGAGTTGGGATGCCCTTGGCTGGCAGTTCAGAGAGGCCTCAATTTGGGACCCAGGGTGAACAAGGGACGGAGATTTTGGCTGACCCCGTTAGCCCGTTGATTGTTGCTGATTCTCCTCAGGGGGAGATCCTTCGATATCATGGAGTGCTAGACGGGCCTCGCAAGGAGACTTTTGCGGCAGGAGCATTGATCGAAGGCGGAGATGCACTTGGGAGGCCGACGATCATTCTTGAGGGTATTTCCGAGGTCGATGCTTCGATCATGTTTGGCGAGATGGGCAGACTTTGTGAGCGGGTAACTTCTGCTAGCCTTGTTCGCCACTTTGGGCTGCTTCGACCTTCATTATCCTAACTTTTTATATGGTTTCAGGCCAAAGTGCTTTATAACAGGCTATCGCCCAGTACCAGGATGAGGTGAGCCGTCGCAAACGCGAGAAGGCCTATTTTACCGAGCAGGTTATTCATCCCCTGTTTTTACTTATCATTTGAGCCCTTGTGAGATTTCATTGTTTTTAACTTTTCAAGCCTCAATTTGTGTAGTTTGAGAAGAAGAACGCCCTGCTGAAAGGGGATCTTCGAGCCAGAGATGCTGAAATCTCCGAGCTTAGTCGGCATGTGAGCGAGGTGGCTTCCGTGATGGACAGCCTTAGGTTGAGAGTTACCTTGATTGAGCGTCAGCTTTAGGATGCGAAAGAGGATAGTGGCAAGTATAAGAGCCTCCATTCAGAGCTGGTGGCTGCATTGGTTCAGATCAAAGCTGAGGCCGAGGCGCTTGTATCTTTGCATGGGGAAGGAGTAGTCGTCGCAGATTCTTACGTTATGAGGACGTTTGAGGGAGCTGGCCCGACTTTACTTCGAGCCACGGATCGTGCCTGGCCAAGTTCTCGAAGGCAAACCATTGAGGGCGCGTTGGAAGGCAGCTCAAGTGGTGTTAAAATGGGGGTGGATCCCTGGAGAGAGAGGACGCCATTGATAAGGGTTCGTCGGGGGACTCGTAATCGCTTGGGTGCAGCCTTTGGGGAGCTGTTGAGGCTGCCAACTCGGCAATAGATTAGGATCTCTGTTGTTTCTTCTTGTCGATCTCCCTGCTTGTACATAGTACTTTTATTTTGGCATATGTATAAAGAGAATTATGCGGCTTTGTTTCCCTTATTCCCCTTTCTGCTCTGAATTCAACAAGGATTGGCAAAAGAACCTTAGACCCGCAATATAGCTCTGTGGCATATTTAAACCTACTCGGGAGTTATCATGCGGCTGGTTGATGCAGCCGTCAGTATGGACTACCGTGAGAGTCCTTGCACTTTTGGCCAACCATTTTGTGTTGGGTCTCCGGGCTGAGTTTTGTCTCGAGCCTACTCGACCTTCAATCTCCTGTGCCTGCATGTTTAGGTGATGATGGTTCTTATCCCTTGCCTTTGGGCATCCGTATTTTGCTTGTTTTCGGGTTCAGTCTCCGAGTTGAGTTGCGACTCGAGCTTCAATTGACCCTTAAGCTTTCTTATGCCTGCATAGGCGGATGAGGATAGCTCTTGTGCCTTAGGTCAAAGCGACCTTTTGAGTGTGTGGCCCGAAGGCTTGTTTGGCCGGCGTCAATGGATCTTACGCTTTTGCCCGTGGGCATTTGAAGTTAACTATTTTAGATCCGATCTCCGAATCGGGTTACGACTTGAGCTCATTTTAATCCTCAAGTTTCAATTTTCAAGATGGCAACAGTGGCTCTTACGTTGTTTGGTCGTAGAGAACTTTTTGTGTGCGGCCCGTAGGCTCGTTTGGCTAGCGACAATGGCTCTTACGCTTTTTCCCCTGGGCATTTTGTAGGCTTTATTTTCCTCTCGTTAAGGTTCGATTTCAAGTCGTTAGCGGCGATGTTCGAGCACCTCGGAAGGTTCTTAGCTCGTAGGCTGAGTAGCTCGAGGCCTAGTATTTTGGAGCTAACATGGTCGACGCTCGTTTTCCAGTTGAGGGAAGCCTATTTTAACCAGTTCTTTTCGAGGTATATTCAAAGTAATGGCCTGCAATTTTGTTTAGCGACAGTCGGGCATCCCTGAGTTGCGTTAATTTGGCTGGAGCAGTCGTTTTGACCGTAGTCATATGTATTTGGCCGGAGTCATTTTTGATCCCGAGTGATAGTTTAGGCATCTACACTGAGGGTATGCCCTTTCGGGATTATTACAAATGCGACGTATAGCCTAAACTTCAGGATTGAGTTTTACGCCTGTAGTAAGGTCTTACAAAATTTTCATGCCTGTTGAGTTTTTACAGTTTGTCATGCCTGTTGAGGTCTTACAATTTTTGTTCTATGTAAAATAGACCTGGTTATACCGAGTTTGTCCGCTTGGGGTCTTACGGCCTCGGGTTTTCCAGGGTGCGGCGATTGGCGACAGTCTCCGAGTCATCGAGTTCTCTTAGGCTCGAAGACCGTTATTCGTGAGCTCGGAGTTACCTTGTTGGGGCTTTATGAGCCCGGAGTTCCGACTCTAGGGTCGCGTGGGCGCCAAGCAGTTGACGCTAAGTCTCCGAGTACTTCGGGATGCATTTGGTAGAGGGATCCCCATCGAGAGTATATTGAAGTTCCCCTTCTTGGAGTGTGAGATGCTAAAAGATATTCTTTTATTGCTTGGCGTAAATACATATCTTTTCGTTGTTGTAAGCTCGGCCCGCGCGGGTGCGGCTCCTTGGACCGTTTGGCCCGATACATGATTCCCTATTGAAGCTCGTTTGTCATTTCTCGAGAAATGCGTGGACGTTGCCTCATTAAAAACCTTTCCGAAAAAACCCGTTTCGGGATGAAACACTCGGTCGAAGGAATAGAGTGCGACGTTTGTTTGAGGATATTTGTGGGACTTTGCAATCAGACGCCCTAGCAGTAGTACCGTTTGAGCATCCATACATTCCAGTTGCTCAGAAGTTGTTCGCCCTCCATGGTGCCAAGCTTATAGGATGCGTTGCCAACTATCCTGAGGATACGGTATGGCCCCTCCCAATTCTGGCCCAGCTTCCCTTTATTAGGGTTCCAGGTGTTGAGAGTACCCTTCCTTAGGACCAAGTCCCCGATACCAAAATATCGGATATTTGTCCTTCTGTTGTAGTATCTTTCGATTTTCTGCTTCTGGGCAGCCATCCAAACCAGCGAAGCTTCCTGTCTTTCATCGAGCATCTCGAGGGCCATTTTCATGGCCTCATTGTGCGAGCCCTCATTAGTGTGATGGAATCTAGCGCTTGGTTCCCCGACTTCCACTAGTATCAGTGCTTCAGCGCCATATACTAGAGATAAAGGTGTTTCCCCGGTGCTCAATTTTGAAGTTGTCCGGTATGCCCACAGCACCTCGGGCAGCATTTCTCTCCATTTTCTCTTGGTGCTCTCCAATTTCTTTTACAAGT
Organism: Nicotiana sylvestris; assembly: GCF_000393655.2. Lineage (NCBI taxonomy): Eukaryota > Viridiplantae > Streptophyta > Magnoliopsida > Solanales > Solanaceae > Nicotiana > Nicotiana sylvestris. Next base: position 132,690,942 of record NC_091061.1, read on the forward strand.
TCTGAATGATGGTTTTATTTGTAGATTTGACCTGGCCGTTTGCACACGGGTGGTACGGTGTTGACAGGATTCTCTTGATTTTGTTGTCTTTAAGGAACTGTGTTACCTTGCTCCCGATGAACTGCCTCCCGTTACGCATATTATTTCGGACGGAATTCTGACCTGGCATATGATGTGATCCCATATAAAATTGATGACTTCCTTCTCTCTTATTTTTTCGAAGGCCTGTGCTTCCACCCATTTTGAAAAGTAGTCAGTTATAAACAGAATGAATCTAGCCTTACCTGGCGCCATCGACAAAGGGGCAACGATGTCCATTCCCCATTTCATGAATGGCCATGGTGATAAGATGGAATATAGCTATTCGTCGGGCTGGTGGATCATGGGAGCAAACCTCTTACACTTGTCTCATTTTCGGACAAATTCCATGGGCGTCTTTTTCCATGCTGTCCCAATAGTAGCCCGCTCTGATCACCTTTCGGACTAAAGAATCAGTCCCAGAATGATTTTTGTAGATGCCCTCGTGGATCTCTCGGAGCACATAATCTGTGTCGCCCGGTCCCAAGTATACCTCCCGGGGGCCATCGAAAGTTCTCCTATACTGAACCTCATTTTCGTCGAGTGAGAACCGGGATGCTTTGGTTTGGATCTGCGGGAAACTTCCCGTCCTTCAGATAAATGATGTATTTATTTCTCCAATCCCATGTCAGGCTGGTGGATTTAATCTCCGCGTGACCTTCCTCGACTACAGATTTGAGCAATTGGACGACAACTCTGGGGAGTAGGTCTTCTTCTTCGACAGAGGATCCTAAGTTCGCGAGGGAATCAGCCTCACTGTTCTACTCCTGGGGTACATGGACTAAGGTCCATTCTTTGAAGTGATGTAATGTGATTTGGATTTTGTCCAAATACCTTTGCATCCTGTCCTCTCGAGCTTCGTAGCTTCCGTTCACTTGGCTTACTACAAGGCGCGAATCGCATTTTGCCTCGATGGTCTCAGCTCCCAAACGTTTGGCCAATTCTAAGCCTACAATCATAGCCTCATACTTGGCTTCATTGTTAGTTAGTTTTGCGGTTTTTATGGATTGCCTGATTGTGCCGCCGACGGGCGGCTTTAGGACTATACCGAGCCCGGATCCTCGTATTTTTGAGGCACTGTCTATGAACAGGGTCCATACCCTGGTGGACGTGCCTGATTTTAATTAAAGTTCTTTCTCTACCTCGGACACGAGGGATGGTGAGAAAGCGGCCAAGAAATCCGCCAGGATTTGGGACTTGATGGTCGTCCGAGGTTTATAATCGATATCATACCCTCCGAGTTCAATGGACCATTTAGCCAATCGACCCGATAACTCAGGTTTGTGCAGTACGCTCCAGAGGGGATAAGTTGACAAAACACAGATATGGTGACACTGAAAGTAAGGATTCAGCTTGCGCGAGGCACATATCAGTGCGAGAGCCAATTATTCCAAATAGGGATACCGTGTTTCAGCGTCCCCTAAGGTTCGGCTTACATAATAAATAGGAAATTATGTACCTTGCTCTTCTCGACCCAGTACATCGCTTACCGCTATTTCGGACATGACCAGGTATAGGTATAGCATTTTATCTTCCTTGGGTATGTGCAGCAAAGGCGGGCTAGTCAGGTACCGCTTCAGTTCTTCTAGGGCGTGCTGGCATTCCGGAGTCCATTCGAAGATGCTCTTTCTTTTGAGTAGGGATAAGAAATGGTGGATTTTGTCCGATGATCTTGATATGAATCTGCCTAGGGCCGCTATCCGCCCTGTCAGCCATTGGACGGATTTTACATTGTTCACTACCGTGATCTCTTCGATGGCTTTTATTTTGTCGGGGTTGATCTCGATCCCCCTATTTGAGACCATGAAGCCCAGGAATTTGCCCGAACCTACTCCGAAGGCATACTTCTCGGGGTTGAGCTTCATGTTGTAGCTTCTGAGGATGTTGAAAGTTTCCTACAAATGGGTCAAATGGTCCTCTGTGCGTAGGGATTTGACTAGCATATCATCAATATACACTTCCACTGATTTGCCTACTTGATGCTTGAACATTTTATTAACTAGGCACTGGTATGTTGCTCCCGCATTTTTTAACCCAAAGGGCATTATGTTATAGCAATATGTACCATACTTCATGATGAACGAGGCCTTTTCCCTATCCTCGGGGTTCATCTAGATTTGATTATACCCCGAGTAGGCATCGAAAAAGTGAGGGTCTCATGGCCGGCCGTAGCATTGATCAAACAATCGATATTAGGCAACGGGAAGGAATCTTTGGGGCACGCTTTATTCAAATCTTTATAATCTACGCACATTCTTAGCTTGTTCCCCTTTTTTGGCACTACTACTACGTTAGCTAACCATTCGGGATATTTTACCTCCCTAATCGATCCGATTTTAAGAAGTTTCGCTACATCCTCTTTGATGAAGGCATGTTTTACCTCGAACTGCGGTCTTCTCTTATGCTTTATGGGTTTGAATTTGGGATCGACACTTAGCCTGTGGGAGGTTATTTACGGCAGGATTCCTGTCATATCTTGATGGGACGAGGCAAAACAGTCAATATTGTTACTAAGAAATTGAATAAACCCTGTCCTGAGTTCGGGAGTCAGCCTCGTCCCTAGGTATACCTTGTGAGAGGTGCTCGATCAAAATGGTCTGCTCTAGTTCTTCGACAGTTGATTTGGTCGCATCCGATTCCTCGGGGGCGATGAAGGTTCGGGGGGCGAGGAAGTCTTCCTCGTCGTCTTCGGGGGTCTGTACGCTTCCCTCCTAATCCGAGACCGGGCGTGTGGGGGTTGGTGCCTCATGGTGGACTATGAAAATTTCTTGCGCTGCCCGCTGTTCTCCATGTATGGTCATGATGCCATCCCTCGTGGGAAACCTTATCACCTGGTGCAAGGTTGAGGGCACTGCCCTTATGTTGTGTATCCAAGGCCTGCTGAGTAAGGCGTTGTATCTCATGTCACCGTCGATGAACTGGAACTCGGTGTTCTAGATTGTGCCAGATGTATTAACCGGGAGGGTGATCTCTCCTTTTGTTACTTCGTCGATCATGTTGAAGTCGTGGAGGATTCGAGGGGCGGGAACGACTTGATTGAGCAACCCCAGCTGTTCTACTACTTTCAACCTGATTATGTTGGCCGAGCTGCTTGGATCCACGAGCACGCGCTATATTCTGGTGTTGTTTAAGAGAAATGAGATCACTAGTACGTCGTTGTGCGGTCTCGCCATAGCCTCGAGGTCCTCCTCGCTGAATATGAGGGTATCTTCGGGTAAGCATTTTCGGGTCGGTCCTTCTTCTGTAGCGGACGTTCTCGTTCGTTTGAACATAGATCCTTGGGGAGCTGTGGTTCCCCCAATGATCATGTGGATGTTATGTTGGGGGACCTTCCCTTTAGTCCGGGTTGAATCCGGTAGTGTATCGGCCTCTAGGATGGTCGTGTCCTTTTCTCTATTGTTTTCGAGGTTGTCATTCTTGACCCTGTTTACCGGGCCAGCATTTCGACTTGAAATCAAGAGTTCTTGGACAAGAAAAAGTGTGAAAGATAACTTGTGTTTTTGCAATGGAATCAGCAAGAAATAATAACTATTATTTTTTGCCCCACGGTGGGCGCCAAACTGTTTAGGGGAAAAATGGTAACGATAATTAAATTTGTAAATGGGATTGTAAAAATATGTGATCCATTTTTATGCTAGTTGTTAGAGCAGATAGTGCTAAGAATATGAAATTTAACGACAAATTACAAGCTAAAACGGGGCAGTAATCAAATCGAGGGGATTGTTGTCCTGGTTTCGGATTTGTCGATGGATGGCCTCGAGGTCGGTATCCTGGCTCGATCTCGAGCTATCGGGGGTAGTCGGGAGTGGGATAATCAATAGAATATTATCAAGCAAGGCTCTTTATGGCCAATACCAAACAATAAATAAAGAACAAGTATGAAAACTATAGACGCTAAGAGTGGTTTCGAGCCAATAAAAACGAGGAAGTTAGAGAGAAAAGAGAGAGAGATATTATTGATCTTGTGGAGAAATAGTTGGAGCAACATCAGACGGAGGATTACAAAGTGATGGGGATCCCCTTTATATAGGAGGGAAATCTGGTATAGTACAAAATGTGTTAACCATGAAGGCCTGGAGATATGATGGCTGGACGTGACATCTTGAAATAGGCCCCGGGTAGGTCAGCTTTGTCAGATTAAGCTGTGTGCCTTGGGAACTCCACTCTTGCCTGTTGTAGCCCGCTATAGCTATCAAAATGCGATGTCCTCCGGACCGATACCTGACGACCCCCGAGGGTGAGTCTCGACCTTGGCTCCGAGCTTCGAGGGTTATGACCTCGATACGACCCTATGGCGAGGAAATCAGGCCCCCGGATTCACCGTATACATACATATATATATATATATATATATATATATATAACAAAGTAAAATAGTATGAAGTGCGACAGTATAATTAAAAATACTAACAGTCAATAAAGAGTAAAATCACAGACAAAATATACTCAGTACACAGAGATAGCAACAGGGGATCTCCCAGGATATCGTTCCGTAGTCCCAAACGTAAATGTGCAGAGGATCTCCCGGGATGTCGTCCCGTAGTACGAATCATAAAAATTCTAGGGAATCTCCCAAAATACCAATCCATAGTCCCAAAGTAAATATCCAATACAAGGGAATCTCCCGGGTGTCGTCCCGTAGTCCCAAATGTAAACATGTAGGGGGATCTCCCGGAATACCAATCCGTAGTCCCAAAGTAAACTGGAGGGGGATCTCCTAGGATATCGCCTCGTAGTCCCAAAGTAAACACATAACAGTCTCAAAAAAGAATCTACAGTTCTATACAACAATAAACAGGAATTCTACTCTAAACATGTTGCACAGAATACAAGTAAGCAGTTAAAGCAGGTAAGACAATTAGATCACATTAGCATGATTTTCCTAAACTAAGCAAGAGGCTTCAAGTACAGGTATTGCTCAATTACAGAAAAACATAGATATTTACTTAACGAAAACGGGGGTTTTCAATAATTAGCACGTGTACGCACTCGTCACCTCACGTACACAGCACTCATATAACAATAGTGCCAAAATTCTAAGGGGAGTTCCCCCACACAAGGTTAGACAAGCCACTTACCTCGAACCAGCTCAAAATCAACCTGAAACCACGCTCTTGCAACGAGTATCCAACTCCGAGTGACCCAAATCTAATCAAATAAATTTTATAATGTAAATATAACTACAAACAAAGAATATAGTTAAAGGAATCAAAGCTAAGGTAAGAAAATGGAAAGCCGCCCAAAAATCCTCCCCGGGCCCACGTCTCAGAATCGGGTAAAAATTATGGATTATGAATACCCATTCATTCACGAGTCTAATCTATGGATTATGAAATCAAGCATAGATTAGTGGGATATAATCATATAGGAGTTAGGAATCATTACCCAATGACTTCCTCTGAAAATCTCTTAAAATTTCGCCCTCTACCGAGCTCCCAATTCAATTTTGTGATATGAACTGAAAACCTTCATTTTTGAAATTTAAAATCTGCTCAGGTACGCCTTTCTTCGCGAACGCGGTCAATGCCTCGCGTTTGCGATGAACATAAATCCACTGCCCAATTTTGCTCATTCTTGAACGTGAGTACCCTCTCGCGAACGTGTAGCTTCACCTGCCAGATCCTTTGCGAAAGCGTTGTCCTCTACGCGAACGCGTAGAAGAAATCATTGGGGTCTAGCTGTTCCATCTTTCCTCTTCATGAACGTGTTCAACTCCTCGCGTTCACGATCCTTTCACTGGCCACACCTTCGCGAACGCGAGCTCCCCTTCGCGAACGCAAAGAACAAATCTCTGCAACAAAAATACCAGAAAATTTGCTATCTTTCCAAAGTCCAAAATGATCTGTTGACCACCTGAAACTCACCTGAGGCCCCAGGACCTCAACCAAATATGCCAACCAATCCTAAAACATCATACGAACTTAGTCCAACCCTCGGATCACATTAAACAACGCTAAAACCATTATTCACCCTCCAATACAAGCCTAATGAACTAGAAATCTCAAGAATTCTACAACTGATTCTGAAACCAACCAAACCATGTCCGATTGATCCCAAATTCTGCACACAAGTCACATTCAATACTACGGAGTTATTCCATCTTTCGAAATCGGATTCCGACCCCGATATCAAAATCTCACTATCGATCCAAAAACTTCAAAAATTCAATTTTCGGCATTTCAAGCCTAAATAAGCTATGGACCTCCAAAATACAATGCGAACATGCCCCTAAGCCAGAAATCACTCAAAAGAGCTAAATGAATCGACAGAATTCCATTCCGAAGTCATCTTCTCACTACTCCTACTACGGTCCAAATTCTAAAGCTTAAGCTCTCATTTAGGGACTAAGTATCCCAAAATAATCTGAAACTCAAAATGAATCTTCCCGTCAACTCACAATAGCAGAAATAAATACGGGAAAAGCAGCTAATAGAGGATCAGGGTGTTAACTCTAAAAACGACCGGCCGGGTCATTACAAGAAAAAACTCGGAATTCTCAGCACTTAAAAGGATACATATATCGCATTTGCGAACAAAACTTCACATTTGTGAATGAACAGTATTTTTGCATTTGCCATAAATGGTTGGCAATTGAAGATGAACAATGTTTTTGCAATTGCCATAAAAGGTTCGCAATTGCTAATGAACAGTGTTTTTGCTTTCCATAAAAGGTTCGCAATTGCGAATGAACAGTGTCGCACCAGAAACCAACAAAGCCCAAACTTCTCCGAAATGATCCGAAACCTCCCAGACACAAACCATATATGAATTTCAATCATAAAATACTCTACGGACCTGCTCGAGTACTCAAAACACTGAATAAAGGTTGTCTTAATCCTATATTAACCATGGTCAAGCTCCCAAATTTCTTAACACTACTAGTCTCTCAACCAATGATACAAAAATACACCCAAGCCCTTCGGGACTCCAAACCAAAAGTGCACACCAGTCTAAAAATATTATACAAACTAGCTCGCACGATCAAATCACTAAAATAACACCTACAACTACGAATTGGACACCAAATCAAATAAAATTTTCAAGAAAGCTTTGAAATCTTATTTTTACCACCGGACATCCGAATTAAGTCAAACCGACTCCGTTTCCCACCAAATTTCACAGATAAGTCAAAAATATTATATTGGACCTGTACCGGGCTCTGAAACTAAAATACGAACTCGGTATAAATAATGCCAAACATTCAATCAATTCTTAAAGACATTAGATTTTTCAGACTTTTAATTTTCAATAAAAATTCATAACTCAAGCTAGGGACCTCGAAATTCGATTCTGGGCATACGCCCAGATCCCATATTTCAATACAAACCCACCGGGACCGTCAAAATATGAGTTCGGGTCCATTTACTCAAAACGTTGACCGAAGTCAACTAAAAGTAACTTTTTAGGCAAAAGTTCTTTTTTTATCATTTTTTCTAGCATATAAGCCTCCCGGGTCAATACCTCGACCGTGCATGCAAATCAAGAAAGGCTAGAATAAGGATATTAAGGCATCAAAACACAGAGTTTGGTTCTAAATCACCGAACGAAGTGCCGATACTCAAAACGACCAGTCGGGTCCTTACAAATGATAAACCTACGACTAGCTACTAGCCTTCGACCCTAGTTCTCGACCTCCACACCTTTTTAGTCAGTTTCATGTCCTTGGTAAGCTGCAGATGTGCCATCTTGACGAGGCCAATGTGTATAAGATTTAACTACTCGTACTTTGTCAAATTCTACTATAGTTTATGATATAGTCCCACAAAGATTGGAGAATCTAGCTACAAACTTATAATATTCTTACTACTATTTGAGAGAATCGAATTGATAAAGTTTTGTTTGTTGAAAATTTAAATTGCTTAAGTTGAAACAAAATAACTTTCGGAAGATTTATATTTAAAAAGAGTTGGGAATCATTAGATTCACTCGATGGCGTGATAATAATAAAATATTAGCTTCTACAGGTATTTCTCTTAGGAATAACTGTTTAATGCTAATACAATTATATTTTGTTTACTGAGAAATAATCAATTAATAACACACCACGGGGAATCAAATGATATATGACTTGTGACAATTAAACTGAAATAATTTTCTTGCCTGAGTTGTGCTAAAAGATAGCAAAAACCTCTTGCGATTGCTTTTTACTAAATATCATTAATCTTGCCAACTACAACTCCTCCGTGAGAATTAGAATGAAAGTAAGCAAGATTACAGACTTGGAATGATAGCTTAAATATAATTACTCTCACTCTATTATTTTACCCAATAGTTATCGTATATTAATTTTGCTTCGTAAGAATTACAAAATTGACATACAACTAACTTTGGATAATAAATAGATAGAAGTGATAATAATTAATTAAAACTAATATTCCATCATAATATAGAAATATAAGTAGAAAGTTTCAGGTCAAGCATGTAGTAAAATTGAGATTTAATATTATAACGATATTGAGCTTCAACAACTATCCCAACAAAAGATATTATTCCATTATGAAGTATTTAAATCTCACAAAGAAAAGAATTATTAAAATACTATCAACACTCTTAGAAAATTCAAAAACTACAAGAGGAGAATGAAAGAGATAAAGAAAGAAGCAAAGACCAAAGCTAGAGAAAAAGTTGCTAATTAGGCATGTATGATCTCTTCTTCTTTCGATACAAATATGACCGACTATTTATAGAAATCAAATCTCATAAGGTGTCATGTTGCCTCGTGGTTCTTTTGCCATATTGCCTCATGGTTCTATTGCCATGATGCCTCGTGCTTCTTTTTATTCCTTTATTTTGTGTTATCATGATATTTTTTATATCCTGCAAAATACTATTAGAAAATACAGAGAATTGATATATATATATATATATATATATATATATATATTATTTAAAATAATTTATTTTTAAGTATATAATATATGAATATTTTATACTCATCAAACTCCCCGCACTTGAATCCCTGCTCGTCCTCGAGGCAATAATTTTATTAATAATTGTTGTTTCTTGTAGAGTAGAAAAGTAAGAAAAATAAAATTTCACATAAAATTCAAAACCTATAAGTCTTTCAAGTCGCCAAATCTATACCTTGTTTCTGCTTCTACTTTTATTTGCCAAGACTTTCAACTCCTTTTTTGATGAACCTTTTGAGATTGATAATATTATGATTACAATTTCGAGTTTCTCAAATTTTTGTCCATAAGCTTGCCCTTCATGTCAGTCTCCACTAATGTAGAATCAACACTAATTTCTAAAATTAGTTTAGTACTTTTTCAGGCTTGTAATGATAAGCTTAATGTATGTAAGGTAAAGTGATATATTTGTAGTGACTTTGTTCCACCCAACTTTATTATGAGAGCCTATTATTTTATCAAAGTAACTATGTACAACTCAACGCAAAGAAAATAACTCTAGAGATTGGGCTAAAGGTCCGGGTCTCCAATTCCATAATTAATATCACTTAAGTCATTATTTCTCTCAATAGATTCCTTAAATTCAAGTTTCTTGAACCAAGAATTTATTCTACAGATATATACACCTTGTTTTTCTCTTCTTCTTTTTTAAGAGTGAAATAGAACATTCACTCCACAAGTATTCCTTCATCACTTGCTTTAATAATCATTTTTGCTCAACTATAGCTGGAAGGAGTAGTATCGATCTTTTTGTAGGATAAACCAATATGGTGTATCAATAAAATTTAGTTTATCCCTCTATTTTTTTGGCTCAAAGTTGGGTGCTAAAAATGAAAATATAAATATTTATGCGTAAAAATAGATAGGCTAAAGTGTGTTAAAAAAACCTAATTTCATTCTAAAAATAGTGTTGTCTAGAATTTCGCCTTGATAGATATTTGCGGCAAGTTCTAGCATAATTTTATTGATTCTACTTGTTGAGATCATAATTCCTCTCAATTTCAACACTTTCTTAAATTTGGAGATACTCGTTCTTACTTTCACAAAAATAAAATCACAAACTTGGAAGTTATATGGCATAAATGAAAAATATTATGTTTGAAAAATATGCAAACATTTACTTTAAAACTTTAATATTGTACAAGAACAACAATTAAGAACAAAATAAAAGATGGGTATATATATATATATATATATATATATATATATATATATATATATATATATATATATATATATATAGAGAGAGAGAGAGAGAGAGAGAAGAACAAACTTGAAAGAGTGTGTGACAACACATGTTTTTATATGTAATAGACTGACTAATTTAAGACCTTATCAGTCATTTGGTCCTGATTTAAATATAAACCAACAAATTTACCTGTGCCAACATTTTGAATTGATTCATTAAATGCTTAATCAACCAGTTACTTAGGCATACCGATCACCATGGAGTTACTCCTGTACAGATGACTCTGTTTTTGTAGTGGCCTTCATGAGTTGTTCTAGTTGTACAATGACCTGGATATTGACCAGATCAATTGATTACGCATTTAATTACCAAAATCTATGTCGGGCATATGAGGCTCCATTGCTTCTTCCTCAATGGCTACGGGCTTTATATCTTAGTTCTGATTTTAATGTCGTCAGCTCGACTTATTAATTGCAGAATTCATCAGTCTATCAAAGTAACCGATGGATGTTGTTCAAAGTGTCCTCCAAAGTAAAATTTTAGCAAGTGGCCATTTACCCTAAACTTGTCTCCTCCATTTTTTTTGAATTTTAATTGTCCTGTATGGAATAACACTTATAACATTGTAAGGACCCGTCCACCTGGATTTTAATTTTTCTGGGAATAACCTGAGTCGGCTATTGTAAAGAAGTACCAATATCCCATTTTGAAACTCTTTGATCGAATCAACTTGTCATGCCATATTTTTATTTTTTTCTTTGAAAATTTTAGCATTTTCATAGGCTCCCAATCTCAATTCTTCTAATTCATTAATCTCAATAAATCGCTTTTAGCCAGCGGAGGTTAAATCAAAGTTTAGTACTTTCAATGCCCAAAAAGCTTTGTGCTCTAATTCTATGAGCAAATAACAAGCTTTTCCAAAGACTAATCTATATGGAAATGTTACAATTTGCGTTTTGAAATCCATTCGGTACGCCCATAATGCATCATCTAATTTTAAAGCGCAGTCTTTTCTTGAGATTCCAATCGTTTTTTCAAGAATTCTTTTTAACTCGCAGTTGGAAACATCAACTTGTCCTTGAGTTTGAGCAAGATATGTTGTTCATGTTTTGTGAGTCACATTATATTTTGATAGTAAAGCAGAAAATTGTCTATTGATGAAAAGAGTTCTTTGGTCACTAATGATGAATCGCGGTGTACCAAATCTGGTAAACATATCTTTTCTAAGAAAATTGCACATTGTACGAGCATCATTCTTTTTTTGTGGGGAAGGCTTCAACCCATTTTGACACGTAATCCACAGCCATAAGGATATATTCAAAAGAGTGAGAAGAAGAAATAGGACCCATAAAATCTATTCCCCAAACATCAAATATTTCACATACCTGTACTGATTGCAATGGCATCTCATCTCTCTTGGTGATATTACCTTTTCTCTGATACCTGTCATATTGCGCTACATATGCTCAAGTATCTTTAAAGAGTGTGGGCTAGAAGAAACCAATTTCTAAAACATTAAAAGCCATTCGATTTGCTGCATAATGTCATCCAATTGCTCCATCATGACAGTGATATAGAATTTTATTCATCTCTTCTTCAGATACACGCCTTCTAATACCTTCTAATGATATTATCTACACAAAAAATTTAAATAAGTAAGGTTCATCCCACAGATAATACTTTGCATCAGATATAAAGTTTTTTCTTTACTGGTAAGAGAAATCTTGCGGTATCCACTTTCCAACCAAGTAGTTCACGATATGTGCAAACCAAGGTGGTTGAGTCACAATTGTGTCAACAGAAAAAATATGTTCATCAAGAAATTCTTATTTTATCTCATTAAACTCAGGGGGAGAATTTTCTAATCTAGACAAATGGTCAGCTACTTGGTTCTCTGTCCCTTTTTTGTCCTTTATCTTAAGGTCAAATTCTTGCAAAAGTAAAATTCATCTTAATAATCTAGGTCAGGTATCTTTCTTAGCTAAGAGGTATTTTAAAGCTGCATGATCAGTAAAAACAGTAACCTTGGTTCCTATCAAATAGGAGCGAAAGTTATCAAAAGCAAACACTACTGCTAGTAACTCTTTTTCGGTCGTGGCATAATTCACCCGAGTCTCACTCAATGTCCTACTAGCATAGTAAATGGGACGCAAAACCTTATCCTTTCTTTGGCCTAAAACAGCTCCAACCGTTGTATCACTAGCATCATACATGACCTCTAAAAGTTGGTTCCAATCAGGAGACACAACTACAGGTGCAGTTGATAACTTTTCCTTAAGCGTTTCAAACGCTTTTACACAGTTATCTAAAAATCAAACTTAATGTCTTTCATCAAGAGGTTAGTCAGCGATTTTGAAATCTTTAAGAAATCTTTTATAAATCATCTATAAAATCTCGCATGACCTAGAAAGCTTCTAATGCCTTTCACAGTTGTGGAAGGGGATAATCCTTCTATAAGATTAATTTTAGCTTTATCAACTTCTATCCCTTTAGAAGTGATTTTATGTCCTAAAACAACTCCTTCTTTAACTATAAAATGATATTTTTCCCAATTAAGAATTAAGTTTGTTTCTTCACATCTTTTAAAAACTAAGGTCAAGTGGTTAAGACAATCCCTATATGTTTTTCCAAAGAGTGTAAAATTATCCATAAAAATTTCAAGAAATTTGTCTATCATGTCAGCAAAAATTGCCGACATGCCACGCTGAAATGTAGCAGGGGGTGTTGCACAGACCAAATGGTATTTTCCTGTAGGCATATGTTCCATGAGGGCATGTGAAGGTTCTCTTATCTTGATCCTATGGTGCAATTGGTATCTGATTATATCCTGAGTAGCCGTCAAGAAAACAGTAAAAACCATATCCTTTAATTCTTTTCAACATTTGATCAATAAATGGCAAAGGAAAATGATTTTTTCTAGTGACATCATTGAGACGTCTGTAATCAACACAGACTCTCCATCCTGTAATAGTCCTGGTAGGTATGATCTTATTATTTTTATTTTTTATAACTGTCATATCTCCTTTCTTTGGCACTACCTAAATGGGACTTACCCATGGGCTGTCAGAAATGGGGTATATAATACCTGCTGCCAACAGCTTTACGATCTTGTTTTTCACTACTTCATGCATTGTTGGATTCAATCTTCTTTGCGGCTAGACTATTGGCTTGTATCTATCCTCCATGAGGATTCTGTGTGCACAAATAGCCGGACTAATCCCTTTAATATCTTTTACAGTCCACCCTAAGGCTCCTTTGTGTGCTTTTAATACTTTAATCAAACTATTTTCTTGTTCTACAGTAAGAGAAGATGAAATAATTACTGAAAATAATTCTTGCTCAAGATAAACATATTTCAAATGATAAGGGAGAGTTTTGAGTTCAATTTTTGATTGAACTTCTTCGGATTTCATATTTTCTTCCTCTGAATCTTTGTCCGATTTTAGTTTCTCTTCTGATGGTGGGATCATCGTCCTGTGTGGTGCCTGATTTGATCAAGCATCTCTCCATTGAATCTGGAATTAATTGATCATCCTTGAATTCATCTGTAAGATAACTAATTATGTCAATTGAAAAACATGAAGATGATGTTTCATCTCCTGAATATCTTAGTATCTTTTGCATATCAAAAATGACTCTTTCTTCATCAACTCTTAAAATTAATTGTCCTTGATGAACATCTATAATTGCTCTTCCTGTAGAAAGAAATGGTCTACCTAAAATTATGGGTTCATCAAGACATTCTTTCATTTCAAGCACAATAAAATCTACAGGGAAAATAAACTTATCTACTCTTACGAGTACATTTTCAATTATTCCCTTAAGTTTCTTAGTACTTTGATCTGCTAACTTAAGAGAAACACATGTGTCTTTCACTTCACCTAGATCTAGCTTTTTAATGATAGAAAATGGAAACAAATTTATTGAACCTCCAGAATCACAAAGTGCTTTTTCAAAATATACTCCTCCCTAAGTGCATAGAATTGTAAAACTGCCTAGATCACCAAGTTTTTGTGGTAGCTTATTTTGATGTCACGACCCTAAAATGGATCCGGCCATGATGGCGCCTATCGTAAAACTAGGCCAGCTGACACAAACCCCCAAACCAACTAAACAGTTATAGTAAATCAATTAAAGTCATTAATAAGCTAAAAGTCCCAAATTATAGAGTAGAATAGAACAGTGCGAAAACAAACACAACCCGACATCGGGGTGTCACCAGCCATGAGCATATACAATTCGTCTAAGAGTGTGAAAAGACAATATAGTATGATACAAAGCTAGTACAAAGTGAAATAAAGATAGGAAGGAGAAGCACTGGGTTGCAAACACCGAGAAGCTACTTAGTCAACTCCGAACAAGCCTGCTAGAAAGCAAATCAGCACTCGCTAGCGTGACCCGAGACTCCTGGATCTGCACACAAGTGCAGGGAGTAATGTGAGTATGCCAACTCAGTAAGTAATAAAAGCAAAGTCAGTTGAGCGATAAGAAAATACATAAAACACAGCATAATGCTACAACAAAACAGTATAAATCCAAAATAATGCAGTAGTACAGTAAAAGCTCGTAAAAATCTCCTTAAAATATCTTTCAATAGTTCAAACGAGTGATGAAAACAGGGGAAAAAAAGAATAGAAACATGAATCAGCCCCTCAGGTAAAATACCAATAGAACCAGCCCCTCGGGCTACCTCACAATCACTCATATCATCCTCTCGGGCAATAACATGAAACAACAACAGTCCCTCGGGCAACATCACATCTCACACTGGGTACCCGCGCTCACTGGGGTGTGCAGACTCCGGAGGGGCTCCTACAGCTAAAGATCTATCACAAGCCATCTCGTGCCATAATCAATCTGGCCCTCGGCTTCATAATAAGCCACCTTGTGGAGTAACAAATCAGGCCATCGGCCTCATAATCATAAATCAGAACAACACTGATGTGGTGTGCATCCCATAATATCCTCACAACACAGACCCTCGGCTTCACTCAGTCAAAAATCTCTCAAGCCACTAGGGCAACAGTAAAACATGATGCTCAGCCCAAAATATCATTTAAAATGTCAAAACGGAGTAAATATGGTTGAGTTATGAAAATAGTAGAATACAACATGACTGAGTGCAAATATGGAGTCAAAACACTGAGGAATAGTAGTAAAAATCTCCAAAGGGTCCAAAACAATTGGCACGAGGCCCAAATATGGCATTCAGCCGAAAACATGATAATACTTTCCAAAACACAATGATAACAAACAATTTTTAATCAATTACGCGGTTTAACAGTCATACGGGACGGACTAAGTCACAATCCCCAATGGTGCACGACTTCACGCTAGTCATCTAGCGTGTGCGCCACCTCAAAGTAGCATAACAATTTGAAATCTGGGGTTTCATACCCTTAGGACAGCATTTACAATCATTACTTACCTCTATCCGGTCTAAACTCTAGCCTGCGATGCCTTTGCCTCTCAAATTGGCCTTCGAATGCTCCAAATATATCCAAAAATAGATTTATACCATCAAAATATGCTAAGGGAACAAAGCCCACTCGAAAATAACCAATTTACATCAAAAATACCGAAATTAGCCAAACCCGACCCCCGGACTCACATCTTAGATTCCGATAAAAATCACAAAACTAGAATCCTTAAACTCTCAAGAGTTCATACCTATCAAATACATCAAAATCCGACCACAAATAACCCCTCAAATCCTCAAATCAAAGTCTCATATTCCAAGCCTTATCTCTCCAATTTTAGGCTTTAGATTCCACAAATTCCATGTTAAATTAGGTAGAAATCCCAATAGGATCGAGTATTAAGTCCATAAATCTTGCTTCAAAGTATTTTCCTTTGATTCCCTCTTCAATCCTTCTTAAAAAGCTCCAAAATCGCTCAACAATGGTGAAAATTAGACCCAAAATCACGGTAGTGGTCTTTTAAACATTTTGCCCAGCACTTGAAATCCTTTCTTCGCGAACGCCTGCGTTTGCAAAGCACAAAATCCCGTTGACTACTTAATCCTTCATTGCAAACTCGACACCCAGTACGCGAATGCGAAGCTTCAGCTCCTCAACCCATCGCGAACGCGAAGAACAATTGGACCTGGACCCAGCTGCTCACCTTTACTCTACGCGAATGCGGCAAAACCATCGCGAACACGATGAACACTAACCCCAGCCATTCGTGAATGCGGGACCCCCATCGCAAATGTGAAGGCCAAACTTCTTGCCTCACATGCGAACGCGAGAGCCCCCTCGCGAACGCGAAGACCAAATGTCTGCAACACCAACAATAGATTTTCTGCAACTTTTCCTACTTGAATTTGATCCGTTCAACCACCTGAAACTCACCCGAGAACCTCGAGACCTCAACCAAATATGCCAACATATCACATAACCTCATTCAAACTTGTTCCAACCTTCGGAATACTCAAAACAACATCAAAACACCAAATTGACATCGGATTCAAGCCTAATAATTCCAAAAACTTCCAAATTCCGCTTTCGATCAAAAAGTCTATCAAACCTCGTCTGAATGACCTGAAATTTTGCGCACACATCAAAAATGACACAGCTGACCTACTCCAACTTCCAGAATTCTATTCCGACCACTATATCAAAATCTCACCTACCAACCGGAAAATGCCAAAATTCCAATTTCGCCAATTCAAGCCTAAATCTACTCCGGACCTCCAAAACCCATTCTGATCTCGCTCATAAGTCCAAATCACCTCCCGAAGCTATTCGAACCATTCAAATTCACATCCGAGCCTTTATTCCCACAAGTCAATATCTGGTTGACTTTTCTAACTTAAGTTTACTCAAAAGAGACTAAATGTCTCATTCCTTTCCAAAACCTCTTCGAACCCGAACCAACAAACCCGATAACACATAATACAGATGAACAAGACAATAAGAAGCAAAAATAAAGGAAACAGAGTGGTAACTCATGAAACGACCAGCCGGGTCGTTACATTTGAAGTATAGCACTATATTTTTCTATTAGCATTACCTACAGAAACTTCTTCTAATTTTCTTTTATTTGACAAAATTTCCTTTAAAAATTTGGCATATGAAGGCATTTGTAACAAAGCATCATTAAAAAGAATATTGATGTGAATTTGTTTTAAAATCTCCAAAAAATTTGCAAATTAGCTGTCAAGTTTTTCTCTTTTCATTTTTTGTGGAAAGGGAATAATCACAGGGAGAGGAGTCAAATTTTCAATATTTTTTTCTTGACTTCTTTTTTTCTGATGGTTAAGAGGGTGTTTAAACATTCTTACCCTTGTCTATTTGTTGTCCTGATCGGTCTCCATGGGGTTTATCTAGCTCCTTACCTGACCGTAAGATGATGGCCTTAAGGTGCTCTTTTGGATTTTTCTCTGTATTACTTGGTAAGGGACCTTGAATCTTTTCTGACACAAGAGTTGCCCGTTGGCTCAACTGAATTTCTAAATTTTTAAGGGCAGAATTCTGATTCTCTATCTTTACATCAGTAATGTACTAGTACATAAGGTCATCAAGACTTGGATGAGCTTGTTGAGGCCTTTGTTGATATGGTGCTGCTTGCTGATAAGGTTTAAAATTCAATTACCCTCTGTTTTGATTCTGATATCCGGGTGACCCTGTACAGGTTACTTCTGAATGTTTTGAGAGTTCTCGGCACCATTTGGATTGCTCCATTAAAATTCTGGATATTTATATGCCATTGGACTTCCAAAAGGGTAAGATTTGTAGCCAATAACATTGACTTGTTCATCATTTTGATGGATTGCTCGGCATTCATGGTTTAGATTATTTCCTCCACACATGTCACAAACTTCAGACTAGTTTGGTTGTTGTGTATTCACCTAAAAAGATTCAAACGTTTGTGCCAAAGAAACAATCTATTGTATTAGTGTATTTAAAGCATCTGCCTAATTTACTGTAGCAGCCTTCTTGATAATTACACGCTCATATGGCCATTAGATGGCATTCTCAGAAATTTCATTCAACGATTGCAATGCTTCTTCTGTGGTTTTTCCCATTACTGAACCTCCCGCAGCTGCATCTATCACGTTTCTGGAAGAGGGTTTTATCCCATAATAAAAAATATACAACTACATATGTTCAGGAATATTGTTGTGTAGACATTTTCTTAACATTACTTTTAACCTTTCCCAAGCTTGATAAACTGACTCTATATCAGTCTGCAGGAAATTAGATATGTCCTGTCTTAACTTTGTGGTTTTATCAGGGGAAAAGTATTTATTTAAAATTTTTGAGTCATCTGGTCCCATGTGGTAATTGATCCTTGAGGCAAACTTCGCAACCTAAGTCTTAGAATCTCCTTTCAAACGAAAAAGGAAATATCCTTAACTTGATTGCTTCAGGGGATACTCCATTATACTTAGCAGTTTCAAATAGTTCTAGAAAATCAATTAAAGGACTATGTGTATCTTCACTTGAATCTCCAGTAAAGATACAAGACTGTTGGATCGTTTGAATCAGGCCGATCCTGATTTAAAAATTGTTGGATTCCACTGGGGGCTTCCTAACACTAGATTCACAGTTGAAGTGGTCTGGTCTAGCATAATCCCTTAGGATTCTGTTGTTGGCCTTGGCTCCACTTCATCAAACTGATCCTCTATTTGGACTGGTGATGGTACTTCGTGTGGGTGGACATTTTCTACTTCCTGATTCTACATTCCTTCACAAGCTATTGTTTGAGAAGACGTTTGTCCTTCCTGTGCGATCGAAGAGATCTTTCAATTTCAGGATCGTAACCTACTAACTCTTTTGTAGAAGAGCAGGTCATAAACTATTTGAAATTCATAAAGCAAAGAAAATTATTCCTAGAGTAATAATAGCAATAAACTAAAATAATGATAATAATAACAATATAAAAAAATTACAAAGCTGATAAACAAAATAGGTGCTAAAGCAAAAAGTATTAGTACAATAATTTTATTATTTATAGATAATAGTAATATTATACCACACTTGAAATAAAATAGATATATAAAAATGACCCAACAAGTAAACTGTGACAAGAAAATATAATATTATTTAAATTAATAGTGTTAATACTCGTGATAGTATCTAAAATTGAGTCGATAATATATATAAAGGTAGTTAATAGTATGTGAGACTGTGAAATTGATTATAGTATTTTTTTTGCTAATAAAGTACTGATAATAGTCCAATTACATTAGATATACTAATGGATTTGATAAAAAAAAAGTTGGTAGTAGTTATAATGAGAAATAAAAATATTATAATAATAAGTTCTCAAATTAGTAATAAAATATTTAATCTGAAGTAAATGTATGCCAATCCCCGGCAATGGCGCCAAAAATTTGACGAGGCCAATGCGTATAATATTTAACTACACGTACTTTGTCAAATTATAGTATAGTTTATGATATCGTCCCACAGAGATTGGAGAATCTAACTACAAACTTATAATATTCTTACTACTATTTGAGAGAATCTGTCACGACCATAAAACCGACCCGGTCGTGATGGCGCCTCTCCTGAAACTAGGCCAGCGGACATAATTCCCAAATCAAGTCGTTATTCTATAAAACTCATTTTTAAGCTATTAATTAACAAGAAATCTCATAATATAAGTCTAAATAATCAATGCAGAATAAATACACAAGTCCGACATCGGGATGTCACAAGTCACGAGCAACAAATCTGTCTAAGTACAATAAAGTCTAACAAAGTCTTGAAGACAATACTAATAAAATCTAGGGAAGATATGAGGGAGAAGAACAAGGCTGCGAACGCCATGCAGCTAACTTGTCGACTCCAAATCCTGCTGAATGGACAATCAATGCTCAGTGTTGCGACCCGCAACTCCTGGATCTGCACACAAGGTGCAGGGAGTACTGTGAGTATGCCAACTCAGTAAGTAATAAAAGTAAATGAAAGCTGAGCAGTAAGAAAATAGTTAATTCCACGTCATAGCACTACAGCAAATATAGTACATTTCCAAAATAGTACAGAACTCAATTATCTCGTAAAACAAACTCAATTTCAGTAAAACCTTTTCTTTTAAAACATCTTTCAATAGTTTCAAACAAGTGAAGAAATAGGGAGTCAAAAATGATAGAAACGTAAACAGCCCCTCGGGAAAAACCTGTACCATAAACTGCCCCTCGGGCAAAATATCAAATACGCGACTTAATAGTCGTACGGGACGGACCAAGTCACAATCCCCAACGGTGCACGACCCCACGCTCGTCATCTAGCGTGTGTGTCACCTCAAAGTAGTGAAACAATGTGAAATCTTGGGTTTCATACCCTCAGGACAATATTTACAATCATTACTTACCTCAAACCGGACAAAACTCTATCCCAAGATGCCCTTGACTCTCGAATCGGCCTCTAAATGCTCCAAATCTAACCAAAATTAGTATGTTATTGTTTACCGTAAAAATGGTAAAAATAATTAAATTTATTGATGGTACTCTAAAAATAAATGATCTATTTTTATGCTAGTTTGTTAAGCAGTTGATGCTATGTGTGAAGTTTAGAAACGAGATAAAAAGCAAGGAGCGAAGTGATAACCAAACCGATGGGCAAATTATTGGGGCCTCGAGGTCGATTCTGGAGCTTGGCAGGGAGCTACCGAGGGGGTCAGAATATGGCTAACAGTTAAAGATAAATCAATGGAGGCTCTTTATGGCCAATGATAAGCAATAAATGATGAACAGATATGAAGACAATAAATGATAGCAATAATATCAAAAGAATAAGTTAGAGAGCAAAATGGAATATTTCTTGTATATTTCGTGTGGAGTAATTGGAGCAACAGCCCCTTATAAAGTGGCAAGGATCCCCTTTATATAGGAGGGGAATCCCAACATAGTACAAAAATATATTAATTACAAAGGTGAGAGGATGGGACAGCTATATGACACCTTGATTCAGGGCTAAGGTAGTCCACTAAACTTCTGTCAGTCCTAGATGTGCGCCTAGGGGGCTTCCCATTTTTACCATTACTGAAGTCGTCGCCATCCCAAGTTCGAATGATGACGACCCTTGAGCGAGGGCAGTCGGTCCGCTGTATCGAGCCTTCGAGGTAATCTTCTGAGATGACTTAAAACGAGAAATTGGCCCCTCCGATTTTGCTGTATATAGATAGTCCCTGTGATTCTTAGAGAGGAGCGACAAGAAATAATTTTGACATCCGACTTTTCGGACTTCCTGCGATGACGTCATACTAATGACGCAAGCCTCCATGATTTCCGAGATGTTTCGTCATTTCGCTCCGCCAGGATCATTCAAAGCATTGATGTTTCTCATTCTTCAAAGCCATAATGTCGCTGCCGATTCAGCTCCCAGGGATGCATTAAATGTGCCTGCCGCTACATCTTTCGAGGGCGATAATGGCGCCGTCGGTTACGCTGCCTTCCTTTCCATAAATGGGTGCCTCCTGGGATTAGCCTTTCATCCAAGTGTCTTCCCGTATCTATCCATTGTTCCCTTCTCGATATCTTTATTCTTTGTCGTTCACCATGTTTGAGGACAATGGCCTCAAGATTGTTTGGAAGTACTTCTATCAGTCATGCTACGGCCTATCTCCTGGACATTCTTTGGCCATGCGAGATTACGTTATTTTGTTGTTGTTGTTGTTGTTGCTGCTGTCGTCGTTGGCTTGGGATGATGAAGCAGAGGGTCGATTTCTTCTGACCCGAGGAAATATTTGGACTATACACCGTTGCTCAAGAGGGAGCTCGGACTATACACCGTTGCTCACCTCCCCCAATTACCCGGTGCGGCGCCTCACTCCCTTTGCTCTCCATGGAGTGAGGTGGTACTATCTACTAACTGTTGCATCCCGCACTGGGGCAACGTCTCAAGAAACGGCTTTACAATAATAGCCTGTCGAAATCCGTACTAGCCAGATCTATCACCCAGCCTCTTCTTCGTTCCTTCCTACCTATTCCACGTCACTTTTCTCTTCTCCGTCGCTTTCCTCTTCATCGTCTCCCCTTTTGAAGATGCCATTCTGGAGGACCGAGATAAGACTCCCGAGGGGATTGTGCTTGGAGGATACTATCTTTGAGGATGCATGCCCGATGTGATGATGCCCGAAAATGTTGCTGCCGAGGATGCACCTTAGAGAATAGGCTAGGCTCTTCGGCTTTTACTATATGTACACCTTCTTGCTTCTTTGTTTTTGTGTAAGGACCCCCCATGGGCTTTTGTAATCATATGTAAGGACCCATCGCGGGCCGTTATAATCAAATGTTTATGAATATAAAGACGTTTCTTCAACCTTGGTCTTTGATGCTTGCTATATTCTTTTACATTTGTACTTGTGGAGACTCTGAATATGTGATTTTATCGGCTATTGCCAACATCGAACCCACATGCGAGTGTTTTTTCTGCCCTATAATTGATTAACACGGCTCCACGCGGAACCTTTTACGATCTCTTGGATTGAGCCTAGATCGGGACGATGAACTCGGGTCACAGGGACCTTTACTTCGAGTAGAATGAAAGTAACACTTTGGGCCTTGAAACCATGATTTATTACTTAAGCTCCATGGTAATCTTTGAGAAGAAATTTGCTAGGAGGCTCGTGGACAGGGACTGCCTTTGATCTCTCGAGGGCAGTCCCCGAGCGGAGGCTCGTTCAAATCTGGACCACCTAGAACTTGCTTTGAGCTTAGTGTAAATAGCCTTAGGGTGCTGAAGATAGACCTTGAAAGAGGGTTCGTCCGATCTCAGACGGTATCCCGAGGCCTAACCTTTTTTTATGGAGGTCCTCGAGGTTGGGTACCACATCGGGACTGACGAAGGCGTTATTGGCTTCCTGGAGCCTAATATATTTTTGATTGAGGTCCTCGAGGTCGGATACCACCTCGGGACTGGTGAAGGCATTATTGACTTCCTAGAGTCTAACCTTTTTCTGATGAAGGTCCTCGAGGTCGGGTACCACCTCGAGACTGACGATGTTGTTGGCTTCCTGGAGCCTAACTTTCCTTTAACAGAGGTCCTCGAGGTCAGGTACTGATCACTGCCAACTCAACGCTACACTAAGGTAGGAAGAGCGGGTCGCAATAGCTTTTACCCGATATGAAGGTCGGGATCGATTTCCTCAGAGAGCTAGTAGTGGAGTTGGATTGTCTGTCTAGCCTAGGGATGTTTTTGTACTCCTAATGTCACTTCAAACATTTTTGGGTTTTCGAATTATAACTATTTTTATAAAACTATTGATTAACACTAAATTATGCGACGAGAATATTGCTAAGTTGTATATAATGGGAAGAAGGGCACTAGGGTCGTGACACTACCTAGGTGGCTAATTGACGGGTAGATGTTACTAAGGTTCGATTGACATAATTGAGGCTTATGCTATAACCATTGCACAATTTTACTCACTCCCACATCTCTCGGTAGAGAAAGTAACTTTTCCCAATTGACTCTCTCGAGACCAAATGGGTAGGCAAATTAGACCAAGCAACTAGGGTTCAAGTAGGGTAATTACTCTCTCGAAGTTTAACCCGTTAATTGGGACTATCATTTCTCATGAGTCCATCCCAATTCCTTGTTGGGTCATTTTTGGGGTCATAGACTCTCTTTCTCAAGAAGAATTAAATCCACAAAGCTTGAATCAGTGTTTGCAACCACCAATTCTAGATTAAAACATAAAATCAACCCAAATAACAAACATTCATAGTCAATCTAACATTAGATGGCAACACCCATCAATTACCCACACTAGGGTTGAGCCACAACCCTAGCTAATGGGTTTAGCTATTCATGCTTGAAGAATAAAATACAGAAATAGATGAAGAACTAAGCATATCAATTAATTGCTAAAATTAAAATACAAGAATCTATTGTAAATATAAAGCAAAAGTGCCAAAATGGCTACAAAATTCGTTCTCACGAGCAGCCTTTGTCTGATCTCTCTCTCCTCTAAAAAATGGTAAAATGTTCTATTTATACTAGGCTGGAAAAATTGGACAAAAATACCCCTGCGAGGTCAGTGCGGGCCGCACTAAATGGACCGCGGCCGCACTGGGCTCTTTGACTTTTACTTGTGCTTCTCTGAACTTGGACTCCGCGGACCGCGTAGAATGGACCGCGGCCGCGGAGGAAGCTGGCGCGGTCCGCGCAATCACGATCGTGGACCGCATGGCACTGACTTTGCAAACTTTCATCTCTCTGAATCCCATGACCGCGGACCGCCCAAAAGAGTAGTGAGGCCGTGGAGCCTTCACCGCGGACCACGAGATGTGTACCGCGACCGTGCTTCTTCTAGCCGGATTCACCAACTCTCTGAACCACCTAGTGTGGCCGCATTCCACTTTGTGCAGTCCGCACTAGGCCTTCTTTTCTTAAATTTCTTGGTCTTTGATACTTGAGTAGGTTTCACTCTTTTTTGAGTCGATCTTTGACATTTCGTCACTTTGTCGATCAAACCTGCAATCAAGCACAACTTGTGAGCCTTTTAGGACTATTTTGTAACAATATATGATCAAAGCATAGGCAGGTAGGGGCATAAAACATGTTAAAATCTTAACTTATCAACTCCCCCAAACTTAAATCTTTGCTTGTCCTCAAGCAAAAAAAATAAGACTCACCCCTTAAAGGAAAATCCAAGTAATTCCAGATGTTCTAAAGTAACCTCAACAAGCATCAATTGAGACTAACAATTGACCTCAATACGAATGGATCATTAACAAAATTTATACTTTAAAAAACTATAGATCAAGAGTGACACAAAAGCGTCAAGAATTGACTCATTACATCAAAGAACTCTCTCAGTTACTTTGGTCGTTGTGGAACTCAAAATCACACATCCTCAACTCTCCCTAACCAAACCTTACCTTTTAGAGTAGAAGCATGCAAAACCAAGGTTAATGGGGATTCACTCGTCTCTCTCAAGGAAAGGTCACAAGTCCGACTCTAAGTACCATATGCTTGACCCTCATGTAAGTATCCACTAATGCGAGTGTCATCCTACTCAAGATCATATACGGCTTTCGTGGAGTCAATGTGAAGGCTTTTGGCTCAGAGTAGGAAAAATTGTTAGACTATAGGGTTCCATCTTCCCTTAAGCACTTCTTTTGATTCATTCTGGCACAATTCTCTTTGACTCTTTGAGTATTTCACTTCTTTTCAATGGGTTAGAGAGACACATTGTCACTCTTTCTTATGCAATTCAAAGCATTTCTTCTTTTTCTACTATTTCCACACCTTTTTCATTTTTGTTTTTCTTGAATCCCGTTTTATTCTTTGCACATTGGTTTTATTCTTTGCACATTGGGCTTTTTTTTGTCTTTTCCTTTTCTTTCTTTTTCATCGCCTTCCTTTCCTTTTGCTTTTGTACCTTTCATAACTTTGTTTCCTTTCTTGTGTCTACCCCCCCCCCCAAACTTAGACTTTTTCCATTACCTAAGGGATGATTTGGGTGCCAAGAGAGGGTATAATTTAGAATAGGCATAGGCTTGTAGCATTGGTTCTTAAAAGAAAAAGGTTTAAGGCTCAAAAGGGCTAGATAGGGATTATATCATTGGTAGGCTATGGAATTGTTTGACTATTGTTTGGATCAAGGAGAGCCTATAATCACTTCTCAAGTCGAATTTCACTCAAAATTTCGCCTCAACAAACATTCAGGGCAAGTTCTAGACCATTGGCTCGGGACTTGGACTCACAATTCGATTTCTTACCACACAAACTCAAGGATTGCTTAAGACATAGAGTCGGGGGCCCACAACAACCTTAGACACGATTGAGCACACAATAGTCCCGAAAGACCACATGATGTTTGTTTGGTCAAAACAAGAGTCTCAAGGTCACTACTTTCACCATCCTAAACACAACCACTTGTCTTTGACCATGGGATCAAAGGCAAATGTGTTAGGCCCAAGTGAAGCTTTGCTTGAGGTACCTTACTATAAACTACTAAAAACAAACGAAAAATCAAAAATGGACTCAAACCCTTAAGAAGGTTGTCATGTCATCCATCATCGGGAAGAGCCACCCGGTTCGCACAATAATCCACCCTTGGAAAGAACCGTGGCATTAAGAAAACCAAGGGCTTATTGAAAGCACCAAAACCGAAACAAAAAGGCTGCGAGCCTATCTACTAAGCTAAAAATGAAAACTTTGTATGAAAATAGAAAATAGAATAAATATTTACATTAGGGGATTAGAATATACAACGGGGGATGAATATATATACAAAAATATAACTTTATATACAGACCAAAGAGAAGATAAAAAGTGCGATAAAAGTAACTAAATGTAAAGTTATATACAGACCAAATAAAAAAAATCAACAGAAACATAAACTAAGTCAACAAATATATACAATCATCCGGATAAAAAAAATAGTAGGGCGCACCCCCATAAACAAAAGTTGGCATTGTCCCCAATGCCAACTAAACAAATAAGCATCAAAAAAATCAAGATGAAAGGATATAGGAGCTCCCTAAGCCTCGTCTGTAGAATGGGAACATGAGTGGTCCTCGGGTCCTCTATATGTACGGGAACCTCAGACTGGTTCCCGGTCTCCTGCTGCTCAGCTGCTGGGACAAGGGCCTGGACCTGTACGGGCTAAATATCAGGAACATCCTGTGGCTGACTAGAGGAAGCCTCCGGTGTGTCCGCCAACTAGATGATCGCCTCATCTGCACTAGGGAGCTTTCTCTTCTTCTTTGGAAGCTGTTGTGTCTGCTCCTGCTATGGCTTTGCTACTGGTGCTGCTGATGGGGCTGGATCCTCGAATAGCAAGTCTAAAGGTAGCTGGTATGCCTTCAGTTTGTAAACATCCTCCCTCAGCGCCTTCACAGACTCCTTGGAAGCCTATGTTTTGCGCAGCTTCTTGTGCTCCTTGGCAAGCTCCTTCTGGGCCTTGCCATGTGAATCCACCGCCTTAGCCAAGGCAGCCTGAGAATCGAGGATCTTTTGCTGGTTGGTAAGAATATCCTTAAGTGAATCCTCGATAGACTGGGGCACCTGCACTGGCTGTGGTGCCGACTGAGCCGCAATAGTAGAAGTCAAGGTGGACAACTTAGATGAAGCAGTCGTCATCCAGTTGTTCAAGCTATGAAGTATCTGGCTCAGCTGGTGGGCGGTGATAGGATTGGCCCGGGAAGATGGAATCCCTGGGCCAGCTGAAGTAGAAGGACCAGCAGTAGTGGAAGGTCCGGGAGGCATGTCAGCAACTGTGGAAGTGGGCTCTACCGCAACCGGCTCTTCAAACTGGCCGGTTGGGGCAAAAGCAAGAGGCTTGTTATTTTTATCCTTGGGGTTGTCTGACCCCTTCAAACTGTACCATGAAAACGGAGCCACAGGTTTGACCTTGACGTCAAAAGGTCTCTTCTCCACCTCCAGGTCCCGGAAATACATAGTGAGGGTGCTCGGAAAAGGGTAGTTCCGGTCATGCTCAACCCCCACTGCAGAAATGACGTGGGACATCACATTGCCCACGTTGATAGGATATCCCTCCATATTAGAAGCAATAAGAACAGCCCGAGCAAGTGGAATAGTCTGATCATGGGTAGTGGGGTCGAGCTGACTACACAAAAAAGTCAACCACCCTCTAGCCTCAAAGTTAAAGGTTCTCCGAAGTATTTTGCTCCCTGCTTGTAACCACTCTGGAACCATACCCAGGATTTCCAGGTATCAAGCTAACCACGGACGAAACTCCTCGCCCATTGCCAACTTTTCATTGTAAAGGGACTCATCTTCATCATTGAACCCCAGGTATTCATTTATTGCCTTCCCGGTAAATACCACATTTTTGTTTCTCACTTTGGTCACCTTAGTGCCCTTCAAGATGTGGGCCACATTGCTATAGAACTCCTTGACCATATGCTCATTTGCCTTCACACAATTATCTTTAAAGAACTCCCAACCCACTCGAGCCTGAAACTGTCTATGTACATTGGGGTGTAGGGGTAGAAGGTCTTTGTCAATGAAACTCCTTTCGAGAATCAACTTTCGTGTCGGCCATCATTCCCTAACCTTGTGGAATGCCACCTGGCTGACGAATCTATCCTCCCAACCAGCAGGATTCCAAGTCCAGTCAACACCCCCAACCTACGTCACACCACCCCCGGTAACTCCCCATCTCCCTCATCACCTCTAGCACCCTTTCCAGATATTAATGTTGTGGGATAGGTAGAGTATTCATCCCCACTACCTTCCGTTGAGCCTTCAGATGACCTAGAAGAAATGTTGATTAAGGCTCGAGCATCGGGGGAAGATGGGAGAGTACCTCTATGTATGGCGTACTCCGAATATGGGATGTATAGAGGGACTGAATCTAAAGAGATCTCCTGGGAGGGCTCGTACTCACTCCCCGATGTGTCAAGGGCTCTATCAGCCGCTTTGATTTTTTTCCTCATGTTCTTTATGTTTTGTCTAGCCTGGGGAGTGAGTTTTACTATCCGTTGCTTCCCTTTCCGGGAGGAATTACCTCGGCCGGGTTGTTTGGCACCTTTACCTCGTTGTTTGACCATTATCTGCAAGCATACACATCTAACATGATTAGTATCAGCACAGGCAGTGAAACAAGTCTTGAAATTGAATTGCAGACAGCAGGTTAAATGTTGCAGAAATAGTTGCAGAACATGGCACCGCGGCCTGCACAAACAGGAGTGCAGCCGCACTGGGGGCACCGCGGACCACGCAAAGGCGACCGTGGTCCATATTGGGACAAGGTCCTAGACAACATCTCTCTGATTTTCCCCACCGCGACCCGCACAAAAAGTAGTGCGGCCGCATTGGGGCATAGCGTACCGCATAAAAGTGATCGCAGTCCGCACTGATGTAAGTACTATAACACCACCTCTCTGAATCCAACCACCGCAGCCCGCACAAAGTAGCACCGCGGCCGCGGTGGGCCAGCACGGACCGCATAAAGTGTAATGCGGTCGTGCTGGGCATAGGTTGAATTTCAATCACTTGGGCACCACGGTCCGTGCAAAATGGTAATGCGGACCGCATCAAGGCACCGCGGGCCGCACAAAGACGATCACAGGTCACGGAGAGTATTTTGCACAGGCACTAAGTTAGGGTTTCATGTTTTTGCACAATTGTTCAAATTTGTTCACCTACTTTGTCCTTACTCATTTGCCCAACCATTGTGCATATCCAGCACACAAACTCAGCTTTTAAAACTACCCTAAGCTAACAACTAAATAAAGAAGATAAAACTAACGAGAAGAAAAAGAAGTTATGAGCTAAAAAATAAAACAAAATTAATCAAGTTATTATACAAGGACCGAGTAAACCATTACCAGATGAGAAGATGAAATGTAATTAGTGAATCTCAAGCAAGAATCACGGTCAAAAGAGGTTATGAACATTACTATTATGTCCCTGAGGGTAAAAACTTTGAAAAGGGTAAATAGTGACCTGTGGGATCTATTTATAGAAAAACCATGGGACCCAGCCTTCCCTACCAGTGCGACCGCACAAAATCGATCGCGGACTGCGTTGGGTTTGTTCAAATGAAGCTTGAGTAGGCAACCTCCGCGGACCGCACTAAATGGAATGCGGTCGTGGACCGTACTAAATGGAATGCGACCGCGGTGGCAGACTTTAGAGAGCACCACTTTTGACCATCACCAGTGCGGACCGCACAAAAGCAACCGCGGTTACACTGGTAATCTTCAGAGACTGTTCAACTCTTTTTTCAAACTATTTTGCACTGCATCAACTCAATCCCTGCAACATCTCACAATCAGTTAGCTCAAAAATCAAACCTACACTACCAAAAAAACACAGAAAACAACAAAAAGGAAAAAAGACACGGGTTTCCTCCTAAGCAGCGCCTGATTTAACGTTGCGGCACGACGTATGTTACCAGCACATCACTTTAGATGGAGACGTGACACCACGTGGCTATCATCAAATTTCCCAAGATAATGCTTGACCCGATGTCCATTGACTCTGAATACTTCACAATTCTTGTTCCTTAGATCAAGAGCACCAAATGAGGTCACGAACACAACTTCAAACGCCCCACTCCACTTTGACTTGAGCTTACCCGGAAACAGACGTAACCAGGAATTGAACAAAAGAACCATATCTCCAACCTTGAACTCCTTGCCCCGAGCATATTTGTCGTGAAGGTACTTCATTTTGTCCTTGTACAAGGACGAGCTGGAGTAGGCATGGAATCTAAACACATCAAGCTCATTAAGTTGTTCAACCCGCAGATTTGCCGCAACATCCCATTCTAAGTTCAACTTCCTCAAAGCCCACATGGCCTTGTGCTCTAATTCCACCGGAAGATGACAAGCTTTCCTAAACACCAACCGATACGGTGATATACCAATCGGAGTTTTGTAAGCCGTCCGATAAGCCCAAAGCGTGTCATCCAACTTTTTCGACCAATCGGTCCTATTAGCATTGACAGTTTTAGACAAGATACCCTTAATTTCTCTGTTGGAGACTTCCACTTGGACACTAGCTTGAGGATGATAGGGGTTCGAAACCTTATGATTGACACTGTACTTAGAAAGCAACGTGTCGAAAGCCTTGTTGCAAAAGTGAGACCCCCCCATCACTAATGATAGCACGAGGAGTGCCAAACCTTGTGAAGATGTTCTTTTTAAGAAACACAACAACACTCCGGGCTTCATTATTAGGCAAAGCCATGGCTTCAACCCACTTTAAGACATAATCAACCGCCACGAGAATGTAAGTATTCCCACAAGAGCTACCAAATGGACTCATGAAATCGATGCCCCAAACATCAAATATATCCACTTCAAGAATCGTTTTGAGGCGAATCTCATCCCTTTTTGAAATTCCGCCCGCTCTTTGGCACTTATCACATCTCTTCACCAAATCGCCCGCGTCTTTGAACAAGGTGGGCCAATAGAATCCACAATTAAGCACATTAGAAGCCGTTCTCGCCCCGCCATGATGGCCACCATAGGGTGAAGAATGACAAGCCTCTAGGATACTCAATTGTTCTTTCTCTGGGACACATCTACGAATCACACCATTCGTGCAAATCTTGAACAAGTATGGCTCATCCCAATAGAAATCCAAACTATCCTGTTTGAGCTTATTCCTTTGGTTAGAAGAGAGCTCACACGGGATTTTTCTGATCACAGGGTAATTGGTGACATCGGCAAACCATGTCATATCCTTCATTGACGTCGCAAGGAGTTATTCGTTGGGAAATGAATCATTGATCTCAAGGCCGTCACAAGGCCTCCCCTTCTCTTCCAAATGGGACAAGTGGTCTGCCACTTGATTCTCACTAACCTTCCGGTCAACAATTTCTAGATCAAACTCTTGAAGAAGTAGCACCCATCTCATCAATCTTGCCTTGGAGTCCTACTTGGTCATCAAATACCTAAGGGCGGCGTGATCGGTCTACACTATAACTTTGGCCCCCATAAGGTAAGGTCGAAACTTTTCCATAGCAAACACAATAGCCAACAATTCTTTCTCAGTGACTGTATAGTTTCTTTGAGCCTCATTCATGGTCTTGCTTGCGTAGTACACGAGATGAAACATCTTGTTGATTCTTTGGCCCAAAACAGCTCCAACCGCAACGTCACTAGCATCACACATGAGCTCAAAAGTCAAGCTCCAATTTGGTGCGGTAATGATGGGGGTACAAGTCAACTTGAGCTTAAGAAGCTCGAATGCTTGCATACAACTCTCATCGAACTAGAACTTTGCATCTTTCTCTAGCAATTTGCACAATGGATGTACCACTTTAGAAAAATCCTGTATGAACCTCCGATAGAAACTCGCGTGCCCAAGGAAACTCCTCACTCCTTTGACAGAAGTAGGGGGAGGGAACCTCAAAATAACCTCAATCTTGGCCTTATCAACTTCAATTCCTCGCTTCGAGATCTTGTGACCCAACACTATACCTTCTTCTACCATAAAATGGCACTTTTCCCAGTTGAGAACAAGGTTGGTGTCTTCATATCGGGCTAACACTCTATCCAAGTTTACCAAGCACTCCTCAAAAGAATCCCTAACCATGCTGAAATCATCCATGAAGACCTACAAGATATCCTCCACCATATCGATGAAAATAACCATCATGCAACGTTGGAAAGTCACCGAAGCATTACACAATCCAAATGGCATTCTAGAGAAAGCGAATGTGCCATAAGGACATGTAAAGGTGGTCTTCTCTTGGTCCTCCGGGGCAATTAGAATTTGATTGTACCCCGAGTAACCATCCAGAAAACAATAGAAAGCCCGGCCCGCAAGACGATCAAGCATTTGGTTAAGGAATGGCAATGGGAAATGATCTTTTCTAGTCACCTTGTTCAGCTTCCGGTAATCCATACAAACTCTCCACCCAATGACCGTTCTAGTGGGAATGAGCTCATTGTTGTCAGTGGTCACCACGTTCATACCACCCTTCTTCAGCACACATTGCATCAGAGAGGTCCACGAACCGTCATAAATAAGATAAACCACCCCTGCATCTAGCCACTTGATAGCCTCTTTCTTCACTACCTCTTGCATCGCCTCATTTAGCCTTCTTTGATGCTCCAAGGAAGGCTTTGCATCTTCCTCCAAGATGATTTTGTGCATGCAAAATGTGAGGCTTATTCCCCGAATATCAGCTAGAGTCCATCCGCCCTTTTCCACTTTTGAAAAACCGCCAAGGTGGCCTCAACCTGCATGTTAGTAAGGCAAGAAGAAAGAATAACAGGTAAAGTAGAATTTGAACCCAAGAATTCATACCTAAGGTGTGGAGGAAGTGGCTTCAACTCCAACACCGGTGGCTCCTCAATCGATGGCTTTGTTGGTGGAGTTTTGTGGTTTTCAAGATCTAAGGATAGCCTCCTAGGCTCATATGAATATGAACCCATACCATGCAATGCATTAACACATCCCACTCTACCAACATCCTCATTGACATCCATATTAAGAAGCACGGCCTCAAGGGGATCTTCAACATGGATCATGGAACTTGTGTCATCCACTATCACAGCTGTGACAATCTCCATAAATGAACATGCCTCTGTGCTATTGGGTTGTCTCATTGATTTGCAAACATGGAATACCACCTTCTAATCCCCCACTCGGAAAGTGAACTCACCCACTTCAACATCAACCAATGTCTTCCCTGTAGCTAGGAAAGGCCTACCAAGAAAAATCGTCACTTCAAAGTCCACCTCACAATCCAATATGACAAAGTCGGTCGGTAGTATAAACTTATCCACCCAGACAAGTACATCATCGATTATGCCCAAAGGTCGCTTCATCGATCGATCCGCCATTTGAAGTCTCATTAAGATGGGTCGAGGTTGTCCAATTCCCAAAGTCTTGAGGACCGAGTACGGCATCAAATTTATGCTAGCCCCCAAGTCACAAAGGGCATTGGCAAAATCCGCACTTCCAATAGTACAAGGGATAGTAAAAGCTCCGGGATCCTCAAGCTTGGGTGCCATTGAATGCACTATGGCACTCACTTGATGAGTCATTTTAATTGTTTCGAACTCCATCGACCTCTTCTTTGTTACCAAATCTTTCATGAACTTAGCGTACCCCGGCATTTGCTTAAGTTCCTCCACCAAAGGCACATTGATTGTGAGGCTCTTCATTATGTCAATGAACTTTTTGAATTGATTGTCACTCTTTTGCTTTGCTAACCGTTTAGGATAAGGTGGAGGTGGCCTAGGCAAAGGTGCCTTGGCCTTTGGTACAACCAGCTCGGGCATGTCAATCGTGTGTTCCCTAGACGGGTTCAAGGCATCTTGAGTCTCTACCTCGGATTCATCATCAATATCAATCCGCACATCATTGTTCACATTTTGATTACCAACTCATAAACAATCAAAGGTACATCATCATCCCGCAACTCAACATCTCCATCCATAACTTGCTTTTACTTTGAGGCATTCACATCACCACCTCTCCCACTTCTTGTTGTAAATGCTAACACATGATTATTATTCCCACCCTTCGGTTTCACTACCGTATCACTTGGTAGCGCACCCTTGGGACAAGTATTCAACGCTTGAGAGATTTGGCCTAATTGCACCTCCAAGTTCCGGATAGATGTATTATGAGAAGCTAATTGGGCATCAGAATCTTGGTTCTTTTTCATCATTTGCTCGAACATGCTTTCAATTGGCCCCATATCACTCCCGGATGAACTCGGACCTTGAGAAGGAAAGGGGGTGGATTGTTCGGTTGTTGGTACATGGGGGCCTTTGAAAGCCTTGCCCCCGGTTGCCTTGGTTCCCGCTATTGTTCCACCCTCCTTGATTGTTGTTGTTTCCGCAATTATTGTTATTACCATTCCAATTACCTTGGTTGCTTTGATTACCCCAATTGTTGTTTTGGTTGTTATTATTCCAATTTCCACGCCTTGTTGTTGATTGTTGTTATTCCAATTGCCTCCGCCTTGTTGTAAATTGCCCCAATTTCCTTGAGAACGCCATTGTTGATTCGAAGAGTTGCCTCTATTCCCTTGGTAGTTATTGACATATTGGACCTCTTCGCTTTGATCGTCATAGCACTCATTTGAATAACCACCACCATCATTGTTGTTGTCATATTTTTCATAATTACCTTAAGGATGTTGCCCTCTTTGCCTCCTTTCCAACTATGAATCGTGCAATTCCTTGTGCAAATGGATAACCGTAGGGTCACCTTGGGGCACATTTGCTCGGCTTTGCCATGCCAAAGAGTTGTCGGCCATTTCATCAAGTACATCACATGCCTCTTGGTAAGAAAGTTTCATAAAGTTCCCTCCGGCGAATTGGTGCACAATGCATTGATTCGTGGTGTTGATGCCCCGATAAAAGGTTTATTGAATCATAGCCTCAGTCATGTCGTTATTAGGGCACTCTTTCACCATTGTTCTATAACTTTCCCATATCTCGTGCAAAGGTTCCGTTGGCTCTTGCTTGAAGTCTAGAATTTTATCCCGAAGAGCCGCCATATGACTTAGAGAAAAGAACTTGGGAATAAATTTGTCCGCCAATTCATCCCATGCTGTAATAGAATGATTGGGGAGCCTTTCTAACCAATCCAATGCTTTACCCCGAAGAGAGAACGGGAAAAGCCTCAATCTCAACGAATCCTCAGACATGTTTGTTTGCTTGCTACCCCAACATGTATCCACGAACCTCTTCAAGTGCTTGTAGGCATTTTGATCGGAGGCGCCCATGAAATACCCTCTTTGCTCGAGCAAGGTCAACATAACATTTGTGATTTGAAAGTTCCCCGCCCGGATTCGGGGAGGCATAATAGCACTGGCATATCTTGATTTGATAAAACTCTAGGAGCCACTCTCGGCGGTTGCGGAGGAGGGTCTGGAATATTGTTATTCTCATTTGCATTTATATTGGCATTTCGGCCCCTCTGTGGAACTTGAGGTAAGACCTCATCTTGTTCTAGATCCTCTACCTCCTCCCCCGCAATCACATTGCTGAGAGGGTCATTTGCATTAAGAGCCATTTGTACCTGGTTGATCGACACAAACAGAATTAGTAAACAAGAAGGAAAGAGAAGCAAAACACAAAACTAACTAAACAGATAGTCAACACCGTAAGCTCCCCGGCAATGGCGCCAAAAAGTGATCACTGCCAACTCAACTCTACACTAAGGTAGGAAGAGCAGGTTGCAATAGCTTTTACCTGATATGAAGGTCGAGATCGATTTCCTCAGGGTGCTAGTAGTAGAGTTGGATTGTCTGTCTAGCCTAGAGATGTGTTTGTACTCCTAATATCACTTCAAACATTTTTGGGTTTTTGAATTATAACTATTTTTATAAAACTATTGATTAACACTAAATTATGCTACGAGAATATTGCTAAGTTGTATCTAATGGGAAGAAGGGCACTAGGGTCGTGACACTACCTAGGTGGCTAATTGACGGGTAGATGTTACTAAGGTAAATTGGGGCTTATGCTATAACCGTTGCACAATTTTACCCACTCTCACACCTCTCGGTAGAGAAAGTGACTTTGCCCAATTGACTCTCTTGACACCAAATGGGTAGGCAAATTAGACCAAGCAACTAGGGTTCAAGTAGGGTAATTACTCTCTTGAGGTTTAACCCGTTAATTGGGACTATCATTTCTCATGAGTCCATCCCAATTCCTTGTTGGGTCAATATTGGGGTCATAGACTCTCTTTCTCAAGAAGAGTTAAACCCACAAAGCTTGAATCAGTGTTTGCAACCACCAATTCTAGATTAAAACATAAAATCAACCCAAATAGCAAACATTCATAGTCAATCTAACATTAGATGGCAACACCCATCAATTACCCACACTAGGGTTGAGCCACAACCCTAGCTAATGGGATTAGCTACTCATGCTTGAAGAATAAAATACAGAAATAGATGAAGAACTAAGCATATCAATTAATTGCTAAAATTAAAATACAAGAATCTATTGTAAATATAAAACAAAAGTGCCAAAAATGGCTATAAAATTCGTTCTCATGAACGCAGCCTTTGTCTGATCTCACTCTCCTCTAAAAAATGGTAAAATATTCTATTTATACTAGGCTGGAAAAACTGGACAAAAATACCCCTACGGGTTAGTGCGGGCTGCACTAAATGTACTGTGGCCGCACTGGGCTCTTTCACTTGTGCTTCTCTGAACATGGACTCCGCGAACCGCATAGAATGGACCGCAGCTGCGGATAGAGCTGGCGCGGTCCGCGCAATCACGACCGCGGACCGCATGGCACTGACTTTGCAAACTTTCATCTCTCTGAATCCCATGACCGTGGACCGCACAAAAGAGTAGTGCGGCCGCGGAGCCTTCACCACGGAACGCGAGATGTGTACCGCGGCCGCGCTTCTTCTAGCCTGATTCACCAACTCTCTGAACCACCTAGTGCGGCCCCATTCCACTTTGTGCGGTCCGCACTAGGCCTTCTTTTCTTAAATTTCTTGGCCTTTGATAGTTGAGCAGGTTTCACTCCTTTTTGAGCTAATCTTTGACATTTCGTCACTTTGTCGATCAAACCTGCAATCAAGCACAACTTGTGAGCCTTTTAGGACTATTCTGTAACAATATATGATCAAAGCATAGGCAGTAGGGACATAAAACATGTTAAAATACTAACTTATCAGGTACCACCTCGGGACTGGCGAAGGCGTTATTGGCTTCCTGGAGCCTAGCCTTCTTCTAATAGAGGTCCTCGAGGTCGAGTACCACCTCGGGACTGGCAATGTTGTTGGCTTTCTAGAGCCTAACTTTCCTCTGATGGAGGTCCTCGAGGTCGGGTACCACCTCGCAAAGGCATTATTGGCTTCCTAGAGCCTAATTTTCCTCTGATGAAGGTCCTCGAGGTCGGGTACCACCTCGGGACTGGCGATGTTGTTGGCTTCCTATAGCTCCTGGAGGTCGGGTACCACCTCGGGACTGGCGAAGTTGTTATTGGCTTCTTGGATCCTAACTTTCCTCTGATGGAGGTCCTCGAGGTCTCTACCTCTGGACTGGCGATGTTGTTGGATTCCTGGAGCCTAACTTTCCTCTGATGGAGGTCCTCGAGGTCGAGTACCACCTCGACACTAGAGAAGGCATTATTGGCTTCCTGGAGCCGAGCCTTGTTTTGATGGAGGTCCTTGAGGTCTGGTACCTCCTCGGGATTGGCGATGGTGCTTTAGATCGGCTTTGAGGCAGGCAAATCGTCGTCGTTTTTTCCATATATATACAAGGAAGTTTTTTCTTTTTTGGAGATCCCACCATTTTAAGCAGTTGCCCTTCTCTTTCCACGTCAAACCTTTCGTTGTTTAAGTACTAACGTACTTGCATAGATTCCTACTTTAGTTCTCCAATTTTGCCGTAATCATGACTACTGCATCAGGGTCTGCCCAACAGAGAAGGGAGAGCTCCGCCTCCGGCATTCAGGACCAACGAGAGTATGCCCTGAAGGTTGCTTCTTCGATAGGTGAAGAACATCTTGGGTTAGTAAATAAAGACTGCGGATTGGGGGAAAAAGTAATGTTAAGGACACTTCCCCCGGGAGAGGGCATCAGGGATGGTACCGATGGATTCTTGAATGTGTACACATATCCTTTCACACTAGGCCCCCTTGATAGGGTTGTGCTCGACTTCTGCCTAGAGTATCGGGTTACCTTGGTGCAAATCCATCCGTTATTTTGGCGAATAGTATTGATGGTGAGATGTTTTGCGGAGAAGGCGGGGCTTGAATTCACTCTTAATCATCATGTCAGGCTGTACCTGTCCTTCCACCATAAAGGTCTACTAACTTTGCGATGCCGATCGACCATGCCCTTAGTTGTTGATGAAGAGGAAGACGGAGACCAGGGGTGGATGTGTCACTTCATCCGAGTGCAGACCGCTGACATTATCCTCGTGGAGCTTATGCCATTCCCTGAGGAATGAAACTATACACGTAAGTGGTGCATTTCGTGCCCTCTCAGTTTTATATATGGCGAAAGCTGGTTTCGTAACTGTGCCTTCGTTTCTTTTCCTACAACGGTTTCATGGACGCTAGACAACGTTACTAATTTGTCGGATTGGGTCCGAAAGTTGGCAACCCAGTCGACCTGTGCCCCGGGGTAGATGGGAAGCGAAATATCTTGGTAAGTGTTGTGTTATACTTTCCCCTCTCTTCCTTTATTTGGATAGGCATTTTCCCTTTATGCGTATTAAGCTTGATGTTGTAGGCATTGAAGAGCCTTCCAAGGCGAGGTCGCGCTCCTTTGGAGAGGGGTAAGGGTTGCCAACTCCTGGGCTGAGGAACGACAACAATAAGCGAGAGATGGTTTTACAGGGCAATGGCGCTCAAAATAAGGTAGAACGGGACCGGGGCTTTAGAGCGGAAGCATCGTCCGGGCCTGCCATATCCGCGGTTCCTGGTTCTAGAAAGAGGGTTTCTCCGTTGATGTCGCCTTCTTTTTCCGTTGATAGTACTTCGAGAGATACTAGAAAATCGGGGTCGCATACACCGAGCAACCTTGCTTCGACCGGAGCCAACTCTTTCAGGGCTAAAGGAACTGGATTGGCAGGTGAACGCTCAGCCTTCAAGGAAGCCGAGCGACTTCACTTTGTGGTGAGTTTCAGCACAGGTATTTCGAGCTACGCGCCTTCTCTTCCTTATGTGGGTTTTCTTTTGTAGGCGTTCGACAATCTTAAGTCCTTAAGCTTTGGATGAGGAGAGATCCCTTAAGCTCCTTTGTAATGAAAAGAAAGTCGAGCTGGTACACTTACAATATGAGGTAGGCCGGATCTTGAATTACGAGAACCGCCTGAAGGAGCAGGTAAATTTCTATCCTGGGTGAGCGTGCATTCCGCCTCCTGGTTCCTGAGGCTAAAACTTCGTTTATTTAAGTTGTGGAAAAAGACGGAGGCCCTGGAGTGCCTTCGAGATGAAGTTGGTCGGGCCAGGCGTGAGCATGATGAGCTAAAAGTTCGGGCGGACGCTCAGGCTTTAGAGGGGAAGGACACCTTAGCTAAAGTTCCTGCTTTTGAAGCTCAACTATTCTTAGCTCGTGAAAATGCTTCAGTTCAGACAGAAATGATTGCGAAGCTCGAGTCCGAGCTTTCAAAGGTGAGGGTCGAAGTCATTGACACTCGGGCTGGAGCTGTAATGAGCAGGACTAAAGTTGACCAGGAGATGGCGATCTATTCAAAGGATTTGCCGATGCTCAAGCTGAGCTGAGAAGGATCCTCGGCCGCAAAGGGAGGATTAAAGAATATTCTAATTGCAAGTCTCGGAGAAATACCCTCGAAGAGATCTGTGCTTGGGGCTTCACCCTCTCGGAGGAATTGGCGCTAGCAAGGGCGGACAAGCGTGATGCTCGGTTGCTTTTGCCCGATGCCGAAGAAAGCGAAGATGAGGCCTGCAGGTCGTAGCCCCGGGGGGGCATAGATTTTGTCATCTGTATTTAGCACTTTCATAGCATGTTTGTAAATGGAGATTGCATTTTTTCGCATATGTGTATGGAAGAAAACCTTGCGGCTTTATTTCCTTTGTATCTTTTTCTGTCTTGAATTTATCCAGGCGAGCTGATTTCTGCATTGGTAGGAATCTTTAGAATCGTGATGTGGCCCGGGGCTCATTAGACTGGCCTATAGGCTCTTACGTACTTTTGCTCTTAGGCATATTTAGGCCACCCGTTTTGGGCTCAGTCCCCGAGTCGGGCATCGACTCAAGCTTATTTGACCTTTGAGTGGCCGAAATTTAGGCTGGCGATAGTGGCTCTTACGTTTTTGGTCGATGCAAACTGTATGTGGGCTGGCGACAATGGCTCTTACGCTTTTGGTCGATGCGACCTTTTAGTGTATGTGGGCTGGCGACAATGGCTCTTATGCCTTGCTCTTGGGCATATTTAGTTAACTATTTTGGGTTCAGTCTCCGTATCAGGTTACGATTCGAGCTCATTCGACCCTCAAGTTTTGTGTGGGCTGGCGACAATGGCTCTTACGCCTTGGATCGAAGCGACCTTTTAGTGTATGTGGGCTGGTGACAATGGCTCTTACACCTTGCTCTTGGTCATATTTAGTTAACTATTTTGGGTTTAGTCTCTGAATCGGGTTGCAATTCGAGCTCATTCGATCCTCAAGTTTTGTGTAGGCTGGCGA
Source organism: Nicotiana sylvestris (assembly GCF_000393655.2). Classification (NCBI taxonomy): domain Eukaryota; kingdom Viridiplantae; phylum Streptophyta; class Magnoliopsida; order Solanales; family Solanaceae; genus Nicotiana; species Nicotiana sylvestris. The sequence continues at coordinate 132,731,650 of NC_091061.1, forward strand.
CAATGGCTCTTATGCCTTGGGTCGAAGCGACCTTTTATGTGGGTTGGCGGCAATGGCTCTTACACCTTGGGTCGAAGCGATCTTTTATGTGGGCTTTATTTTTTCCTAGATAAGGATAGGTAGCATTTGCCTGACTCTTCGACGGCTTAATAAAAAACCTCGATTGTGAGTCGTTATATGGCAATGATCGAGCACCTCAGAAGGTTTGGCTCAGAGGTTGAGTATCTCGAAGCCGATGTTTAGGAGCTATGTGGTCGAAGCTCTTTTGTCTGTATCGAGGGTAGCCTATTTAGCCGGTTCTTTTCGAAGTAAATTCAGAGTAATTGAAGGCATGTGATTTTGTAGCAATAGTCGGGCGTCCCCGAGTCATGTTAGTTCGACTGGTATAGTTGTGTGACCGGAGTCACTTGTGTTTGGCTGGAGCCTTTGAGTCTCAAGTGAAGTAGTTCGGCATCTATATTGAGGGTATGCCTTTTTAGGGATCTTACAAGTTCGCTATATAGCCCAAACTTTGGGATCGGGTTTATGCCTTTAGTAAGGTCTTACAAGTTTTACATGTCATTGAGGTCTTACAGTTTTGGATACTTGGTACAAGTATTGTTCATGCCTTGCTTGAGGTCTTACAGATATAGTTGTTGCCTTATGTAGGTCTTATGAGACCGAGTCTACCCGCTCGGGGTCTTATGGCCTCGCGTTTTGATAAGTCGATGGAGGTGGCGCTTGAAGGTAGTCCCCAAGTTGTCGAGGGTTTCTTAACTCGAGAGCCATTACTTGTAAATTTTGTATTGCCTCATTGAGGGCTTACAGTTTCAGAGATCCCGACCCTGGGTCGTGCGTGTTTTGAGATTTTGGCGCCAGTCCCCGAGTATTCAGGGCACTTTCGTCCTTGGAGATGTTTCGTGATTTTTATGCTACCTCATTGAGGGCTTATGAGCTTGAAGTCCCGACCGGAGGTCGTTCAGGTGTTGAGTTGTTGATGCCAGTCCCCGAGTGTTCGGGACACTTTCGGCGGAGAAGTTGTTTTTGCGGAGATGCAGAGCTTCTTTTGGAGTGTGAGATGCTTTGATAAAAGATATTCTTTAGTTATTTAGTACAAGTGTACATGTTTTCACCGTCGGGGGCCCGGTTATACGGACACGGCTCGTTCGACTATTTGGCCCGGTACATCACATTCCTATCAGGACTCCATTTGGCATTTCTTGGCTTTTTCGAGTGTATGGCCTCCCGGGGAGATGCCCCTCAGCGTGTGAGGTTGATTTGCAAAGGAAGCCTTGAACACTTGTTGGATCTTCCTTAGCTAGCATGTAAGTGTTGCCTCGTTAAAAACCTTGCCAGTAAAAACCTTCTTGGGATAAAACTCGGACGAAGGAAAAGAGTGCAACGGATGCTTTAAAACCTTAAGGTCTTCGAGCTGGGTTAGCGTTTTGACTGCTTCGGTCGGGCACCTGCATAAGGGTTAGTACGAAATATGAAATGAAAAAGGGAGATGGTTATACCTTAGTGTGGTATGTGTCAGCAATGTTTCGAGGACCGATATGTCCTAGTTACTCGAGATGAGGACGCGGTATAGTCCCTTACTTTGTTTAATCGGGCTTACTCGAAGGTGTAGTTTGGTTACCCTTTGGCTCTTTTGCGGGTGGAGGTATTGGTGCTGGTGCCACGCCATGCACCGCAAACATTTCCCTCGCCGCATGATATTCCCCGTAGATGGTTTTAATCCCATCCTTTGTTAGGAATTTCATCATTTGGTGGAGAGTGGATGGTACTACTCTCATGCAGTGTATCCACGGCCGTCCGAAGAAGGCGTTGTACCTCATGTCTCCTTCGATGACATGGAATTTAGCATTTTGGGTTGTGCTGGCCGTGGTGAACAGGAGGGTGTTTTCTTCTTTCGTTGTTTCACTTGCCATGTTGAATCCATTGAGGACTCGAGTGGCGGGCACAATTTGGTCAAGCAGCCCGAGCTGCTCTATCACCCTCGACCTGATAATGTTGGCCGAGCTACCTGGATCCACGAGTACATGTTTTATTTGAAAAGCATTTACAAGGAAAGAGATTACCAGTATGTCATTGTGAGGTTGAGATAAGGTCTCGGTGTCCTCTTCACTGAACGTGAGGGAATCCTCGGGTATATACCCTCGGGTTCGCTTTTCTCTAGGGATGGATATTTTTGTCCTTCTCATCACAGGTTCCTACAGGGCATCGACGCCTCCCAAGATCATGTGGATGATATGTTGTGGCTCATTTGTTTCATTCTTCTTGGTCGCCTCTCTTTCTCGGAACTGATTTTTGGCTCGGTCGCTGAGGAATTCCTGGAGGCGACCTTTGTTATGTAGTTAAGCTACCTCTTCTCGGAGTTGGTGGCAAACCTCGGTCCTGTGGCTGTGCGTGTTGTGAAACTCGCACACTAAGTTATGATTCCATTTTGAGGGATCTGATCATACAGGCCTGGGCCACCTGGTGTCTCTAATTTTACTGATGGCGAACACGATGTCTGATACATCGATGTTGAAGTTGTATTCTATTAAGTGAGGTGCCCCTGTTGGCCCTGTGTTCCTATCGAATCTGTCCCTATTGATGAGTCCCCGAGGATCCTCCCCTCGGTCTATCCTTCTATCATTGCGAGGTGTGTTGTGCCTCGGGGCATTCCTCCTATCCTCGGTGTATGGCTGATACCTTTCTTTGTTTGGCTTGGGTTCCTTCGTCGGAAGCCTACTCAAGTATACTAAGCCCAAAAGGGCTCCCAGCTAGTCATCTTCGGCCCTGATCTTTGACTGGTATCGATTGTGGACGTCCGACCAGGTCACAGCGGGATACTCGATCAAATTCTATTTCAACTGTTTTGAAGCCACCGAGCTTCGCTCATTCAGACCTTGAGTGAAAGCCTGCACTGCCTAGTCGTCGGAGACTGGTGATAGCTCCATCTGTTCCATTTGGAAGCGAGATACGAACTCTCACAACATTTCATTCTCTCTCTGCTTGATTTTGAACACGTCGGATTTCCTCGTTGCTACTTTGATGGCACCAGCATATGCTTTTATGAAGGAGTCTACTAGCATAGCAAATGAATCTATGGAGTTAGGATCTAGGTTGTGATACCACATCATGGCCCCCTTTGAGAGTGGTTCCACAAACTTCTTTAGCAAGATGGAATCGATCTCGTCATCCTTTATATCGTTGCCCTTCACTGCACAAGTGGAGGCAGCAACATGTTCATTGGGATATGAGGTCCCATTGTACTTTAGGAGTTCTGGTATTCTGAACTTCTTTGGAATGGGTTTCGGGGTTGCTTCCTCTAGGAACGGCCTTTGTATGAACTTCTTCGAATCCACATCTTTCAGGATCGGGGGTGCGCCCGGAATTTTGTCCACCCTGGAGTTGTAGGCTCTCGACCTTCTTATCGTTGGCTTCTATCATTTTCTCACACGATTCGATCCTTCTAGTGAGGTCCTCAAGCATTTTTGCGATGACAGGATTGGCTATCGACCCATTATTGCTCGATCTCTCCGGTACCTGTTCGACTGGGGGAGTTATCCCCGGTGCTACCGTGCTAGGAGTTTTCTGGTGACTTTGCAGCTGAGCAATAGCTAGCTGTTGTGCCTGCAACATCTCAAAAAAAACATGAAAGCTAACCTCACGTTCTTCCCTAGTTGGGGTTTTCTGAACTTCTTGTGGATCTCCTTGACGCACGCTCCTATCGGTATACGAGCTTATATCGACCCATTGGGCGTCGCGTGAGATTGCGTCCATGGGGACACCAACACCTGGAACAGCCACACCATTTTCCCCGTGGTCCTCAAGATTGTTGTTTTCACCTCTGTTTACTGAGTTAGACATTTCGACCTAAAATCGAAGATCTTGGACAAGAAAAAGCGTGAAAGATAACTTGCATTATAGGACAAAACCAGCAAGAAAATAATCATTATTATTTTTAGCCCCACTGTGGGCGCCAAACTGTTTACCGTGAAGATGGTAATAACAATTAAATTTGTTAATAGGACTCTAAAAATACATGATCTATTTTTATGCTAGTTTGTTAAGCAAATGATGCTATGTGTGAAGTGTAGAAACGAGATAAAAAGCAAGAAGCGAATTGATAACCAAACCGATGGGCCAATTATCGGGGCCTCAAGCCTGTCGATTCAGGGCCTCAAGGTCGATTCCGGAGCTTGGCAGGGAGCTACCGAGGGGGGTCGGAATACGGCTAACATTTAAAGATAAATCAATGGAGGCTCTTTATGGCCAATGATAAGCAATAAATGATGAACAGATATGAATACAATAAATGACAGCAATAATATCAAGAGAATAAGTTAGAGAGTAAAATGGAATGTTTCTTGTATATTTCGTGTGGAGTAATTGAAGCAACAGCCCCTTATAAAGTGGCAAGGATCCCCTTTATATAGGAGGGGAATCCCAAATAGTACAAAAATGTATTAATTACAAAGATGAGGGGATGGGACAGCTACATGACACCTTGATTCAGGGCTAAGGTAGTCCACTAAACTTCTGTCAGTCCTAGTTGTGCGCCTAGGGGGCTTCCCATTTTTACCATTACCGAAGTCGTTGCTATCCCGAGTTCGAATGCCGACGACCCTCGAGGGACGGCACCCGATCCGTGGTCTCGAGCCTTCGAGGTGATCTTTCGAGATGCCTTAACAACAAGAAATTGGCCCCTCCAATTTTGCCATATACAATTATCATCAATATACGCTAAAGGAACAAAGCCTAAGTGAAAATAATCAAATTAACTCAAAAATTTTGAAATTAGCTCAAATTTGGCCCCCAGGCCCACTTCTCGGAATCCAAGAAAAATTACAAAACTGGAAAACCCATTCACTCACGAGTCTACCCATATCAAATTCACCAAAATCCGATATCAAATGGCCATCTGAATCCCCAAAACAACTCTCCAAATCTTCTTCCATTTTCCTCAATTTTCACCCCAAATTCCCAAATTAAATGATAAGAATCAAGATATAATCATGGAATTTAACCAAATTTGAGTGAATAATACTTACCCCAATCAATCCTCTGAAAATCCCCTCCAAAATCTCCTTCTCCCGAGCTCTCTAATGAATCTTGAGATTATGGACCAAAACCCTCGATTTTGAACTTAAACATTCTGCCCAGGTGTTTTCTTCTTCGCGAACGCGACAGCTCCCTCGTGTTCGCGAAGAACAAGTTTCCTCTGACCAAAATTCCCTTCTTCGTGAACACGAAGGCCCACTCATGAACGCGAAGACCACTCAGCTCGACTCTACGCGAACGTGAGGCCTAGGTCGGGAACGTATTGCCTTAACGCATACTCCTTCGCGAACGCGGGACCTATATCGTGAACGCGAAGAACAACTCAGCTGCCCCTCTCATTAACCCTTCGCGAATGCGAGAGCCCTCTCGGAACGCGAAGAAGAAATTCTCTGCAACAAAATACAAGAAATCTTCCAACTCCAAAAGCCAAGAATTGATCTGTTAACCACCTGAAACTCACCTGAGGCCCTCGGGACCTCAACCAAACATGACAACACATCCCATAACATTATTCAAACTTGTTCCAACCTTCGGAACATCCAACATTAAATCACCCTCGGATTCAAGCCTAAGAATTTCCAAATTTCGCAAACGATGCAAAAACCTATCAAACCTCATCCGAATTACCTAAAATTTTGCACACACGTCACAAATGACACAATGGACCTACTCCAACTTTCAGAATTCTAATCCGAACTCGATATCAAAATTTTCATTGCCGACCGGAAAATGCCAAAATTTTAATTTCGCCAATTCAAGCCTAAATCTACCACGGACTTCCAAAATACATTCCGATCACGCTCCTAAGTCGCAAATCACCTAACGAAGCTATCCGAGCCATCAGAATTCACATCCGAGACCTTCTACCCATAAGTCAACACCCAATTGACTTTTCCAACTTAAGCTTACTCAAAAGAGACTAAGTATCTCATTTCTCTACAAAACAACTCCGAACTCGAACCAACCAACACGATACGATAAAATATAGCTGAACAACACATAAAGAAGCAAAAATGGGGAAAACGGAGCGATAACTCATGAAACGACTGGCTGGGTTGTTACAGAATCAAATTGATGAAGTTTTGTTTGTTGAAAATTTAAATTGCTTAAGTTGAAACAAATAACTTTCGGAAGATTTATATTTAAAAGAGTCGGTAATCATTGAATTCACTTGATAGCGTGATAACAATAAAATTTTAGCTTCTATATGTATTTCTCTCAGGAATAACTGTTTATTGCTAATAAAATTATATTTTGCTTACTAAGAAATAATCAATTAATAACTCTCCACGAGGCTATGTAAATCAATTGATATATGACTCGTGACAATTAAACTGAAATAATTTTCTTGTCTGAATTGTGCTAAAAATAGCAAAAACCTCTTGCAATTACTTTTTATTAAAAATCAATAATCATGCCAACTACAACTCCTTCGTGAGAATTAGAATGGAAGTAAGCAAGATTACAGACTTGGAATGATATCTTAAAAAGAATTACTCTCACTCTATTATTTTATCCAATAGTTATCGTATATTATTTTTGCTTCGTAAAAATTACAAAATTGACATACAACTAACTTGGGAGAATAAATAGATAGAAGTGATAATAATTAATTAAAACTAATATTCCAACACAATATAGAAATATAAGTAGAAAGTTACAGGTCAAGCATGTAGTAAAATTGAGATTAATATTATAACGATATCGAGCTTCATCAACTATCCCAAAAAAAGAGATTATTCCATTATGGAGTATTTAAATCTCACAAAGAAAGGAATTATTAAAATACTATCAACACTCTTAGAAAATTCAAAAATTACAAGAGGAAAATGAAAGAGATAAAGAAAGAAGCAAAGACCAAAGCTAGAGAAAAAGCTGCTAATTAGGCATGTATGATCTCTTCTTCTTTCAACACAAATATGACATACTATTTATAGAAATCAAATCTCAAAAGATGCCATGTTGCCTCGTGGTTCTTTTGCCATGATGCCTCGTGGTTCTATTGCCATGATGCCTTGTGCTTCTATTGCCATGAGGCCCCGTGCTTCTTTTTATTCCCTTATTTGCTTTATCATAATATTTTTATTTCCTGCAAAATACTATCAGAAAATACAGATAATTGACATATATATATATATATATATATATATATATATATATATATATATATATATATATATATATATATATATTTAAGTATATGATATATGAATATTTTATACTCATTACATGTCATGCCTTATTACCTCTCCTCAATACTTTGGCATGCCTCTCCGTCTCCTCAGACCCACCAATGTCAATTACCTCTCACACTGCCTCACTGGGGTATCCGGACATCTCCTTTTTATATATCTGAATCATCTTAGTTTCACTTTCCGAAACTTGTTTGCCACAGAAATCACTTCGATCATGTCCCGAATATCTTGCCTTTTCTCTATTTTTATTTCTTATTTTTCATCATTTCATTTCGGATTATCTTTATAAAGTTGGCACTCTTCATAGCTTACATATCTGAAGTATCGGGTGTTCCTTATTTATTGTTGTTCTCTATGACATAGGTGTAATTATGGTTGTCTAACAGGACGGGTCGTCCTGTCCCGTCCAGGGACATCCCGTCCCGTCCCACTTCAATTTAAACGGAATGGGCCAATGCTAAATGGGACACGGGATGGGACGGGACGGCCATTTCATCCCGTTTGTCCCGTCCCATCCCGCCTGTCTTGCCTGGATTTTTATTTTTTTTTAAATCTAGCCATTGGGTAACGGCTTAAATTGCAAAAATAACCGTTGCCAACGTAAAAAACAGCCAAAATTGCCCCCCACCCCCACCCCCCAAAACACCCCCTCCCTTCCCCCACAAAATTCTCTCAATTTTGTTACTATCAACTATCAAGTGATAGTTTTCAAGTTTCAAGTATTTGGGCAAATTTTTGGAGCAACTTTCAAGCTTCAAATTAATTCGTCAAGTATTTGGAGCAATATTTTGTGCAATTTCTTCAACTTTTAATACTTAATCAAGGTGCACTCGTTCCATCTCCTAATTTTAATATATAATTTTTGCGTATTCTTTTAGTTCTTAATTTTTGTGTTTACTTTACGTGTTCTAATTTCGTATTTCATTTGTGTGTTTAATTTTTGTGTTAGCATTTTTAATTTAATTTCGTATTTAAATTATGGCACCTAAAAATGTATTTGGCATGTTTAAAAAAGTGGTAAAAAAATAGTAAAGGTGAAAGTAGTAGTAATCCTAATACTAGTCCTAATCCTAACCCTTCTCCAAGAATTAGAAAATATATAGATAAAATGACTCATGTTGATGAAACTTTATTTTTTTCAACCCCCCGCATTTTATGATGTTAATGTCAGAGAACAACTAGATCATGAAACTTTACAAAGACAATTTGGCAATGATATAGTTTTTGAGGACGAATAAAATGAGGAAGAAGAATTAGATGAAACACCCACTAGTCCCGCAATACAAACTCCAACTCAGAATCAATTTCGGTCTGGAGCTTTACCGCCTGTACCTCCTGTAAGGGGTAAGCCTAAGGCTGAACGTCCCAAAACATCACGTGTATGGAAATTTTTTAAACATGATAAAGTCAATCATCGTGCTATATGTGAAAAATGTAAGCAACAATTTGCAAACACAAAAAGTGGTGGGACTGGAGGGGTTTAACTAGACACTTAAAAAAGGATCACAAATCTTTATGGATACAAGCTAACATAGAAGCTGGAAAAATTATAGATCATATCACCCGTACTGGCACTCCTAGTGAATTTGGTTCTAATCAAATTCAACAACAACTTGACCCTTCTTCTGGTCATGTTTTACTCCCCTATAACAAAGATAGAGATCATGAGAACTTAGCAAAAATGGTGGTTGTTTGTGGCTTACCTTTTACTTTTCCGTCTCATCCTGCTTTTGCGCATTATATACAAGAAACTTATAACCCTGCTTTTCAAGGTTTTCCTAAGACCACGGTTAGAAATGATGTTTTTAAATTTCAAACCGAATATCTTCAGTATATTCGTTGTGTATTTTTTCACTTAGATTGTAAAGTGTCTATCACATCTGATATAGGTCGTAGTCCTAATGGTTGTGATTATTTAACCGTTACATGTCCTTGGGTTGATCATCACTGGAACATGCAAAAACGTATTATTGGTTATACATTTGTTGATTCAAAACACACTGGAGTATATATTGCAACTATTGTTGATTCAAAACACACTGGAGCATATATGGACTCATTGATAAAGTTTTAACTATCACCGTAGATAATGCTTCTGCTAACACAACCACAACAAATAGCTTAAAATCTAGACTTTGTCCAATTAATCTAGCAATTTTTCATGTTAGATGTGCATGCCATATTTTTAACTTGGTTGTAAAAGATAGTCTTAATTTATTTTCTAATACTTGTTGTAAAATACAACATACTTGTGCCTATATTTTTTGTGCTAATAAAGCTAGTAGAATTCATGAATTTGCTCAACAATGTGCTAGTGTTAACCTTCCATTTAGAAAAGTTCCAAAAGATGTTTGTACTAGGTGAAATTCTACTTATGAAATGCTTAAAGTTGCTTATGACTATCGGGTGCCTATCCAAAAGGTATTTAATATGCATAATGGTATCCCCGCTGATCAAATTGTTGATTCTGATTGCGATGAGATCAAAGAGCTTACTAAAGTTTTAGAAAAAATTTATTATGCTACAAAACAATTTTCTGGTATATATTATCCTACTGTTACACAAATATTATGGTATATTTGTGAATTTTTTGTTGTATTTGGTAAGTATAAAACAAATCCAACTTATGCACTGGTCATTAATAAAATGATTTCAACTTTTAAAAAGTATTTTTCCCATTCCCGAAGTATATTTAATTTCTACTCTACTTAACCTATCTTTAAAACTAAGTGGTGCAACGAGACTTGTTCGTAAAATTTATGAGAATTTAGCAACTCAAGAAAATGAACAACCATCTCTCGAAGACTGTCAAGCTAGCATATATTCTTATGCTAGATCAATGTTTGACAAATATAAATCTATGGAAATAACAGGTTGTGAAACTGCTCCTTCTACTTCTAAGTCTAGAGCAGAAGTTTTATGGGAAGATATGGATGATATAACAGGTTTTGATTCCTCTATTGATGATGAACTTGATTCTTATCTTAATCAAGGATTGGAAAGTATTAAAAACAAAGAAGGCAAGGAACAACTTTTGTCATGGTGGAGGGAGCGTGGCAAGGCTTTTCCAACACTTTCAAGAATGGCCCGAGATATCCTGGCTATTAAAGCATTATCAATAGCATCGGAGAGTGCTTTTAGCGCGACAAAATTTCAAATTGGAGATCATAGACATGCATTAGCGGAGGACAGTCTAGATATTTCCGTATTATTCAGAGATTGGATTAATTCAGAAAGAAGAAATATTGGTTTTGAAAAATTAACCACTAGGGAAGAAGAAGAATACAATGAGATAATTAGCACTGGGAGCGATGACGGCATGGAGCTCATGGAACATCAATCAACATTGCCAATTCCAGCACAATGTCGGAGAGATATTACTGATAAGTTACAAAGAAGCTATATAGGAGCATACAAATATTAGTATGATAATTTGTAATTGGCTACTAAGAGGCCTAGTTCAAACAGAACCCTTCTTAGAAGGTGGCTGCGTAGATTAGGTGCTCTTCAAAAGAATTATATTTGTATTTGAGATTCGAAAGTTTTAAATAAAATAAAAGGCTCTAAGCGTTGAATTTATTTTATGAATTGTCTTAGTTACTTAATACTTTAAAATTATATTAAAGAAATTATAACTCTATTATAAATTTATAATTACTAGAATATTTCATTACAAGTCTTTTGTTTTAATATTTATAATTCTTTACTTAGTTTTCTAATTTTTATTTTAACATTTAAGTTTATTAATAAGTCAAAAATCTAGCCATTGCAAACTTTAAAAATATAGTAATTTTCAAAAAAAATAGGCATTTTTTTTATTTGAAAAAACTACACTTAAGGCCCACGAACCCGTCTCATCCCGTTTATTAGTGAAACGGGATGGGCCGACCATTTCGTCTCGTTTGTCCCATCCCGTTTCGTCCCGTCCCACCACCGTCCCGCTTAAATATCATCTCGTCCCGTCCCGTCCCGTCCCGTCATGTTGGCCAGCCATAGGTGTAATGAATAGTGAAATTAACGATAAGAGACTATAGCCTGTTTGGCCAAGCTTCTAAAATCATCTTATTTTGAGAAGTGCTTTTCTCAAAAGTATTTGTCACAACCCCAAACCCGGACCCGATCGTGATGGCACCTCTTGTGAAGACAAGGTCAGCCGACACTTCCCATTTTCCAATTATTAACAATTAAGCATTAAGAGACAGTCTAAACATGAATAAATGAAACAAAGTTTAAGCAAACGATAGTATAATATGCGAAATACAGCCCAAACACAGCCCGATACCGGGGTGTCACTAGTCATGAGCATCTATAAAACCTAATACAAGTCTGAAAAATTCCCAAACTATTACAAATGTCTGACAAGAGATAGAAATGATAAAGAGGGAGAAACACGGGACTGCAGACGTCAAGCAGCTACCTCGTGGACTCTGATATCTACCGGGAGCTCTCAACTCGCACTGGCAGGATCCGCAATGCCTGAATCTGCACATAGGGTGTAGGGAGTAAAGTGAGTACTCCAACTCAGTGAGTAACAAATGTAAATAAAGACTGAAATCAAGAAATCACGTAAAGCACAAAGCATTCTATAATGAAGCAGTAAAACCATTTAAAAATCAGTAAATCAGTGAAAGATAGGCAAGAATCCTCTATATCAAATGTAATTTTGTGAAAAGTCTTTTTCAACAATTAAGCAGGTAACTGATAGTAAATTACGAAAAGTAAACACATAAAGGTTCGCCCCTCGGGCACAGTATCAACAAATTCACCCCTCGGGCAGCATCTCAGAACAGTACCAACCCCTCGGACAATCACATAGAACAATACCAGCCCTTCAGGCTCAATTTCACATCACAATGGGTACCCGCACTCACTGGGGGTGTACAGACTCCTGGAGGGGCCCCTTAAGGCCCAAGCGCAATATCAAGCCACCTCGTGGCATCATCATTAGGCCCTCGGCCTCATATCAATCAAGCCACCTTGTGGCGACATATCTCAAGCCCTCAGCCTCACAATCAGTATCAAATGTTTCCTCACAACATAGGACCTCGGTCTTACTCAGTCAAAATCCTCACAAGCCACTCGGGTAGTAGTAAAACATGTTTCTCAGCCCAAAATATCATTTAAAAGATCATGTAAGTGTTAAAACAAAATAAACATGGCTGAGTACGAAAAACAGTGAAATATATCATGACTGAGTTCAAGTATAAAGTCAAAACAGTGAAGAAATGCCAGTAAAAAAAACCCCGAAGGGTTCAAATAGTTGGCACAAGGTCCAAATACGGCATTCAACCTAAATCATGATGATAGCAAATAGATTTCAGTCAAATACGCGGTAAAATAGTCATTTGGGACGGGCCAAGTCACAATCCCCAATAGTGCACGACCCCACATTCGTCATCAAGCGTGTGCCTCATCTCAATATAGCACTACGATGGGCAATCCGGGGTTTCAAACCCTCAAAACATCATTTACAATCATTACTCACCTCGAACCGGTCAAATCTCTAGCTCGCGATACTTTTGCCCCTCGAGTCGGCCTCCACTCACGTCGAATCTATCCAAAATCAAAACGAGGACGTCAAAATATGCTAAGGGAACGAAGCCCAAGCAAAAATAATCAATTTACAACATAAATCCCGAAATTACCAAAACCTGACCCCCGGGACCACGTCTCGAAATTCGATAATTTTTACATCAATATATTCCTTATCTCCCCACGAGTTCATACATATCAAAAGTTCTGAAATACGACCTCAAATGGTCCTTCAAATCCTCAATCAAAGGTCTAAATTTTCAAGCCCTAGTTCTTCAATTTTTGGCTAAATTTCCATGATTATTTAGGTGGAATTCACATTAGAATCGAGTTTTAAGTCCAAGAATCTTACCTCCAAGTGATTCCCCTTGAATCCCTCTTCAATCCACTTCAAAATCTCAAAAAACGATCAACAATAGAAGAAATAAACCCCAAAATCGCGGACAAGACGAGTATTTAAATATTCTGCCCAGGCCTTAATTTCCTTCTTCGCGAACACAATCAATGTCTCGCGTTCGCGAAGCACAAAAATTCTGTTGACCAAAACTCTTTTTCGCGAACGCGACCTCACTATCATGAATGTGATGCCTCAGCTTCACTAACCTACGCGAACGCGACCAAGCCTCTCGCGAACGCGATGCTTACCATTCCGTACCTTCACGAACGCGAGACTCCCTATCGCAAACATGAAGGCCAAACCTGATGCCTCCCTTCCTGACCCTTCACGAATGCGAGGGTCCACTCGTGAACGCGAAGACCAAAATGTCTGCAACAGCTGAAACCAAAATCTGCAATTTTCTTAACTTAAAAATGATCTGTTCAACCCCTCAAAACTCACCCGAGGCCCCCGGGACCTCAACCAAAGGCACAAACATATCCTAAAACCTTATTCAAACTTGTACAAATCTTAAAAATACCTCAAACAACATCAAATCAGTCAAAACACATCGGATTCAAGCCCAAGTTTCCAAAATCTTCTAAATTACTCTTTTGATCAAAAACCCCAACCAAATCACGTCCGAATGACCTGAAATTTTGCACACACATCCAAAATGACACAACGGAACTACTGCAACTTTTGGAATTCCATTCCGACCCTTATATCAAAATCTTGCCTACCAACCGGAAATCACCAAAATATCAACTTCGCCAATTCAAGCCTAAATCTACTCCGAACCTCCAAAACTCATTCTGATCGCGCTCCTAAGACCCAAATCACCTCCCGAAGCTAACCGAACCATCGGAACTTACATCCGAGCCCTCTAACACATAAGTCAATATCCAATTGACTTTTCCAACTCAAGCTTCCTCAAAAGAGACTAAGTGTCTCAAACCTTACCAAATTCATTCCGGATTCGATCCGACCAACCCGATATCACATAACACGGATAAACAAAGCATAAAGAAGTAGAAATGGGGAAAACGGAGCAGTACATGAGACGACTGGCCAGGTCGTCACATCCTCCCCAACTTAAACAAACGTTCGTCCTCGAATGAGTCAAGAAACATACCTGAAGCCTCAAATAGGTAAGGATATCTGCTCTGCATCTCCCGCTCGGTCTCCCAGGTAGCCTCCTCCACGGGCCGACCTCTCTACTGCACTTTCACTAAAGCTATATCCTTTGACCTCAACTTTCGAACTTGACGACCTAAAATTGCTACTGGCTCCACATCATAAGTCAAATCATCATCCAACTGAACCGTGCTAAAATCCAAAACATGAGACGGATCCCCAATATACTTCCAGAGTATAGAAATATGAAATACCGGATGCACACTCGACAAGCTGGGTGGCAAAGCAAGCTCATAATCCACCTCCCCAATCCTCTGAAGCATCTCAAAAGGCCCAATGAACCGAGGACTCAATTTCTCTTTCCTTCAAAATCTCGTAACACTCTTCATGGGTGAAACCTTCAACAAAACCTTCTCGCCAACCATGTAGGACACATCCCGAACCTTCCTATCAGCATAGCTCTTTTTCCTTGACTGCACTGTACGAAGCCTCTCCTGAATCACCTTCACCTTTTCTAAGGCATCTTGCACCAAGTCTGTCCCCAATAGCCTAGCCTCACGGGCTCGAACCAACCAACTGGAGATCTACATCGCCTCTCATACAAAGCCTCATATGTAGCCATCTGAATTCTCGACTGGTAGCTGTGGTTATAAGCAAACTCTGCCAGCGGTAGAAACTGATCCTATGACCCTCCGAAATCAATGCCACAAGCAAACAACATGTCCTCCAATATCTGAATAGTGTGCTCGGACTACCCGTCCATCTGAGGGTGAAAAGCTATGCTCGACTCCACCTGAGTACCCAACTCTCGCTGCACAGACCTCCAAAATTGCGAAGTAAACTGAGTGCCCCTATCTAAAATGATGGAAACTGGGACACCATGCAAACGAACAATCTCCCGGATATAGATCTCTGCCAACCGCTCTGAAGAATAGGTAGTACACACAGGAATGAAGTGTGCGGACTTGGTCAACCGATCTACAATCACCCAAATAGCATCGAACTTCCCCAAAGTCCGTGGAAGCCCAACAACAAAGTCCATAGTGATATTCTCCCACTTCCACTCGGGAATATCCATCTGCTGAAGCAAGCCACCCGGTCTCTGATGCTCATATTTCACCTGCTGACAATTGAGACACCAAGCCACAAATCCCATAATGTCTTTCTTCATTCTCCGTCACCAATAGTGCTATCTCAGATCCTGATATATCTTCCCTGCACCCGAATGAATGGAATACCGTGAACTATGGGCCTCCTCAAGGATCAACTCCCGAAGCCCATCTACATTGGGCATAAAAATTTGGCCCTGCATCCTCAACACCCCATCATCACTGATAGTCACATCTCTGGCATCATCATGCTGAACTCTATCCTTAAGGAAAAGCAAATGCGGATCATCATACTGGCGCTCTCTGATGCGATCATATAAGGAAGACTAAGAAACCACACAAGCCAATACCCTTCTAGGCTCCGAAATATCTAACCTCACGAACCGATTGGCCAAGGCCTGAACATCAACGGCAAGAGGTCTCTCCCCAACTGGAATATATGCCAAACTTCACATACATACTACCTTTCGGCTTAAAGCATTGGCCTTTCCCGGATGGTACAGTATAGTGATATCATAATCCTTAAGCAACTCCAACCATATCCTCTGCCTCAAATTAAGATCCTTCTGTTTGAACAAGTGCTGGAGGCTACGATTATCAGTAAACACCTCACAAGACACACCATACAAGTAATGTCTCCAAATCTTCAACGCGTAAACTATGGCAGCCAATTCTAAATCATGAACGGGGTAGTTCTTCTTATGGGGCTTCAACTAACGAGAAGCATAAGCAATAACTCTACCCTCCTACATCAAAACACAACCAATGCCAACTCTCGAAGCATCACAATACACGGTATATGAACCTGAAGCTGATGGCAAGAACTAACACTGGAGCTGTGGTCGAAGCTATCTTGAGCTTCTGAAAGCTCTCCTCACACTCGTCTGACCATACAAATGAGGCACCCTTCTGAGTCAACTTGGTCAAGGGCGATGCGATAGATGAGAATCCCTGAACAAACGGTGATAATAACCCACCAAACCAAGAAAGTTGTGAATCTCTGTGGCTGAGGACGTTCTGGGCCAACTCTGAACCTCCTCTATCTTCTTTGGATCAACCTGAATACCCTCGCTGGACACCACGTGCCCCAAGAAAGCCACTAACTGAGCCAAAACTCACACTTGGAGAATTTTGCATAAAGTTTCTCCTCTCCCAATTTCTATAACACAACTCTCAAATGCTCACGTGCTCATCCTGGCTAAACGAATATACCAGAATATCATCAATGAAGACTATGACAAACGAGTCAAGATAAGGCCGAAACACACTATTCATCAAATGCATGAACGCTACTGGGGCATTGGTCAGCCCAAAAAACATCACCAAGAACTCATAATGATCATATCGGGTCCTGAAAGCTGTCTTAAGAATATCCAAGTCCCTGATCTTCAACTGGTGATAACCTAAACGAAGATCAATCTTGGAGAACACTCTCGCTCCCTGAAGCTAGTTGAATAAATCATCAATGCGAGGCAAAGGATACTTGTTCTTAATTGTTTCCTTGTTCAATTGTTTATAATCAATGCACATCCTCATAGTGCCATCCTTTTTCTTCACAAATAGAATCGGTGCACCCCAAGGTGACACACTAGGCCGAATGAACCCTTTATCAAGGAGTTCCTGAAGTTGCTCCTTTAATTCCTTTAACTCCGTTGGTGCCATACGATACGGCAGAATAGAAATGGGTTGAGTGCCCAGCACCAGGTCAATACCAAAATCAATATCCCTGTCCGGTGGCATACCCGGCAGGTCTGCAGGAAACACACCGGGAAAATCCCTCACAACTAGAATAGAATCAATACTGGGAGTCTCAGCACTGACATCCCTTACAAAGGCTAGATACGAAAGACAACCCTTCCCATCCATATGCTGGGCTTTCAAGAATGAGATCACTCTACTGGGAACATAATCAGTCACACCTCGCCACTCAATCTGTGGCACAGCCGGTATAGCCAATGTGACTATCTTAGCATGATAGTCCAGAATAGCACGATACGGAGATAGCCAATCCATGCCCAAAATGACATCGAAATCCACCATACACAATAATAAAAGATCCACACGGGTCTCTACACCCCCAATAGTCACCACACACGACTGGTACACACGGTCTACAACAACAGTATCGCCTACCGGGGTAGATACATGAACAGGTGAAGTAAGAAACTCACGGGGCGTACCCAAATAACGAGCAAAGTATGATGACACATAAGAAAAGGTGGAACCGGGATCAAATAATACAAAGACATCTCTTTGGCAAACTGAAACAATACCTATAATAACAGCATCTGAAGCAATAGCATTGGGTCTGCTTAGAAGTGCATAGAAACGGGCCTAACCGCCACCTGATAGACCTTCCCCTCTGGGGCGACCCCTAGATAACTGACCTCCACCCCTAGCTGGCTGGGCGGGTGGTGGTGAAGTAACTGGCACTAAAGCCGATGATCGACCCCTCTACTGAGATGAACTCGCAAGACGACGAGGGCACTGCCTCCACAGATGACCCATCTCACCATACTCATAACAACTCCCAAGTGTTGAAGAAGGGGACTGAAGGGAACTCCTCGCACCAGAGTGACTAGCAGATGCACTCGGCATAGAAGAGCCCTGAAATGATGGAGCACGGGACGAACTCTGAGCTGGAAGGGCACTAAGTGATGACTGGCCCTGATTAAAACTATAAGAACCATGACCCGATAACACCCCACGATAACCTGGGCGAGCTGGCTGAGCATGCCTGAATGGACGACCTCTGTCGTGCTGAAACTGACCCCTCAAAGGAGTACCATTGTAACTACCAAATCCTCGAGGCCTCTTGGCCTCCCTCTCATCTCGCTCCTTTCTGCGGGACTACGGCACATACTTCTCCAGAAAGAGAACGGAGAACTGCTGCCAGTAAGGGGTGCTACACCAACAGGCCTACGCCTCTCAAAAGCCCCCCACCAAGTGAAGGCAGCTCCAGAAAACTGATATATAGTGAAAGCGACCCCGCTGGTCTCTAGAATACCCATTGTATGAAGCATCCTCTGACACTTATCTAAGAAACCCTAGGCATCCTCGCCCTCTGCACCACTAAAGGTCGGAGGCTGCAGTCTACCAAACCTCTCCAACCTACGCTGCTCATCCTCTGGCATAGTAGGAACTACATAGTCCTGAGCAGCTACAACCGGCTGAGCTAGATGAGCCCCCGGTGTCTGAAGTCCCTATACGACCTGCTCAGGTGTGCAGGGCGGCGGGAGTCTGATTGCCTCCCCCGGCCTGAGAAGTAGTTGCGGTTGTACTGGCTGAAACCGCCTGAGCTAGGCCAGTGCAAATTGATAAGATTTGAGCCAAGGCCTCCTGAAGACCCGGAATCACAATGGGCACAGCTGGTGCCTGAGCTGGTGCTGTTGGAGCGTCCATAACTAGGACCTGATCCTGAACTGGGGCAGTTGGTGGATCTGCAGGTGCTGCTCTAGCTGCTCTGCCCCTACCACGACCACGGTCGCATCCTCGGCCTCTGGGGGCCACAGCCAGTGGTACTGGTGGTCGTCCACCCTGACCGGTAGCGCGTGTCCTCACCATCTGTGAGAGAATAGAACAACATAAGTTTAGTACTTAGATCAACAAATACGCACGACAAGATTTTCAATAATATGAAGTATTTCCTAAAAGTTCTGCAACCTCTCGAGTATAAATACAGACGTCTCCGTACCGATCCAGGAGACTCTATTAAACATGCTCATGACTCGTGAGACCTATGTAACCTAGGCTCTAATACTAACTTGTCATGACCCCAAACCTGGACTCGGTCGTGATGGCGCCTCTCCTGAAGATAAGGCCAGCCGACACTTTCCATTTTCCAATTATTAATAATTAAGCATTAAGAGACAGTCTAAACATGAGTAAATGAACCAAAGTTTAAGCAAACGATAGTATAGTATGCGGAATACAGCCCAAACACAGCCCGATATCGGGGTGTCACTAGTCATGAGCATCTATAAAACCTAATACAAGTCTGAAAAATTCCCAAACTATTACAAATGTCTGATAAGAGATAGAAATGATAAAGAGGGAGATACACGGGACTGCAGACGTCGAGCAGCTACCTCGTGGACTCCGATATCTGCTGGGAGCTCTCAACTCGTACTAGCAAGATCCGCAACGCCTGAATCTGCACACAGGGTGTAGGGAGTAAAGTGAGTACTCCAACTCATTGAGTAACAAATGTAAATAAAGACTGAAAGAAAGAAATCACGTAAAGCACAAAGCATTCTATAATGAAGCAGTAAAACCATTTAAAAATTAGTAAATCAGTGAAAGATAAGCAAGAATCCTCTATATCAAATGTAATTTCGTGAAAAGCCTTTTTTAACAAATAAGCAGGTAACTGACAGTAAATTACGAAAAGTAAACACATAAAGGTTCGCCCCTCGGGCATAGTATCAACAAATCCACCCCTCGGCCAACATCTCAAAACAGTACCAGCCCCTTGGGCAATCACATAGAACAATACCAGCCCCACGGGCTCAATCTCATATCACAATGGGTACCCGCACTCACTGGGGGTGTACAGACTCCTGGAGGGCCCCTTACGGCCTAAGCGCAATATCAAGCCACCTCGTGGCATCATCACTAGGCTCTCGGCCTCATATCAATCAAGAAACCTCGTGGCGTACATATCTCGGGCCTTCGACCTCATAATTAATATCAAATGTTTCCTCACAACATAGGCCCTCGGCCTTACTCAGTCAAAATCCTCACAAGCCACACGGGCAATAGTAAAACATGTTTCTCAGCCCAAAATATCATTTAAAAGATCATGTAAGTGTTAAGATAGAGTAAACATGGCTGAGTACGAAAAATAGAGAAATATATCATGACTGAGTTCAAGTATAAAGTCAAAACAGTGAGGAAATACTAGTAAAAAAAATCCCCAAAAGACTCAAATAGTTTGCAAAAGGCCCAAATATGGCATTCAGCCCAAATCATGAGGATAGCAAATAGATTTTAGTCAAATACGCAGTCAAATAGTAATTCGGGACGGACCAAGTCACAATCCCCAAAAGTGCACGACCCCACACTCGTCATCAAGCGTGTGCCTCACCTCAATATAGCACTACGATGTGCAATCCAGGGTTTCAAATCCTCAGAACATCATTTACAATCATTACTCATCTCGAACCGGTCAAATCTCTAGCTCGCGATGCCTTTGCCCCTCGAATCGGCCACCACTCGCGTCGAATCTATCCAAAATCAGAACGAGGACGTCAAAATATGCCAAGGAAATGAAGCCCAAGCGAAAATAATCAATTTACAACATAAATCCCAAAATTACCAAAACCCGACCCCGGGCCCACATCTTGGAATTCGATAATTTTTATATTAATAGATTCTTTATCTCCCCACGAGTTCATACATATCAAAAGTTCTTAAATCCGCCCTCAAATGGTCCTTCAAATCCTCAATCAAAGGTCTAAATTTCCAAGCCCTAGTTATTCAATTTTTGGCTAAATTTCCATGATTATTTAGGTGAAATTTACATTAGAATCAAGTTTTAAGTCCAAGAATCTTGCCTCCAAGTGATTCCCCTTGAATCCCTCTTAAATCCCCTTCAAAAAGCTCCAAAAACGACCAACAATGGAGGAAATAAACCCCAAAATCGCGGACAAGACGAGTATTTAAACATTCTGCCCAGGCCTTAATTTACTTCTTCGCGAACGCGGTCAACGGCTCGCGTTCGCGAAGCACAAAAATTCTGTTGACCAAAACTCTTCTTCGCGAATGCGACCTCACCATCGCGAACGCGATGCCTCAGCTTCACCAACCTATGCGAACGCGACCAAGCCTATCGCGAATGCGATGCTTACCATTCCGGGCCTTCGCGAACACGGGACTCCCCTTCGCGAATGCGAAGGCCAAACCTGACGCCTCCCTTCCTGACCCTTCGCGAACGCGAGGGTCCACTTGCGAAGACCAAAATGTCTGCAACCGCTGAAACCAAAATCTGCAATTTTCTTAACTTAAAAGTGATCCGTTCAACCCCTCGAAACTCACCCAAGGCCCCTGGGACCTCAACCAAAGGTACCGACATATCCTAAAACCTTATTCAAACTTGTACAAATCTTCAAAACACCTCAAACAACATCAAATCAACCAAAACACATCGGATTCAAGCCTAAGTTTCCAAAATCTTCTAAATTACGCTTTTAATCAAAAACTCAACAAAATCACGTCCGAATGACCTGAAATTTTGCACACACACATCCCAAATGGCACAACGGAACTACTACAACTTTCAGAATTTCATTACGACCCCTATTTCAAAATCTCGCCTACCAACCGGAAATCGCCAAAATATCAACTTCACCAATTCAAGCCTAAATCTACTATGAACCTCCAAAACTCATTCTGATCGCGCTCCTAAGACCCAAATCACCTCCCGAAACTAACCGAACCATCGGAACTCACATCCAAGCCCTCTAACACATAAGTCAACATCCGGTTGACTTTTCCAACTTAAGCTTCCTCAAAAGAGACTAAGTGTCTCAAACCTTACCAAATTCATTCCGGATTCGATCCGACCAACCTGATATCACATAACACGGATAAAGAAAGCATAAAGAAGCAGAAATGGGAAAAATGGAGCGGTAACTCATGAGACGACTAGGCGGGTCGTCACAGTACTTTTTTTAAAAAATACTTTTGGTGAGAAGCAGTTTGTATTTGGCTAATTAATTTGAAAAGCACTTTTGAGCAGTAATTAGTGTTTGGTCAAGCTTTTGAAAACTGCTTCTAAGTGTATTTTTCTCAAAAGTGCTTCTCCGAAAAGTGCTTTTGGAGAGAAGCTACTTTTTTCTGCTTTTCCAAAACTACTTCTGCTTCTCCTGAAAAATACTTTTTTTTCCTTCCAAAAGCTTGGCCAAACACCTCAATTTTTGGCCAAAAGTGTTTTTTTGGCCCAAAAAAAAGCTTGGCCATAAGATTTGGGAGCTTCTTTTCAAATTTTATCTTTAAATATCTGTTTCTTTATTGATTTTAACTATTTTTTGACATATTTTTTTAAAAAAATCTTCAAATCCCAAAAATAATTTTAGAGTAGTTTTTGAAGTTTTTTACCCGCAAAATTTAATTTCAAATTCTTTGCAAGTAGAATGCATGTTCAAATACAATTGCAACTTTTAAAAATTAATTTTCATCTCATCTTCAAAATCTTGTTTTTACAAGTTTCAACCAGATATATATCCAAATGCTAGCTAATAAAACATTCAACTATTTTTGTATGTAAGTTAACTATAGGAATTTATATATATATTAACTCTTTCATTTTCTTATTCAATTTGTTTTCTTTTGGTTTTGAAAGGACTACACCTCCACTGGCTCCCGTCCTCACCAACTCAAGAAGTCCTACTTAAACCGTGGGTGTTGGACCCAAAATTATTTGTACCAACAGTTTCCAGCAATAGGAGAGGGTCATGAACGTTAACAACCAGCTAATTTGCTGTGATATCAATGTTACAGCTGTGTACAACCAGCAGAGAGGAAACTCATCATCAAACATCATCCCAAGTAGAAAATCGAATTTTTATTCATAGGGCTCGTGTGGTTGACATAATTGTTATGATGGGATTATATATAATATTTGGATTGTTTAGTCCATGATTAATAGTAATAAAGAGATTGTTATGCAGTTATGCTTATGAGAACATTATTATGCATAAAAAAGGAGTATTTTTGTCTTTAAATAGTTTAATCTCTGCATTGCTAATACACTTATATTATTTAACACTGCCAATCAAGCCTCGCATTAGTTTATAGGATAATTAATTTTTTCATGAAGCCAACCAAACGTTGTATTATCTTATATGTTGCAATTAATTAGTCGAAGTCATAAATCAAAAGACCCTAAATGGTACAATTTTTTTTTATATTATTAGTATATTTTAATCTATTGTATTAGTAGCCCATCTTATTTTTTAGGTTGCTAATTCCCTTTTTTATGCACAATTACATATAATTATCTTTTAGATAATTGTGAAAATTTTCTGTAAATATATAGTAGAAATTACACTTAAAAAAAAGAAGAAAAAAACAAACAAGCGAAAGAGAATATAACATTCAAAATGACAATGTAGTATTCTTCTATTACTACAAGTAGCAGGTTTATTACAACCACCCCCATTGTAAATTCCTAATTATTTGCTTGACTGCTCATTCAGTACTCCAGACTGTACCAAAAACCCAACCCTACTCATTAACACCCATGCAACAACAACAATATCAAAAAAATTTAGTGACATCCTACAAGTAGGTATATAAACGATAGTGTACGCAAACTATACCCCAATTTTGTGAAAGTACAAAGTTATTTCTGATACATACTCCGCTCATTAACACCCATGCAAAACTTACAACCACAGCAGTTAACCTTTCGACCCAATCCCAAACCCTGCACACAAACTTGCAGTGCTCTAAATTTTTTGAATATTACTCCCATAATAATAGCTGACTACAACTAATTTGGAATTAAGGCGCAGTTATTTGCAGAATATTACATGATAGAGCAAGCATTAGGGTTGTCATCACTGAAAATGTTGGTATAGGCAGGGTCCTCATATCTTGCAACTGTTCCAGTAGTTGAGTTGTTCTGATCAACTCTTCTGACATAACCAGGTGGTGCTTTCTTGTCATAAGCTGCTGCAGCATAGGGCTGAGACACCAAATTGTAAGGGACATAAGGCCATATCTCTGCCTTCTTCCCTGTTGACTTTGCCTTCTTTAACACCTTGTTTGCTTCCACATATCCTGTTACTGTCACCTTCTGTTGTTTCCTGTTTATCTCCACAGACTTCACTCCTGCAATTATAACCAAAACCAAAATATTTCAGCTTTAATATACCTAACTTTAAAATTATTGGATATATCTCGTGTGTAGGGTGTGGGAACAAATTCGCATATTGGAAGTTGATAAAAAATAAACTACATATAAACTATAAGGAAATTTTTAATAGTGTGAGACATTGAGAAAACTGTAGTTGAGTCACAACAGTATCAACCATGAACGAAGCTACATTTCTTAAAGGTCGAAAAATTATACCTCATATATAAATAAAATATTATATTTTAGTGGTATATAACATATATTGAATACCTTTTAGTTTGTCTGTCATTTTTTTTCACTTTTTTGGAAAATACCTGACTTTGCCACTGATATCAGCATGTTAAAAGTATCTTTCAGCTAACTTAGCTAAACAAAGCTGATAGTAATTGTTTGTAAATGGGAAAAAAGAAGATGATGATGAATGAAGTTATCGTACTTACCACTCAAGGAAGAAAGAGCTTTCTTGACTTTAAGTTCACAGCCATCACAATCCATTCTGACTTTGAGCTCCACTGTATTAAACTGCTTCTTCTTCTTTTTGGGCTTATCACTACTCATGATATCAGAAATATACTCCAAAGTTCCTCCTAGACCCATTTTTCTTTTTCTCTCTTTAAGCAAATATCTATATCTATGAAACACAACTTTAATTTAATTTAGAGGAAGAAAGTGAACATCAGAGACTTTGAACCTTTTCTGAGGAAAGAAAGTGGGTTAATTATATGAGTAAATTTATACTAAAAAGATTTTAATGAAAGGGAAGACTTTGTAAGAAACTTCCCTTGGATTCTTTCCTTTGCTTTAGAACAGGCTTAAGGACAAAAGGGAGAAAGCAAAAAGGCTGCTCCCTCTACTAAAACTTTTCTTTTTTGCTTCCTTTGATAAGATGAGATCTTTCTTTACACAGGCCTACTTCTTTTTATAGGCGTTTTCTTTTCTCCAACACTGTTTAAAAAGAGAAAGATGGCCCCCCATTGGACAACACGAAATTGACGGTCCTATGAGCTTGATTTTAAAAGGAGTTTAGTACTTGACCTCAATCAGTAAACAATACTCCTTCCATTACAATACAAGATACTCACACTGCTAAAAATCCGGTAATTAGCGATCACAAAAACTGATCAATGTTGGTCGATTTTAGCAAATTACCGACCAAAACGCATCCAAACACGCTTTGTCGCTATTTTGGTGATCGTTTTAGTATACCGACCAAAATTGGTCGTTAATTACTGGCCAAGGTTGGTCATAAAGGTAAAAGAACCAAGGTTGGTCGCAAGAAAAAACCGACCAAAGTTGGTCGGTATTTTAATTATGTAATCAAAAGATTCATCATATGGGAATCGAACCGGGGTGTGTACTATGGCAGGAAACTATTCTACCACTAAACCATTAGTGCATTTTGTTTTAAGATTGTCTTATTTTTTATTTATACTCTATAATTGTATTTTCGCACGAAAATAACATACCAAAGTTGGTCGATTTTGTTAAAAAATAAAATTACTGACCAAAATTGGTCGGTTTTTTAAAATGACCTGCCGAATTTACCGACCAAAGTTGGTCGGTTTTTTAAGAGAAAATGCATAAAGTACCCATTAAACTTGTTCAGAAAAATCATTTACACACCAAAACTTTACGAGCGATCTTTTACCCCCTTATTCTAAACTTAAGTGAATTTAATACCCTCTTGAATGATGACCTGGCATAAAACGTATAATTCATTTTGTAGATGCGCGTGAAGGCAAAAAAAAATAACTTAAAACTAATTTAATTGTCCAGGTGTCACTTTCCTATTGGATATTATAACTAATTAACTTAATACTATGTTTTTCTCTTTTCTTATTCATTTTTCTTTTCTTTTTCGTTTTTTTCCTCTTTCTTCATTTAACAGAAGCAGGAACCAATGGCTCTAGCTTGCTAAAATATCCATTTCCAATGATCTTATCCTTATCTCCGTCCTTCTTCAATTGAGATTTTTTCCATCCTATTTTTCATCTATTTGCTGAAAAATACCTCTTTAGAACCAGACATAGTGTTGAAAAGAAGACAAGGTGTCACCGGAAAATTCTCCGACTGGAGAAAATTTATAGGTCCTTAAGTAGTGGCTCTATATCTTAGGTTTTCTTCACTCTTTCAATACAAAACTAGGAGGAATAAAGTGACAAAAATTCTCCTAAGAAAACCCAGACGAAGGGAATTAGGAGCACAAACCCAACTTGTCAAAAAATACGGTACCGACGATACCAAACTTTCCGGCCAACCAAACATTTCTCTCTATCCCAAGCTTTCCGACCTTTTCTCCTTAATTTCGTGTAATGTCAAAGGCACAAATAAATTTATCTACAATGAAAAAAGAAGAATAGAGATAGAGCTGATCTGTAAGCTTTCCGACCCCTTTTCTCCTTAATTCCGTGTAATGTCAAAGGCACAAATAAATTTATCTACAATAAAAAAAGAAGAATAGAGATAGAGTTGATGTGTTTAAGGGAGGTTATGGCTGTGAATGGCTTCCACAGTGGCAATGACAAAAATAACGAGGAAGAAAGGTGAAGAAGATGAAATAAAAAAAAAAGAATAGAAAAGGAAAGAAGAAGTATATAATAAAAAAAAATAGTGTAGTAATTGATACATGTATGGCGCGTGTTGACACAGCCCACCACAAGACTGGTTCAGTATTTTGAATGAGATATTAAATTTAGTTTAGATGAAAATAGTGGGGTAAAAGGTCGCCCGTAGTTTAGGTGTGTAAATGATTTTCCCGAACAAGTTTAATGGGTACTTTATGCATTTTCTCTTTTTTTAATATTAATTATTATTAATTTTAATTGCAAAAACCAACCAAAGTTGGTCGGTTTCTTGAAAAATAAATTTCGCGGGACTCAAAAATAGTTTCCCGCTTTTTGCGCCAAAGAAAACCGACCAAAGTTGGTCGGTTTCGTAACAAAAAATTAAAAATTAAAATATTTTGAAAAACCAACCAACTTTGGTCTGTTTTTGGCCGGTTTTTTGACCGACCAAAGTTGGTCGGTTTTTCTTGGTCGGTTTTTGCCAAATTTCTAGTAGTGTCAGGAGCTAAGAGCAGGGACGGCACTTCCATAAAGCAAGTAAAGCAACTGTTTTACACCCCATATTTGCGGGGCCCCATTTTTTGTTACACCTAATAAGCTTTATATAAGTTTTAAAAAAAATTGTAAAGAGAAAAAGTTTTTTTCTTTAACAAATATAGAGAAGAAGGATATACAACTGCTATGATTTCTGCCAACGAAATTGCACTTGAAATGAATATCGAACTCAAATTTCGTAAGAAATGTGTGATATGTAGGAAGTGACAATTTGATGAGAATTTAATAATGAAATCTCAAAATCTTTCAAAGAATCCTTTAGAGTTGATTACTTTTATACATAGTAGACAAGGCTATTTTTTCACTTAACAATTCGAAGCTTATGAAACTATTTTTAATTTTCTATTTAGCGGTAAAAACTAAGATCACTAGATGATGAAAATTTAAAACAATATTGCATCAATCTTGAATGTTCCTTAAAGCATATTAATCAATTCGATATTGATGGTTTATATTTATTTTCTGAATTAAAAATATCAAGAAAAACAGTACAATTAGAAGATGGAGAAGCAGTTTAATTGATACACTCAATCAAATATAAATATTTGATTCTTTTCCAAATGTCTATATTGGTTATGGAATAATGTTAATAACTCTTATTACCGTTGCTTCAGCGGAAAGAAGTTGTAAAAATTAAAATTGATAAAATATCACCTAACATTAACAACGTCTCAAGAAAGATTAAATGGATTAGCTATATTGTCAACTGAAATATACTTATTAGGAGTTATTGATTATAGGAAAATTATTAATTACTTTGTATCTAAGAAAAGTTAAAAAAAAAATAGACTTCAAATAAATAATTTTAAAAGTTAAGGCCCCTTATAAAATTTGACTTTAAGCTACAAAATTCGTCGGGCCGACTCTGGCTAAGAGTACTAGAAGAAGTATTAATTTATTGTGTTTTAGTTATTAATTAAGACTTGAACAGTAATGCTTAATGGGGAAGAAAGAATTTTTTGGGCTAAAAGAGAGAAGGTCAAAAGCACAGAATCACACCGTAAATAAAAGTACACAATAAGTAGCCTCTGGGGGTTGTTTGGATCAAAGATAAGCTATAATGGATTAGCAATGCAGATATTAACAATACGAAAATTAATAGTATGATTATTTCTTATTAGCTATTCGGTTCATTACACTTAATTGAGTATACAAAGTATCATCTAAATTATTTATTTGTTTTTAAACTAAAAAATAATAAACTTATAATTATACCTTAGGATATTTGGTCTACATAAGTTTCTTGGAAAAAGATAGTTTTGTCCTTTTGGTACTTTATCTACGTATAACTAATATTATATGGATTAGTTATTCCCTATTGACAGGGGATAAGACAATACACCAATTGGTATATAAAATAATACATGAATTACTTATACTACATTTGAAATTACAATCAAACAATGTTGTAATTTAACACAATTTCTTATACAATGATTAATTGCCTTATACAACATGCCAAACGACCACTAAGAAGGTGACTAGTGTCAATAGAGTTCTTTTTTGTGTATCAAGAGTTAATATGATAAAATTAGACGTTGAATGGAAGGTGCAAGAGTGGGGGCCACGTTAAAGAAAGAAAACCACCAATAATAGAGAGAGTAGCTTCTACGTGTTTCGAGGTATATGCATCCTCAACACGTGTCCATATCATAGGTATTTCTGTTGAATACAACCGTCGATATTGGTGAAGAGGGAGCTGGTTTCATTTTTTCCTTTATTTGTTTTGGGTTAAAATATAGAGGAGTTGTTAGGGGTTGATTTTGACGTGTGTGAGGTGTATTTATGCTTTATTTTGGGAGCCTCATGGCGCGTTTTTTATGCTTAAAGAAATTACTTTACCAAAGACGCTTGAAGCGCGTCAGGTATTTTTCTCAATAAAATTTTAAGGCAAGATTGAGTGCCAAATTTCAGAAAGAAAAAACAATAAAATTTTGGTATTTAAAACAATTTTTAAAAATTTATGGGTTTAAAAGGAATACTGTTAGAAAATATAATATTGTTATGAGTTTAGATTGAAATATCTAATATACTTCTATGAGCCTAATGTTTATTCCACTTTGTTTTAATCTCAAAAGAGTGAGTGGAGACGCTTTTTCCTATCTTCTAATAATGTAAATCAGAATATAATAGTCCGTTTGGCCAAACTGAAAAAATCAATTTGTGTTTGGCTAATCAATCTAAAAAACATTTTTGAGCAATAATTTGTGCTTGACCAAGCTTTTTAAAGAATACTAATAAATATCAAATTACGAATAAGGACATAAAAAGTTTTAATTAATAGTTAATATTATATAAATAAATAAATAGTCTCAAATATTTATTATTAAAGATTATAATTAAGTTTTCATTTTATTTAGGTATAGCATGAAATAAAATTGAAAAGTACTTTAATTTGTTCGAGTTGATTTAAATATATCAAAAAATCATTCAACATATTTATACATTAGGAGAGTTCTCAATAATACAATCTCTAATTCTAAATATTAAGTTTAAAATAAGTAAGGTTATTTTGGTATATACTATATTTGCTAAGGGTATTTTTTGTAAAAAGAAAAAGTCAAAATTGCTTCTGTTTTTAGGGAGAAGTTATTTTTTTTAACTTCTACTTCTTCCCAATATCATTTTTTCCCTCAAAAAAGTTTAGCCAAACACCTTAAATTGAGGATGAAAAATATTTTTTGGAAGAAAAATAGTGCTTTTGACTTCGGAAGAAGCTTGGCCAATAGGCTATAAATTATCTTCCATTCAAGAATTCAATCTTCTAAGTCAGTGATATAGAAAACTATAGGTGGAAGAAAGCTTCTTCCAAAAGTACAGTTAGATCGACAACCATAACTATTATTCATTATTTGAAGCTTCAAAGTTCCCTCTTCTTACTTAAATTAATCCAATACTTGGCTTCTCACAATGGAACTTTTCTTAATAAATTCTTTATCAATTTTCTCTTTTCAATTTCTTTAGTTTGTTAAATATTTTGATTGAAAAAGACAGTAGGGTTCTAGGGTTACATGCATTGTCTCCTAACAAACATTTAGCTGGATATTTCCATACAGGGTTCTGTTGACCACAACATCTTCTTTGACTATATATTATTGTAATTTCAAATTTTTGTAGCATTTTTTTTTTTTAATTTTCTTCTGGTTCTGAGAAGTCTCCTTAAAATTTGCAAAGAAGTACATTTATGAGTACTTGTAATTATCTTTTAAATAATTTTGGGCGAAAAATATTTTTTTCTACGATAAGAATATAAATGTTAAACTATTGTGATAAAGATATCCTTTTCTTGATATAAATGTATAGAGCATTTTAAGAGAATTAAGTTGACAATTATAAAACACACCGTTTAATTTGTTTGGTTGTCGATTAGTGTATCTTTAGCAAGGACCATTAATCAACTTACGTACATATAAGACAACCAATATATGATTATTATAGTGGTTAAATCCAAAGTAGTCATAGATTATATTAAATTCATCTTTATCAACTTTCCTGTATAAGGAATAGTTTATGAATATTTGTTTCATGACGTTCCACTGATGGAAAGACCTGCATTAAAACTGTTTTTTATTATTAAATACCTTAATATGTTTAATCATCAAACTGTTGAGACGTAAATCCTTGTCTGAAAATGAGAAAAGTTAATTAGGCAACACCTCAAAAATATCATCTTCAATCACTTTTTTAAGGAGCCCATTGGAAAATGATTGACAATGATTTTCAATATTTTAAAAAAAAATTGCTTTAATTGGATTAATTGCACTACCATGGTTTGTCATAATTACAAACAGCTCACATGTAATTCCAAGATTTCACAGTTGCATAAAGCACCAAAAATGTTTGCATATATTATAAACCTTAATTTTTTTTCTTCTCTTTGAATATTTATCTCCTAATCACGCTTCAGTTACTAATAGATTTTTCACAAGGCGCATCAGTATACCTTTTACTACAGAAGTAAAGAACTGAACTCATGACGCTACGATGTGAGATGGATAAATGGATTCCTATCCCTTTATGGGCTACATGCCCTTCTTGTACCCCTTTCAGCAAGGGCTAACGTGGTTTCTAGCTCGTTTGTTACGAGGAATAGAAGATAATTAATTTTAGAATTAAATTTGATATGAGATTATCTCACATTTGATTAGGATAAAATCGCAATATAACTAATCCCGGAATCCTGTGACAAATAATCCATGAATAATTAATCATGGGATAGCTTGTTTCCCAACCAAACGATCAATCTTATTCCAAGTGTTAGGATAGAATATTAAAACTCTGATTTGGCTTTTCAATTTTAGAATTTAAGAAATTTTAATCTATATCTAATCCAACTAAGCTCAGATTAATTAGATTTTTTGAAAGTTTGATTACGCGATTAATTGATTTCCAATTTTCAATTTTAAGTGTCAATCTAAGTGATTTAGGAGATTTCAGGATAATAGGAATTTGATAACCATTGAAACGATAGTTCAGCATCTTCTTCGACACCATATCTCAAGTTGCATGGCAAAAAGTAAAGATCAAATGCGAATATTCAATAAGCCAATGGCAGTACGGCACAAGTATTATCACTTTGATCCGTAGAAGTATGGCGGTTCATATCAGTAGAAACTAGAAAAGAAGATACGATGTACTTAGTCTGAAACTATATTCTTCTTTAAGTGAAGTGCATTTTTGGCTGATGGACATGCACTGGACTAATGTCCAAATTGGTAAGCCTGGTAGGGCTGGGTGAACCAACCATAACGATATATAACGTATAAAAAATTCGAATTTTCAAATATTTCAATTTTTTTTTGTCTCAAATTCAATATCTAAGCAGAACTTTACGTTTAACATATATACGTAAAAATAGCACAGGCTAGCTAGTTTTCAGACTGGTCATTCAAAAATAGCCAGCGTTTGCCAAGTCATTAAAAAATAGCCATTATTTTGCTGCAACCGAGACCGGTCCAGCATAATATACTAGAGTTCGGTGCACCTGTGTATGAACTTCCAGCATATTATGCTGGAACTCCAACACACGGAAAGTTCCAGCATAATATACTGGAGATTCGAGCATTTGTGTATAAACTTCCAGCATATTATACTGGACCGACATACTTTGCTGGAACTCCAACATATTATGCTGGAGTTCTAGTGTACTTATGCTGGAACTCCATTATATTATGCTGGAGTTCCAATATACTTATCCTCAAATTCCAGTATAATATGTTGGAGTTCAAGTATACTTATGCTGGAACTCCAGTATAATATACTGGCGTATTTTCTGGGTTTTGAACAGTATTTTCGCTCAAATTTATCTTTACATGAAAAGTAGCTAAATTTTGATTATTTTTGAAGGCGTGGCTATTTTTGAATGATAACTTATAAATCTAGCTATTTTTGAATTTCTCCCCTCAAAAAAGTTTCATATTTCTGCAATTTTTTGCCACCCTACACTCCAGTTTGTGTAATAGCATCAACGCCACTAAACTCTTGGAAAGAATTTACTAATAGAATTAGCCAACATAAATATGATCAAAATTAAAATATTCACCGACTTTTTTTATTTTATTAGGAAGATGAGAACCCTTGAACACAACTTAGTATCGTATATACATGGTAGGTACTAGGAACAGAAAAGGAAAGGAAGATCACAAAGGACAAAGTAGCCAAAAGACCAAATGCAATGAGGTTAGACTATTTTAACAATATAATAAAGGTAAAGGCTTTTAAAAAATGAAAGGTGGAGCCCTAAAGCCAATCATGCACCCTTATTAGCCCCCAATAATTTCTCTTTTTCACAAAATCCTCCTTTTTCTTCATTGTCTTCTTTCATATATGCCTATCCATATTCCAAAAAAACTACCAAACCCACCCATTTAATTGAAATAATGTACCATAAAATAAGTGTTGCTAGATTTGACGATTGTCTTAACCTTTCTAAAACGTTCATGCACACGTAGCAATAAGTATGTGAGCCAGATTTTGATATAAAAATTTTTGGGCGCAGTATCATTTAAAAATAATTTAGCTAGCGTTTGGATATAGATTAACTTAAAACTTAAAAAAAATTGAGTTTTCGAAGATGAGGTGAAAATGGTTTTGAAAGTTAAAATTGTATCTAGGCTTGCATTTTACTTTAAAAGAATTTGAACTTTTTGTTTGTAGAAAACTTCAATAATTACTCTAGAACTATTTTTGGGATTTGAACATTTTGTTTTCAAATTTGTCAAAATGGTTAAAATCTATAAACAAACAAATATTTGAAAATAATGTTTGAAAAAAAACTCCCAAATTTTATAGCGAAACGGGAGCTTAATATGCCCTTTAGCACTTGTTATTTAACTAATGCTTCGGGACTAATCTTGCAGAAGAAAAAGGAAAAATAAGGAGTATATATAACTATCTCCCCAATTCTTTGCTAAGATAAAACTATGAAAACTCCCTCAAAAACAAAAAGAACTCAATATCTACAGGAAAGCATGCTGATTAAATATGAAGCCCCTCAATAATAATAAAAATCTCACATAAGTTCTATTACAAGAGGACAGAAAGAAAAACAATAGTACAATACAATGTAACCATTTCATACTTAACAAGAATAATTTTTCTTCCTAAAAGAAGGCAAAGATTTTAGATGCCTATAGACCCCAAAACAAACATTATTAAATAGTTTTACCTAAATATTTCTCTTAGTGTATACAACATAGAAACTAAGGTAGGACCCCTGTTTGTTGCTAGAGAGGAAAGAGAGCAATTATTGTGAAAGGTGATCTTTATTAGGACCATTAATTGCAAGAAGAAAACAAAAACTTCAATCATGCATCTCAAAGAGACAAGAATAGAAACAGAAAGTATCGAATGTTGATGACAGCTCAAGAGTTTCTGAAAACAAGTTATGTTGGACTTAATGAATACTAAGTATATACATATTCTTCAACCTTAATTTAGATGTAGGTACTCAAACAATAAAGGCAGGAGAATAATTTTCCAAGTTTGGCTAAGATGACTAAATTAATCATTAGTCTCCAGCTTCAAACAGACAAGTAACTAAATCTATAAAAAGATGAAAACAAGACTAAATTGAACGTGGAAGTGCAAGAAAAAGATTATTCGTGAATCTATAAAAAGTAAAAATATTGTGGAGGAAGTTCTTAGCTGTGATCTATTATTAAGTATGTATACGGCCAAAATTGGAGTTCGACTTTGGGGCTACTATGCCGCTCCACGCCTAACCTCGAAGAAGCCCGAAGCAGAGTGTGAGGTGCGACACCGAGGTGTGTCCCTCGAGGGAGTACATCGAAGGCTCACTATGGTCGAGCTTGGAGCAGTACAATTGATGATCGTCATGGAAAGGCGGGAAAAATCTCGAATACACGTGGTTAGAGCTGACTAGGTCTGCAAGAATAGTACAAATCCGTACTAGGTCATTATACAGTTGTACCAATAGCATTTTCTCGTTATATAAGACATGTACTATGTTGGGATTCCCCCCTCCTATATAAAGGAGACCCCGGTCATTTTGTAACACAGATAACATTGAATACAATAGAACATTCTATACTTTTCTTGCTTAAACGTGCTAAACAATTACTCTACATATTTATTACTCGTTCGTTTATTGTTCGTCTCTTGCTCATTTATTGTCCATCATCGTTCATTTATTGTTTTTCATTTATTGCTCATCGTCAGCCTTTAAAGGCTACCCTCGAGGCCCCATATTGCTGAGCTCGAGGCCCTCAACCTTGGAACCATATGGGTTTGCTTATCATTTCTTGCTCATTTACACTTAGCATTATTCACTTAACAACTAGTATTAAGATAAATTACATATTTTTAGAACCACAAATCAAATATAATTGTAGTTACCATTTACAAGGTAAACAGTTTGGAGTCTACCATGAGGGTAAGAATAATAGTGATTGTTTTGGTGTTAGTTTTCTGAAAATACAAGTTATTCTTCACACTTTTTCTTGTTCAAGAATCTCTGATTTCATGTCAAAAATGTCTAACTCAGCAAATGCACGTGAAAACAACGGTATTGGGCTTCAGGCATAAAACGGAGCAAATGCCGCTTTACCACCGCAAAACCTAGGGGTAGCACCAGCAGATGCCGGTATACCACCGCAAAAAAACCCAAGAGAGGCACCAACACAAGTCCCCATCGATGTGAGCTCGCAGAACATTGTGCATATCGATGTAAGCTCTCCTACCGATGGAAGTGTGCGCGGTGAGGAGAGAGACGTTAGTCTTCAAGTCATTTTTAAAATGTTGCAAGCATAACAAGTGTCTATTGCTCAGCTACAAAGTCACCAAAAAACCCCAAGCACAGTAGCACCGGAAACGGCTCCTCGAGTCGAGCAGGTACCAGAGAGATCGAGCAACGATGTGTCAGCAATAGATCCTGCTATTATGAAGATGCTCGAGGATCCCACCAAAAGAATTGAATCAGGAGAAAAGAAGATAGAAGATAACGATAAAAGGGTGGAGACTTATAACTCCAGGGTCGATCAGATCGCTGGGGCTCCCCCGATTATGAAGGGTATAGATTCAAAGAAGTTCGTGCAGAGGCCATTCCTATCAAGTGCGGCTCTGAAGCCCATCCCAAAGAAATTCAAAATGCCTGATGTCCTAAAGTATAACGGGACCACGGACCCCAATGAGCACGTTACTGCTTATACTTGTGCTGTAAAAGGGAATAACTTGAAGGACGACGAAATTGAGTCCGTCTTGTTGAAGAAATTTGGAGAAACACTATCAAAGAGGGCTATGATGTGGTATCATAACCTACCCCAAATTCAATTGATTCATTCGCCATGTTGGTAGACTCTTTCGTGAGGGCACACGCTGGTGCCATCAAGGTCGCCACCAGGAATCTGATGTCTTCAAAATCAAACAAAGAGAAAACGAGATGCTAAAGGAATTCGTATCTCGCTTTCAGATGGAGCGAATGGAATTACCACCAGTCTTTGATGACTGGGCAGTACAGGCCTTCACTCAAGGCTTGAGCAAACGAAGCTCGGTAGCCTCGAAGCAGCTAAAATAAAATTTGATCAAATATCCCCCCACGACCTGGGCAGATGTGCACAATAGGTATCACTCGAAGATCAGGGTCGAAGATGACCAATTGGAAGCCCCCTCGGGCTCAGTATATCCTAGCAAGCTCTTAGCAAAGGAACAAAGGTTTACAGAAAGGGGTTTGAGGCTAAACAAGGAAAGATATCGACCGTATGTAGAAGATTGAAGAAACGCCCCAAGGCGTAATATACCGTGAGGCGATCGAAGGACAGATCGAGGTCAATGCTCCTAGGGACTCATGAGCAAAGCCGGGTCCGATAGGCATACTGGGCCAGTAGAAGCACCCCGACTATCCGAGTATAACTTCAACGTCTATGTCTCGGACATCGTATCAGCCATAGGTAAAATCAAAGATACCAGGTGACCAAAACCCTTACTATCAGACCCTTCACAAAGGAACCCTAACTTGGTAGGCAAATATCACGGCACCCACGATCATAGGACCGAAGATTGTAGACAGCTTTGAGAAGAGGTAGCCCGACTGATCAGCGAAGGGCACCTCGAGAGTTCCTTAGCGACCGAGCCAAAAACCAATTTTGAGAAAAAGAGGCGAACATGAAAAACGAACCAGAAGAACCACAATACATTATCCACATGATCATTGGAGGGGTCGATGCACCACAGGTACCCGTTGTCAAGCAAACGAAAATATCCATCATCGGGGAAAAGCGAACTCGGAGTTACATACTAGAGGATGCTCTCACATTCAACGAAGAGGACATTGAGACCTTTTCTCAGCCTCATAATGATGCACTGGTAATTTCTTTTCTTTTGGATAAGTTTCAAATTAAACGTGCGCTCGTGGATCCAGGTAGCTCAGCCAACATAATCAGGTCGAGGGTGGTGGAGCAGCTTGGACTGCTCGATCAGATTGTACCCGCCTCTTGAGTCCTCAATGGATTCAACATGGCGAGCGAGACAACAAAAAGAGAGGTCATCCTCTCGGCTAACATGCTGGTACAATCCAAGATACCAAGTTTCATGTCATCGAAAGTGACATGAGGTACAATTCCTTACTTGGAAGGTCGTGGATACATAGTATGAGGGCGGTACAATCAACCCTTCATCAAATGATGAAGTTTCCATCCAAGGATGGTGTAAAAATAGTGTTCGGGGAGCAGCATGCAGCAAGAGAGATGTTCGCGGTGCACGACGTTGCACCGGCATCAATGCCCTCAACATCAAAGAATCCAAAAGCCAAGCAAACGTCTAAATAGCAAACACAACCTACATTTTTGGCTCCACCCGAATAAGTGAATAAAGGACCGTACCGCGTCCTCGGAGCAAGCAATTAACACAGATCGAGGCTCTAACGCTATCAATGCTTAAGGTACGACCTCCTCCCTTTTCATTTATGTTTTATACTAACGTACTGCAGGTGTCCGATTAAAAGGAGTTAAAGCGCCCTCCAGCTCAAAGACCTTAAGTTTTAAAAGCATGTGTTTTGTTCTTTTTCCCTTAGACCGGCTTTTATGCCAAACGGGTTTTACCGGCGAGGTTTTTAACGAGGCAACATCCATATGCTACCTAAGGTGAACTCATTAAGTATTCAAGGCTTCTCTTCAATCAACCTCAAATACTGGGGGGCATCACCCCAGGAGGCCACCCCTTGGAAGAAACCGAATTATGCCTATGAGGACCTCGATAGGAGAATGTTGTATTGGTCCAAACGGTCAACTGAACCATGTCCATATAGAATAATCGAGCCTCCAAAAGCAAAAACATGTATGCATATATCAATTAATTGAGGAAGCCCCTTTGCTTATCAAAACACTTTGTGCCTCAAAGAAATTCACTACTTTTTTACAAGACGGCTCGAGGGCCAAAAAACTCTCGAACACTCGGAGACTGTCATCAACAGTCAGATCATCTAGCCATCGAAAACTCAAATTTGTAAGACCTCGATCAGGCAACTTCGAGCTCATAAGCCCTCAGTGAGGCAACCCAAAATCTGTAAGACCTCAACGAGGCATGCCAAAACTTATAAGACCTTAAAAAGGCATAATCCCGATATTAAGACCAAGGCTATCTATCGAACTTGTAAGACCCCTAAAAAGGAATACACTTGATATAGACGTCGAGGTCATCTTACTCGGGGACTATCGACTATGGACATATCAAAAGGCTGCAGCCAAATTAACGCAGCTAGGAGACGTCCGACCGCCACCATAAAATTAAAGGCCTTCAAATACTTCGAAAATACTTCGAAAAAAATCGGTTAATCAGGCTACCCCTGGCATAAGCAAAGGAGATTCGATCATATCAGATCTAAACAATGACAAGGCTTCGAGACAATCAGCCTTCAACGAAAGGCTTCGAAAAATCAACCTTCATGAGAACCTCCCGAGGTACTCAATTATCGTCACATATCGATTCATAATTGAGGTTCTTACTTGAGACGTCAAAGAGTCGGAAGAACACAAAACATGCTAAGGCATTATCAAAACTTCAAAAGTCTTCAGCCAAAATAGGGAAAACTATAGCCATATTAGAGGTCGCATTGACCCAAACTAAAAAGTGCATAAGGGCCAATGTGTAAGAGCCTAAGGGCCTACCTAAAGAGCCTAAGGGCCAATGTGTAAGAACCTAAGGCCCTGCCTAAAGAGCCTAAGGGCCAATGCGTAAGAGCCTAAGGGCCAGCCTAAAGAGCCTAAGGGCCAATACATAAGAGCCTAAGGGCCAATATGTTGAAACCTAAGGGTCAATGAGCCTGAGTCAAAACTTGATTCGAGGACTGAGCCCTGAACGGTCAACTATTATCAATTACTCATCAAGCACAACCTAAGGGTTCCTGTCTTAAAAGTGCAACATATCGGACTAATTATCGACAAGAATCAACACTCAAAACATAAAAAAAGACACAATCAAGTGGAAATTCATATGAAGGGAAAACCAAAGGGTTCCTTTTTATTATAATGGTACAAAGATACATTTACAACACTCCCGTAGGGAGCCCTATAAAAGGAAGAAGAAAGAAAAAACCTAGTCTACCATCGGGAACTTAGCCTTTCCCCCCTCGGGGACTATGTCACCATTAGCTCCATCGGGACTAGCTCCATCACCGGCCCCCTCCTCATTGTCTTCAGCATTGGAAACAAGGAACTTGGCATCGAACTCATCCGCCTTGGACTGCTCTATCTCCTCCGAGAGATCGAAGTCCTTATCATGAATCTCCTCGAGAGTTTCCCTCCGGGATTTGCATCGGGAATATTCATTGCTTTTCCTCTCTCGATAGGAAGCCTCCCTCAACGTCGTACAAGCT
Source organism: Nicotiana sylvestris (assembly GCF_000393655.2). Lineage (NCBI taxonomy): Eukaryota > Viridiplantae > Streptophyta > Magnoliopsida > Solanales > Solanaceae > Nicotiana > Nicotiana sylvestris. The sequence continues at coordinate 132,771,337 of NC_091061.1, forward strand.
TCAGCAGCATCTTTCATATAGATAGCCACCTTCTTATCGGCCTTTTCTCGGACCTCCTCGGCTTCGGCTCGAGCGTCTACGACTTCGGCCTTCATCTTCAAAAGATCTATTTCAAGCTTAGCAATCCTGCTCGTCTGGAATGAGTCACCTTCCCGAGCATTACGAAGCTGTATCTCGAGGGCGGAGGCCTTAGATAAAGCGTTCCTTTTGGCCGCAACATGAACATCTATCTGTGCCTTCAAATTGTTGCATTCAGAATTGACTTGGTAGGCTTTGTCTCGAAGGCACTCCAGCGTCTCTGTCTTTCTCTACAACTGAGATACCGAAACATTAGTTTCCAAAGATGAGGGAAGGAGTTTGTAATCCCTCAAAATAGAACATACCTGTTTCTCGAGGTTGCCTTCGTAATCACGACTTCGGTCCAACTCCGATCGAAGATGTATCAGCTCTCTTGTCTTCTTATCACAAAGAAGCCTGAGGGATTTCTCCCCATTCAAGGCTTTATGCAACTTAGCCTCATAGCAAAGTAGCTCAGACTTGAGCTTATCGAAGGCCTACGAAAAAGAAAAGTTCAGTTAAAAGGGAGAGAGTACGAAGTTGGAAAAGTAATAATAAGCTTAAACCTCACCATAGAGCAAATCCATTGAGCTTCCTCGAAGGTCGACTTCGCATCTACCGGCTTGGTCTCATCGGCCCCAGTAGAGCCACTCGAGGCACTACGACTGGGCGGAGATACGTCGAAGCCCATTCCCCTCAGAGTACTCCCCGACGTCGCTTGTGGAATCTCTCCCTTGAGATTATGGGCCTCGAGCCCAGTAGGCTCAACCGTCTCAGGAGGCCTCCTGATTTGATCCATCAATATAGAGGCATCCTCTCTGGGTGCATTGATGTCCCCAGAACGATCGATAAAAATGAGGTCTTCGTCAGCGGCAATGTCCTCCTCGCGCCCCCAGACAGATCCCACTTTGCTATGAGAATCCTCGTTCTTCGAGGACCTTTTCCTTTTGTTATCCTTCTCTGCCTCAGAAATCGGAGGTCCTTCCTCCTCCTCAAAAGGGGATGGTCTCACCTCAGAAAAGTCACTGATGCCTGCAACAAAGAAATTAGTGTACGAAAGGGAAAGTACTCTTCAAGAAAGGGACTACATTGCACATACCATGGTGCTTAGCCTCCCATATGCCCTTCGACAAATCTCGCCAATTGCGCTCATCATAAGTCGAAAAGGCCGCCAGTTTTTGGGCCCAACCCGCAAGATCGAACACCTTATTTGGCATTCACAGGATCGCTGCAAAAAAAAGGAAAGAAAATGCCCTTACGGAGTCTGGCTCCGCCAAGAACAAAGGTAATAGAATAAAATGTATCATTTACGCTTGAAATTCCATTTCTCGGTAAACGGCAGGAACTCCTTAGGAATAATATCAACAATCCTCACTCGAACAAACTGACTCATCCATCCTCTATCCTTGTCCTCCTCATCACTGGAGATAAAGGGCCTGGTGGATCGGCGTCGCAGTATAATTAGACCTCGATGATGTAAAGGCCGATACAATCTGAGGAGATGGCTAAGAGTGAACTCGAGCTCGGCCTTTTCAGCAAAAAATCTCATCATCAACACAATCCGCCAGAAAGACGGATGGATCTGAGCCAAAGTAACTTGGTGTCTTCGACATAATTCGAGCACGAGTCGGTCGAGAGGACCCAACATAAAAGGTTATGTATACACGTTCAGAAACCCCTCTACGTGGTCCATGATATCCTTTTCCCGGGAGGGCACCTGCAGCCTCACCTTTTCTCCCCATCCGTAGTCTCTCCTCACAACCTCAAGGTGTCTCTCTTCTATTGATCAAATGAACCTCGATGCATGCTCTAGATGGCTCGGAATGTCGAGACGTTTCTCTATCATCAAATCTCTCTTCGAGACGAAACAGTTTGAAGTTAGATCACCAAACACCGACAGTGTACCACCGACCGGGTTAGAAGCAAAGGTGGGACTTCCCTCTTCCTGATGAGTGGATTTGGGCATGGTAGCTATAGCTCCTTCAACACAAGAAAGGGAAGATGAAAACTCAGGCGAAAACTTTGATCTGATGCGGCACTAAAACTAGCACAAAAAAGGAACTCTACAGAGAAAGGTAGTTGCACAAAGTGGCAAAACCTTCAAAGAAAGGAAAGCAAGTATATATAAGAAGAGCGTCGACTATTCATTAACTTTGATAGCCAATCATCTCTCACGATGCAATTATGATTTTGGGAAATGTACCGACAGGGCCATTTCGGTCACTTCACTATCATATCACAAGAATAACGTTACTACCCAACCTACGGAAGGTATGCAATCGAAACTAGAACAACCCGATCTAAAGGGTCTCTGTTACTCCGAGACCAAGATCAAAGAAGTTAAATTCAAGTTCAAAGCTTGACTTTGGCATGAACACTGAAAGGCAAAACTTTGAAGACATTAAACAAGAAAATCCTTTGCATTCCAAAAATATATTTACAAAGGCGCATTTACAAAACTCCCACGCAGAGTCCATGTACAAAAGAAGAAGAAGTAAAAAGAACAAAGGTGTCTTAGTCTTCATCTTCGCTACTCTTTGAGCCACTCAAAGAGCCCTCGTTCGAAGAAGTCGGAGCTGCTGACTCATCTTCCAAGGCTTTCGCTTCTCCGATCTCGGTGGAGAGATAAAAACCCTTGGCATGCACTTCCTCGAAGGCCTTTCTCCGAGCCTCTAACCGAGGGGCGCGAGCCAGTTTGAGCTCGTCCTCTTCATATATCTCCCTAGCTCGAGTATTTGCTGCAGCATCATCATCCCGATATAAGAATAAAATTCATCGACTTCAGACTTAGCCATGGACAACGCAGCAGCCGACTCAGCATAATGCAGCTGGAATTTGTGAGCCTCCTCTTTATCATCTTGAATAAGACCCTAGGTCAAGACCATCTCCCCTCGGAGAGTTTCCCTTTCCAAGGTCGTGCTATCCTTGCACTGCTTCAGCTCAAGTATCTCGGCATCTTTGGCCACAATCTCTTCCCGAAGCTGCTCTGCTAGGGCATCCTTTTGCTCGATCTGCAAATGTCGAGCCAAGATAGTAAACACTAAGTTATGAAAGCAACAAGCAAGCTCATGAATACCGGACTACCTGCTCAATGATGTTGGCCCGCTCTTGGAGCACTTTCTCCGAGCTTGCTCGAAAGATGTTCAATTCCTCCTCCTTTCGGGCGTATAGAGTTTTTAGCTCTTTCGACTCTGTGGCAAGCTTCTCGAACTACTCCTCACTATGAGTTAGTTCAGCTCTTAACTTGGAGAAGGCTTGCTCATACAGCATCGTGACCTATAGCACATAGGAAAAAAGTTATGTCAAAATCACCTGTTTTTGGAGTTTCGCAGCCTCCTCGAGAACGATTGGAGCATCGAGATCAGCATCCTATTTAACACCAGCAAAAAAATCTCCAAACATCTCATCCACTCCTTGGGATGTCCCCACGTCAGGAATCTCCCTGCTCTAGGCATCCCGTATTTGCCCTGGGGAAAATGACGAGCCTGATTGAAGACCGCCTATGACATCAACCTCTATCAAGGCTTCCTCTCGTCCTCGAAGGGCCTTAGAGCGGGATCCTCTGATTGCTCCAACCAAGTAATCATCGGCACAAGTTGTATCCTATTCAATGGTCGGATCGAGGACTGCGTCTAAATCCTCCTCGAGGGTCTCCTCAATACGAGGTAGGACCGCATCGGCCACCTCTGACTCGTCAGTTTCTTCCCGGTAACCTTCGAAGCATCGGTGCTTCATCTTGCCCTATATACTAGTGGGAAAACGTTATCGTCTTCGTCTTTAGCACGAAGACTCTTAGTAGCTGCCGAAGTTAGGACCTTAGCATTGGCCCTGGGTTTTAAGCCTTGTCTCTCTTTGGTTTTGGGGACTCTACCAGCGTCTCCGTTTTTCTCTTTCTATCTTTGGCAAGCCTTTGGGTTTCCTCTTCGCCAGGAGGAGGCGGTCTCATTGAAACGCCTTCCCCGAGGCCTGTATAGGCGTAAAATGTCAAACATACCGCCAATAAATCCATTCATAAGGGATTTGGAAGTGATAATGGTGAGGGCGTACCATGATTTTTGGCCTCCCATCGAGTTTTGGCCAGATCACGCCAAATGCGCTTGTCATATGAAGAGGCAGAGTCTAAAAGTCTAACCCAGCCTAGAAGGTCATTGATCGCTCCTAGGAACCACACGGTGGCTAAGAAACCAGAGAAAAATCAATTCAAACAACAAAGGAGTTAGTTCGAAAGAGGAAAACATTCAGATGATAAAACATACTCGGTGTAACAACACTTATGCATCATATTCCATTCCCCGGGGAACGGTATCTTCTCAGCAGGGATGAGGTCCAAAGTTCGAACTCGAATGAAGCGGCTCATCCACCCTCGGTCTTTTTATTCATCGGTGTTGGCAAAAAATTCTTTGGCAGATCGATCTGAAGCTTAACTAGGCCCCCTCGATAGAGGCGAGATGTAACAACCCGGCTGGTTGTTTCATGATTTACTGCTCCGTTTCCTTGCCCCCCCCCCAATTTATGCTTTTTATTGTCTTGTTTAGCTATATTATGTGTTATCGGGTTGGTTGGTTCGAGTTCGGAGAGGTTTTGGAAAGGAATGAGACACTTTGTCTCTTTTAAGTAAGCTTAAGTTGGAAAAGTCAATCGGATGGTGACTTGTGTGAAAAAGGGTTCGGATATGGATTATGATGGTTTGGATAGCTTCGGGAGGTGATTTGGGACTTAGGAGCGTGATCAAAATGTGTTTTGCAGGTGCAGAGTAGATTTAGGCTTGAATTGGCGAAATTGGAATTTTGGCGGTTTCCGGTTGATAGATGATATTTTGATATAGAGGTCGGAATGGAATTCCGAAAGTTGTACTAGGTCCGTTGTGTCATTTTTGATGTGTATGCAAAATTTCAAGTTATTCGGACAAGGTTTGATAGACTTTTGATCGAAAGCAGAATTTGGAAGTTTTTGGAATTCTTAGGCTTGAATCCGATGATGATTTGGTGTTTTGATATGGTTTTGAGCATTCCGGGGGTTGGAACAACTTTGAATAATGTTATGGGATATGTTGGCATGTTTGGTTGAGGTCCGGAGGGCCTCGGGTGAGTTTTGGGTGGTTGAACGGATCAAATTCATGTTGGAAGAGTTGCAGAAAATCTGTTGTTTGTGTTGCAGACATTTGGCCTTCGCATTCGCGAAGGGCTAGGGTGTGAGGCACGAAGTTTGGCCTTCGCATTTGCGATGGGGTCCCGCATTCAATAAGGGTTGGGTCAGTGTTCATCGCGTTCGCGATGGTTTTTCCGCGTTCGCGTAGAGTAAAGGTGAGCAGCTGGGTCCAGTTCCAATTGTGCTTCGCGTTAACGAGCTAGAGGATGAGTTTGTGATGGGTTGAGTAGCTAAAGCTTCGCATTCGCGTTAGGGGTATTGCGTTTTCGAAGCAGGATTTAGTGGTCAACGGAATTTGTGCTTCGCGAACACGAGGCGTTGACCGCATTCGCGAAGAAGGAATGTGAATCGTTGGGCAGAATGTTTAAAAGACCACTTTCGCGATTTTTGGCAATAGTTCAGCATTTTTGACTCGGTTTTGGAGCTTCTTGAGGGAGATTGAAGAGAGAATCAAAGGGAAACACTTGGAGGTAAGATTTATGGACTTAATACTCGATCCTATTGTGATTTCTATCTAATTTAACATGAAATTTGGGGAATCTAAAGCCTAACATTAGGGAGTTAGGGGTTGGAATTTGAGACTTTAATTTGAGGATTTGAGGGGCCATTTGTGGTCGGATTTTGATGTATAAGATATGTATGAACTCGTGAGAGTGTAAGGATTCTAGTTTTGTGATTTTTATCGGAATCCGAGATGTGGACCCAGGGGTCGGGTTTGGCCAATTTTGGGATTTTTTATGTAAATTGGTTATTTTCGAGTGGGCTTTGTTCCCTTAGCATATTTTGATGGTATAATCTATTTTTGGATAGATTTGGAGCATCCAGAGACCGATTTGAGGGGCAAAGGCATCGCGGGCTAGAGTTTGGACCGGATAGAGGTAAGTAATAATTGTAAATGTTGTCCTGAGGGTATGAAACCCCGGATTTCACATTGTTGTGCTACTTTGAGGTGACGCCCACGCTAGATGATGAGCGTGGGGTCGTGCACCGTTGGGGATTGTGACTTAGTCTATCCTGTATAACTGTTAAATCGCGTATTTGATTGAAAATTATTTGATATCATTGTGTTTTGGAAAGTATTATCATGTTTTGGTTTGAATGTCATATTTGGGCCTTGTGCCAACTATTTTGGACCCTTAGGGGATTTTTACTACTATTCCTCATCATTTTTACTTCATATTTGTACTCAGTCATGCTGTATTCTACTATTTTCATAACTCAGCCATATTTACTCCATTTTGACATTTTAAATGATATTTTGGGCTGAGCATCATATTTTACTGTGCCCGAGTGGCTTGAGAGATTTCTGACTGAGTGAGGCCGAGGGCCTGTGTTGTGAGGATATGATGGGATCGGGCTGCGCGCTGCAGCAGTGTGTACTAATTCATGATTTTGAGGTCGAGGGCCTGATTTGTTACGCCACGAGGTGGCTTGTTATGAGGCCGAGGGCCAGTTTGATTATCCATTAGATGGCTTGATATAGCGCTTGGGCTGTAGGAGCCCCTCAGGAGTCTACAAACCCCTAGTGAGCGCGGGTACCCAGTGTGAGTTGTGATATTGCCCGAGGGGCTGATACGAGTGATTGTGAGGTAGCCCGAGGGGCTGGTTGTGTTGGTATTTTGCCCAAGGGGATAATTTACGTTTCTATCATATTTCTCCCTATTTTCCTCACTCGTTTGAATTATTGAAAGATATTTTAAAGAGGTTTTTTCTGAACTAAGGTATTTTTACGAGCTTTTACTGAACTATTGCATTGTTCTGGATTTATACTATTTTGTTGTAGCATTATATTGTGTTTTACGTGTTTTCTTATCGCTCAGCTACCTTTACTTTTATTACTTACTGAGTTGGCGTACTCACATTACTCGCTGCACCCTATGTGTAGATCCAGGAGTCTCGGGTCACGCTAGCGAGTCTGATTTGCCTTCCAGCAGGCTTGTTCGGAGTTGACTAGGTAGTTGCTCGGCGTTCGCAGCCCAGTGCTTCTACTTCCTATCTTTATTTCACTTTGTACTAGCTTTGTATCAGACTATGATGTCTTTTCATACTCTTAGATGAATTTTAGATGCTCATGACTGGTGACACCCCGATGTCGCGTTGTGTTTTTTCCCGCACTATTCTATTCTACTTTTTATTTTTGGATTTTTAGCTTATTAATGACTTCAAATGATTTATTATAACTGTTTAGTTAGTTTGGGGGTTTGTGTCAGCTGGCCTAGTTTCACGATATGCGCCATCACGACCGGGTCTGGTTTAGGGTCGTGACAAGTTAGTATCAGAGCCTAGGTTACATAGGTCTCACGATTCATGAGCAGGTTTAGTAGAGTCTCGCGGATCAGTACGGAGACGTCTGTATTTATCCTCGGGAGGTTGCAGAACCTTTAGGAAAACTTCATATTCTTGAATTCTTGTTGTGTGAATCTGTTGATCCGAGTACTAAACTTCTGTTATTCTATTCTCTCATAGATGGGGAGGAAACGTGCTATTGGTCAGGATGGACGATCACCAGTACCACCAGCTAGGGCCACTAGAGGTCGAGGACGCAGTCGAGGCTGTGGTAGGAGCAGGGGTATAGACCGCACAACAGCTAGGGCAGCACCTGCAGATCCACCAGCCGCCCCAATTCATGATCAGGTCCCAGTTGTGGACGCTCCAACAGCACCAGCTGTGCCTATTGTGATTCCAGGTCTTCAGGAGGCCCTGGCCCAGATTCTATCAGTATGCACTGGCCTAGCTCAGGTGGTCTCAGTAACTACAGCTACAGCTACTTCTCAGGCCGGGAGAGGCACTCGCACTCCCCCCGCTCGCACACCTAAGCAGGTCGTGCAGGGACTTCAAACACCGGGGGCACCTCCAGCCCAGCCGGTTGCAGCTGCTCAGGATTATGTAGCTCCTGTTATGCCATAGGACGAGCAGCACAGGTTGGAGAGGTTTGGTAGACTTCAGCCTCTGACTTACAGTGGTATAGAGGGCGAGGATGCCTAGGGTTTCTTGGACAAGTGTTAGAGGATTTTTCGTACATCGGGTATTCTGGAGACCAGCGGGGTCGCATTTACTACTTTTCAATTTTTGGGAGTTTCCTTCACTTGATGGGAGGCTTATGAGAGGCGTAGGCCTGTTGGTGCAGCACCTCTTACCTGGCAGCAGTTCTCCGTTCTCTTTTTGGAGAAGTATGTGCCACAGTCTCGCAGAGAGGAGCTGTGCAGGCAATTCAAGCAGTTGCGTCAGGGAGATATAACTGTGAAGCAGTATAAGATGAGGTTCTCAGAGTTAGCTCGTCATGCTGTTTGGTTTGTTCCTACAGATAGAGAGAGGATCAGGAGGTTTGTTTATGGCCTCACATATCAGCTTCGGATTCTCATAAACAGGGAGAGGGTGTCTAGTGCTACTTTTGAGGAGGTTGTTGACATTGCTCGCGAGATCGAGTCAGTTCATCTCTAGGAGCGAGATGAGAGGGAGGCAAAGAGGCCTCCGGGATCTGATAACTATGGTGGTGCTCCTTCGAGAGGTCAGTTTCAGCATGGTAGAGGTCGTCTATTCAGACATGCTCAGTCAGCTCGCTCAGGTTATCGTAGGGCATCATCGGGTCATGGTTCTCACTGTTCTCATTAGGGCCATTCATCACTCAGTGCCCTTACAGCCCAGAGTTCATCCCGTGCTCCATCAGTTCAAGGCTCTTCTATGCTAGGTGCGTCTGCTAGTCATTCTAGTGCTAGAGGTTCCCTTCAGTCCCCGTCTCCAGCACCAGGGAGTTGTTACGAGTGTGGGTAGATGGGTCACATGTGGAGGCAGTGTCCTTGTCGTCTTGGGGGTTCATCTCAATAGAGGAGTCAGCCATCGGCTTCAGCGCCAGTTACTTTACCACCACCCACCCACCCAGCTAGGGGTGGAGGTCAGTCAGCTAGGGGTCGCCCTAGAGGGGGAGGTCGATCAAGTGGTGGTCAGGCTCATTTCTATGCACTTCCAGCTAGACCCGATGTTATTGCTTCAGATGCTGTGATTATATTGTCTTAGTCTGCCACAAAGATGCCTCTGTGTTATTTGATTCCGGTTCCACTTTTTCATATGTGTCATCATATTTTCCTTGTTATTTTGATATGCCCGGTGAGTCTCTTATTTCATCTGTTCGTGTATATACTCCGGTGGGCGATACTATTGTTGTGGACTGTGTGTACCGATCTTGTGTGGTGACTATTAGGGGTCTGGAGACCCGAGTGGACATGTTATTGCTTTGTATGGTGGACTTCAATGTGATATTGGGCATGGATTGGCTATCTCCGTGTCGTGTCATTTTGGACTTTCATGCTAAGACAGTGACATTGGCTATGCCGGGTGTGCCACGGATTGAGTGGTGAATTTCGACTGATTGTGTCCCTAGTAGGGTGATTTCGTTCTTGAAGGACAATGGGTAGTTGAGAAAGGTTGTCTTTCATATTTAGCCTTCGTGAGGGATGTCAGTCAGAGACTCCAAGTATTGATTATGTTCCTGTAGTGAGGGATTTTCCCGACGTGTTTCCTGCAGACCTATCGGGCATACCACCGGACAGGGATATTGATTTTGGTATTAATCTGGTGGCGGGCACTCAACCCATTTCCATTCTACAGTATCGTATGGCACCAACGGAGTTGAAGGAGCAACTTCAGGAACTCCTTGATAAGGGATTTATTCGCCCTAGTGTGTCGCCTTGGGGTGTGCATGTTCTACTTGCGAAGAAGAAGGATGGCACAATGAGGATGTGCATTGATTACAGGTAGTTGAACAAAGTAACAATCAAGAACAAGTATCCTTTTCCTTGTATCGATGATTTGTTTGACCAGCTTTAGGGAGCGAAAGTGTTCTCCAAGATTGATCTTCATTCAGGGTATCACCAGCTGAAGATCAGAGACTCGGATATTCTTAAGACGGCTTTCAGGACCCGATATGGTCATTATGAGTTCCTAGTGATGTCTTTTAGGCTGACCAATGCCACAACAACGTTCACGCATTTGATGAACAGCGTGTTTTGGCCTTATCTCGACTCGTTTGTCATAGTTTTCATTGATGATATTCTGGTGTATTCACGTAGTTAGGAGGAGCACGCGGGGCATTTGAGAGTGGTGTTGCAGAGATTGAGGGAGGAAAAGCTTTATGCAAAGCTCTCCAAATGTGAGTTTTTGCTCAGTTCAGTGGCTTTCTTGGGGCACGTGGTGTCCAGTGAGGGTATTTAGGTTGATCCAAAGAAGATAGAGGCGGTTCAGAGTTGGCCCACACGTCCTCAGCCACAGAGGTTCGCAGATTTCTAGATTTGGCGAGTTATTATCATTGATTCGTTCAGGGATTTTCATCTATAGCATTACCCTTGACCAAGTTGACTCAAAAGGATGCTCCTTTCATGTGGTCAGATGAGTGTGAGGAGAGCTTTCAGAAGCTCAAGACTGCCTTGACCACAGCTCCAATGTTACTTTTGCCATCAACTTTAGGTTCATTTATCGTGTATTGTGATGCTTCGAGAGTTGGTATTGGGTGTGTGTTGATGCAGGAGGGTAGAGTTATTGCTTATGCTTCTCGTAAGTTGAATCCCCATGAGAAGAACTGCTATGTTCATTATATGGAGTTGGCTGCCATTGTTCATGCGTTGAAGATTTGGAGGCATTATTTGTATGGTGTGTCTTGTGAGGTGTTTACTGATCATCATAGCCTCCAGAACTTGTTCAAGCAGAAGGATATCAATTTGAGGCAGCGGAGATGGTTGGAGTTGTTAAAGGACTATGATATCACTATTTTATACCATCTGGGGAAGGCCAATGTGGTGGCCGATGCCTTGAGTAGGAAGGCGGTGAGTATGGGAAGTTTGGCGTATATTATTGTTGGGGAGAGACCTTTTATAGTTGATGTTCAGGCCTTGGCCAATCGGTTCGTGAGGTTAGATATTTTGGAGCCTAGTTGGGTATTGGCTTGGGTGATTTCTTGGTCTTCCTTATTTGATTGCATTAGAGAGCGCCAGTATGATGATCCTCATTTGCTTGTCCTTGGGGACAGAGTTCAGCATGATGATGCCAGAGATGTGATCATCGGTGATGATGGGGTATTGACGATGCAGTGCTGGATATGTGTGCCCAACGTAGATGGACTCCGGGAGTTGATTCTAGAGGAGGCTCATAGCTCGCGGTATTCTATTCATCCGGGTGCCGCGAAGATGTATCAGGATCTGAGACAGCATTATTGGTAGAGGAGAATGAAAAAGGACATTATGGGATTTGTAGCTCGGTGTCTCAATTGTCAGCAGGTGAAATATGAGCATCAAAGATCGAGTGGCTTGCTTCAGCAGATGGATATTCCAGAGTGGAAGTGGGAGCGGATCACCATGGACTTTATAGTTGGGCTCCCACGAACTTTGAAGAAGTTTGATGCTATTTGGGTGATTGTGGATCAGCTGACCAAGTCTGCGCATTTCATTCCTGTGTGTACTATATATTCTTGAGTGCAGTTAGCAGAGATATATATCCGGGAGATTGTTCGTTTGCATGATGTCCTAGTTTCCATCATTTCAGATAGAGGTACTCAGTTTACTTCACATTTTTGGAGGTCTATACAGCGAGAGTTGGTACTTAGGTTGAGTTGAGCACAACTTTTCACCCTCAGACGGACGGGCGAGTGCACTATTTAGATATTGGAGGACATGTTGTGCGCTTGTGTCATTGATTTTGGAGGGTCATGGGATCAGCTTCTACTGCTCGTAGAGTTTGTTTATAACAACAATTATTAGTCGAGTATTCAGATGGCTCCATATGAGGCTTTGTATGGGTACAGTCTTGGTGCAGGATGCTTTAGACAAGGTGAAGGTGATTCAGGAGAGGCTTCGTACAGCGCAGTCGAGACAAAAGAGTTATGCTGACATGAAGGTTCGGATGTGTCCTACATGGTTGGTGAGAAGGTTCTGTTGAAGGTCTCACCCATGAAGGGTGTTATGAGATTCGGGAAGAAGGGTAAATTGAGTCCTCGGTTCATTGGGCCTTTTGAGGTGCTTCAGAAGATTGGAGAGGTGGCTTATGAGCTTGTTTTTCCACCCAGCTTATCGAGTGTGTATCCGATATTTCATGTTTCTATGCTCCGGAAGTATATTGGCGATCTGTCTTATATTTTAGATTTCAGCACGATTCAGTTAGATGATGATTTGACTTATGATGTGGAGCCAATAGCTATTTTGTACCATCAGGTTCGAAAGTTGAGGTCAAAGGATATAGCTTCAGTGAAAGTGCAGCGGAGAGGTCGGCCCGTGGAGGAGGATACCTGGGAGACCGAGCAGGAGATGCGGAGCAGATATCCTCACCTATTTTAGGCTTCAGGTATGTTTCTTGACTCGTTCGGGAACGTGGAGGAGGCTACCTGGGAGACCGACCCGGCCGGTAGTTTCATGAGTTACCACTCTGTCCCCCCCCCCCATTCTGCTTCTTATTGTCCTGTTCAACTATATTATGTGTTATCGGGTTGGTTGGTTCGGGTTCGGAGAGGTTTTGGAAAGGAATGAGACACTTAGTCTCTTTTGAGTAAGATTAAGTTGGAAAAGTCAACCGAATGTTGATCTCTTTTGAGTAAGCTTAAGTTGGAAAAGTCAACCGAATGTTGACTTGTGTGAAAAAGGGCTTGGATATGAATTCTGATGGTTTGGATATTCGAGAGGTTATTTGGGACTTAGGAGCGTGATCGGAATGTGTTTTGGAGGTACGAAGTAGATTTAGGCTTGAATTGGTGAAATTGAAATTTTGGCGGTTTCTGGTTGATAGGTGAGATTTTGATATAGGGGTTGGAATGGATTTCCAAAAGTTGGAGTAGCTCTTTTGTGTCATTTGTGATGTGTGTGCAAATTTCAGGTCATTCAGACAAGGTTTGATAGACGTTTTGATCGAAAGCGGAATTTGGAAGTTTTTGGAATTCTTAGGCTTGAATCTGATGATGATTTGGTGTTTTGATGTTGTTTTGAGCGTTCCGAGGGTTGTAACAAGTTTGAATGATGTTATGGGATATGTTAGCATGTTTGGTTGAGGTCCCGAGGGCCTCGGGTGAGTTTCGGATGGTTGAACGGATCAAATTCATGTTGGAAGAGTTGTAGAAAATCTGATGTTGGTGTTGCAGACATTTGGCATTCGCGTTTGCGAGTGGGCTCTCCCGTTCGTGAAGGGTTAGGGTGTGAGGCAAGAAGTTTGGCCTTCGCATTCACGTTGGGGGTCTAGAGTTTGCGAAGGGTTGGGGTCAGCGTTCATCGCGTTCGCGATGGTTTTGCCGTTTCGCGTAGAGTAAAGGTGAGCAGCTGGGTCCAGGTCCAATTGTGCTTCGCGTTCGCGAGCTAGAGGACGCGTTCGCGATGGGTTGAGGAGCTGAAGCTTTGCGTTCGCATTAGGGGTGTCGCGTTCGTGAAGAAGGATTTAGGGGTCAATGGATTTTTTGCTTCGCGAACGCGAGGCGTTGACCGCGTTCGCGAAGAAGGAATGTAAATCACTAGGCAGAATGTTTAAAAGACCACTTTCGCGATTTTTGGCCATAGTTCACCATTTTTGACTCGGTTTTTGGAGCTTCTTGAGGGAGATTGAAGAGGGAATCAAAGGGAAATACTTGGAGGTATGATTTATGGACTTAATACTCGATCTTATTGTGATTTCTACCTAATTTAACATGAAATTTGTGGAATCTAAAACCTAAAATTGGGGAGTTAGGGCTTGGAATTTGAGACTTTGATTTGAGGATTAGAGGGGTCATTTGTGGTCGAATTTTGATATATTTGATATGTATGAACTCGTGAGAGTGTAAGGATTCTAGTTTTGTGATTTTTGTCGGAATTCGAGACGTGGGCCCGGGGATCGATTTTGGCCAATTTTGGGATTTTTTATGTAAATTGGTTATTTTCGAGTGAGCTTTGTTCCCTTAGCATATTTTGATGGTATAAATCTATTTTTGGATATATTTGGAGCATCCGGAGACTGATTCGAGGGGCAAAGGCATCGCGGGCTAGAGTTTGGACCGGATAGAGGTAAGTAATGATTGTAAATGTTGTCCTGAGGGTATGAAACCCCAAATTTTACATTGTTGTACTACTTTGAGGTGACGCACATGCTAGATGACGAGCATGGGGTCCTGCACCATTGGGGATTGTGACTTGGTCCGTCCCATTGACTGTTAAACCACAAATTTGATTGAAAATTGTTTGATATCATTGTGTTTGGAAAGTATTATCATGTTTTGGGATGAATGCCATATTTCAGCCTCGTGCCAACTGTTTTGGACCCTTAGGGGATTTTTACTACTATTCCTCACTGTTTTGACTTCATATTTGTACTCAGTCATGCTTTATTCTACTATTTTTTATAACTCAGCATATTTACTCTGTTTTGACATTTTAAATGATATTTTGGGCTAAACATCATATTTTACTGTGCCCGAGTGGCTTGAGAGATTTCTGGCTGAGTGAGGCCGAGGGCCTGTGTTGTGAGGATATTATGGGCTCGGGCTGCAGCAGTGTGTACTGATTCATGATTTTGAGGTCGAGGACCTTATTTGCTACACCACGAGGTGGCTTGTTATGAGGCCGAGGTCCAGTTTGATTATGCCACGAGATGGCTTGATATAGCGCTTGGGATGTAGGAGCCCCTCCGGAGTCTGCACACCCCTAGTGAGCGCGGGTACCTAGTGTGAGTTGTAATATTGCCCGAAGGGCTGTTGTTGTTTCATGTTATTGCCCGAGGGGCTGATACAAATGATTGTGAGGTAGCCCGAGGGGCTGGTTGTGTTAATATTTTGCCCGAGGGGCTGATTTATGTTTCTATCCTTTTTCTCCGTGTTTTCATCACTCGTTTGAATTACTAAAAGATGTTTTAAAAAGGTTTTTACTGAACTAAGGTGTTTTTACGAGCTTTTACTGAACTATTGCATTGTTTTGGATTTATACAGTTTTGTTGTAGCATTATGCTGTATTTTACATGTTTTCTTATCGCTCAGCTGCCTTTACTTTTATCACTTACAGAGTTGGCGTACTCACATTACTCCCTGCACCCTGTGTGCAGATCCAGGAGTCTCGAGTCACGCTAGCGAGTCTGATTTGCCTTCCAGCAGGCTTGTTCGTGGTTAACTAGGTAGCTGCTCAGCGTTCGCAGCGCAGTGCTTCTCTTTCCTATCTTTATTTCACTTTGTACTAGCTTTGTATTAGACTATAATGTCTTTTCTTACTCTTAGATGAATTTTAGATGCTCATGACTGAGGAAACCAGGTTTATGTGTAGTTATATTCTCTTCCGAAGAAGGGATCTCTACTTGTACCGCCTTTACCCAGCGACAATCTATTTTCACCTTCTTTATGTCAGTTATTAGACTAATATACCAGACATGGGTTCGTATCGGCCTGGTACCGAAGAAGGTTTATCAATTTTGAAATCGGAAGCTGTATCGAAGGTCCCAGAAACACACTCATCGATGCTAGGGGCACTACCTTTTTGCCCTTAGACGAGCGTGACGAAGAAGGGGCTTCCCCTTTTTGAGGTACTGTCTTAGAAGTTTTGGTCATGGTTATAACGAAGTCTCAAAGCAAACTGATGAAGAAGTGAACTTAGAAGAAAGGTGAAAACAGGAAACTGTTAGCAAAGATTTGAAGATCTGAAGTGTTGCAAAGGTTTAAAAGATAGGGAATTGGAGTATTTATAAGTCATCTAAGTGAATTGGAGGAGTTGCAAGGGCGACCAATAGCGGTTCGCGAGCTTTTTGAGAATCGTGCTTGACAAAACCCCTGTACAACTTTTCTGTCACGACATTTAATGATCTCACGTGGCTGACGTCACAATGGGGGTATCGAAGAGGCAAGAATTAAAGATCGTTTCTTATCATTTCATTCTAAGAAACGCGAGGACTATCTGTATGCGGCCAAAATTGGAGTTCGACTTTGGGGGTACTATGTCGCTCCACGCCTAACCTCGAAGAAGCCCGAAGCAGAGTGTGAGGTGCGACCCCGAGATGTGTCCCTTGAGGGAGCACATCGAAAGCTCACTATGGTCGACCTCGGAGCACTACAATCGATGATTGCCATGGAAAGGCGGGAAAATTCCCGAATACACGTGGTTAGAGCTGACCATGTATGCAAGAATAGTACAAATCCGTACTAAGTCATTATACAGCTGTACCAATAGCATTTCCTCGTTATTATTAGACATGTACTATATTGGGATTCCCCCTCTTATATAAAGGGGACCCTTGTCATTTTGTAACACAGATAACATTGAATACAATAGAACATTTTCTGCTTTTCTTGCTTAAAAGTGCTAAAGGATTACTCTACATATTTATTGCTCGTTCGTTCATTGTTCGTCTCTTGCTCATTTATTGTCCATCATTGTTCATTTATTGTTCTTCATTTATTGCTCATCGTCGGCCTTTAAAAGCTGCCCTCGAGGTCCCATATCGTTGAGCTCGAGGCCCTCAACCTTGGAACTATATGGGTTTGCTTATCATTTCTTGCTCATTTACACTTAGCATTATTCACTTAACAACTAGTATTAAGATAAATCACGTATTTTTAGAACCACAAATCAAATATAATTGTAGTTATCATTTTCAAGGTAAACAAAGTACACAACAACCAAGTATCAATTAAATATATGCTTTAAGGCCCTATATTAGTGTATTTGTATCTGTTGTTTGCTCATATTGTTACATTGCGACACTTAAATTAAGTGATACACATGATCCTTAAAAGCATTATAAAAACAGAGTGTCCTTATCAAAAAAAAAAAAATAGTGTCATTTCACAAATACAATATGTTGTAAAACAAATATTTTTTCTGAGTTAAAAGGTTCAAATCTACACATTTACGATAAGAAATACCTTAATTTTATCCTTCATTATACTTTTGGGTCATTCAAACCTTATCGTTAGTAAATTATTTTATATTTTCTCTTGACGTTAACGGGGCTCTACCATGAATTAGATGGACCAATTTGTCAAAATACTTCGACAAAAAAGTTCAAATATAACCCTTTCCTTGCGAGTATCGTTTAAAATTAGTCTCTATTATACTTGAGTTTCATTATGACTAAGGGTAAATACGAGAAAATACGAGACAATTTTCGAAGGGCAATGGTATGAGTCACCCCACAATACAAAGAAAGATATAATTAATTAAGATATTTTGTATTGTAAAGAAGCAATTTTTACCCTTTTTCCCTTTTCCTGCAGTTAAATCTTTGGACACTTCGGATGTGTTTGGTATAATGGAAAATGTTTTCCGTAGAAAATATTTTCCAAGATAATGTTTTCTTGGAACACAAGTAGTAATCTTATCCATTTTTCGGTGTTTGGTATGCAAATTAAGGAAAATGACTTCAGAAGAGTATTCATAAATAATTTAGATATAATAAACATGAAGCATAAACTTTCAAACCAACAACCTTCCGGACCCACAAATTTCATAAACTTTCGAACCGCTAAACTTTCAAAACCGCGGAATTTCGAACCCGTAAACTTTATAATTTCTAAACTCGTAAACTTCCAAACACATAAACCTCCGAACTCATAATTTTGGAACTTGTAAAATTTTGAGCCTTTAAACCGATAAATAATAAAATTAAAACTGAAAAATATATTTAAAAAATATTTTTTTCCCGGAGGGGGAGGGGGTGGACGCAGTAAAACGAAAAAAAAAACAGAAATTTAAATTACAAAAGAAGTTTTAAAAAACAAATTGTGCAGGTGGGAGTGGGGCAAGTGGAGGGGGGGTATTTGGGGTGGGTGCTACAGAAAAACGAAAAAACAGAAATTTGAAATTGCAAAAAAAAAAGTAAGGTAAAAAAAAATTTGGGAGGGGGGGATAGTAGGGTGGGTGATAACGAAAAAATTGAAATTTGAGAAGAAAAAAAACCTTTTTTGGAGAGGGAGTGGGGTGGGTTGGTGAGGGTGGGAAAGGTTGAGAATGAGCTTTGGAAAATGTTTTCCCTTTTCTTGATAAGGAAAACATTTTCCTCCAATTGGAGGAAAATGAGTTTATAAGGAAAACGTTTTTCAGAACATTTAAGTCAACCAAACATGGGAAAATTGGAAAATGTTTTCCTTCAAACCAAACACACCCTTCTGCAACTTAAATAATTTGCATCATTTCTATATTAAATCGTAAAAATGAAATTTTTTAAATCGTATTAATTGTGGGGTCACTTATCCAGAAGAGATCCTTGGCCTAAAATGATTAATCCAAAAGTAAGCCCATAATACTCTAGCCTTCACCTCAAACAATAGCTCATGCATAGACCCTAACCTTATGTAGTTATATTAAAGAAAGCTGTGGATAAGAATTATTCGTACAACCTGTATGTACACCCATTATAATACATACTGGAATGGTTTGTTCATAAATACTATGATTAATGTATTTGTTTATTTAATGCTCTGGTCTGGATTCTTGAACTAACTCCCATTTTTAGGATATTATACAAACATTATGCTGAAATCTGTTGTCTTCCTAGTTGCAGAATAATACAAAGAAGAATCAAGCTGTCGTTTTGGACTATACATTATGTTTATAATGTCAGGAAACAATGACAGTAATGACATTATAATATTGAAAAGAATAAATAAATACTTGGCATCAACTAAGGTTGTTAGGTTATGGAATGCTAAATGGAATCTCACCACAACAAAACTGGTCTAACATAATTCTGCAAAATATCTACCGAGGGAGTTTTTACTTGCAATGTAAGTTGCTAAATATACGGGACAAAGAATACAATCCCATGCGAGTTTTAGACTAGCCTTACGTCATGAAAAGGGAGCGGGTCGGATCAAACGTGGGCAGGTCGAAAATGAATAAAATATCTGATCCAATCCATATTTAATAGGGATAAAAATTGAGTTAATCAGCAAATAATATAAAAATCCTATCATGTTAATGATCCTTTTTCAAGTGTGCGTAAATCACGCATTTACTTCCAAAATGCGATAATTGCCTACATGCTTAAACCCTCCCTTTTTAAACCTTTAATTTCACTAGCCACATTTAGATAGTATAAGAATATATACCATACTGAAGTTACTACGGAGTGTTACTTTTGATTTTCAAGTAATATCAAATTCATTACTAACTGAATACGGGAAGAGTAGGTAGTTGCATATTAGGGCTAAAGCGGCAAATAGACAAGTTTATTAGAATCATATGAATGGAAGTCAGAAGTGAGCATTACGTATGTATAACAGTACCTGATAAGGGAATAAGAAATTAAACATCCAAAGTTAGAAGATGCATAAAACAAGCTCTTCATCTAGCAGCCCCATCCTATCTGACTAATAAACAAAATCACAATAAACCCGGAAAAAAAAGGGTGGGGGAGGAGGGCGGGATGGGGAATAAGAAAACAAAAACGGCTCCACATGACGGAGACAGGATTTACAGGAAAAACTACACATATTATGAACCTATAGGGCATACCATTATCAAGCTTATAAGGTCAATGTATACATGGATTGTCGGAAGTTACTTGACACGAGAAGCAATGGAAACAGCAACTTCGTTAAACATAACTTGAATGAGATTCGACGATTAGTTGGTGCAGCAGATTTCGAGGGTGTCCTTCCAGCAACAGCAGGTGCAACTCCGGAGCTATTAGGGGAATTCTGCTGGTCTGTTGGCAGTGAGTTTGGTGAACTACCATTCGCTGGAGTCATTGGCAGTCTATTACTATCAGTAAGGTCTTGACCTGACAAGCAATTGAACATGCAAAAGATTCAAATCAGACATCCAAATAATCAGAATTGGAAAACGAAGTAGGGTTAAATCATCAACTGGCAAGGAGCATTTTTCTGCCCCTTTTTCACTTTTGGAATGAGTAATGAAGCAAGATAAAATAATAACAAAGGAAAGACGTGAAGGTAGAAAGCAAGTTTTACTGGAAGACTAGCTGCAAGCCGCACCCCATCACATACTCCAGATGACAGATATAGTGTAGCTAATTATTCTTAAAACTAGGGGATCGCAATCAGTAAGATCTTCCAAACACCTTCCTTACCCACCCTTACAGAACGGAGGTATCTTCCCTACCTGCGACCTGCCACTAAACTCTGAACCCTTCTCGCAGGCACCACACCTTATCAATTTTTTCTGATTAGTTTATATCTTCCTCCTATTTGTGCAGCTATTAACTAAGTGTCCAAGGGAAATTAAACATCAGAGTCACCAAGTAGGCTGATGCAGTGAGCAATGAAGACTAATAAACGACAAAGAAACAGCAGGATAGAGACAAGTAGTTTAAGATGAGCATAGAAGCAACTGACGAAGTGACTCAAAATACAGATACTAACATGACCAGAGAAAACTTCCTCTTATATGTTCATCTAATAAAGCCAATAGTATCTGGAAGACCATAGTTCATGTACAATATTAATTTTTGGTGAAACTGCGAACAAGCTTTATGTATATCACATTGACTCTTGCTGGGTGTAAGAAATTGCAGTTCAACTTCTCAATACACAAGAATAGGTTTTTAGGAGTGAAGTAACAGAATACGAGTAATAGCATTTAAGTTAATCACCCACGGGTATAGACAAGAAAGCAGTTATAGTTAAATCCAGAGCAAACCAAAACAATTAGTGATCGGATATTGGTACTTACAGTCAGAGAGTGACCAACCCAGTTTCAGGTTTTCTCTATCAAACACCATCCGATATCCCGTCATGAAGTTCTCTGTACAGGAAAATGATTGTTAGCACTTCCAAAAATTGAGAGAGGAAATTGCAATATCACTTTTGCATTACAGTTTCACCCCCTTCCTTTGCAGGTGGAAATTATTTACAGTTGCATACAGAAGGAAGAAACCACATGGGGAAGAGAGTCAGGCTTACGTCCAATCGTTCCGATATCTATGCCCGAAGGCTCCACAGCTAAACAAAATCCAACAGCACCCTACATCACGATAGTGAACTAATTCAAAATTAATTGGAAGTGAAGGACCAAAAGCTGGCATGATAAAAAAACCAGGAAAAATAAAATAGGACGCACATGTAATCAAAAGAACCAAAAAGTTCATCTCTGAGCTAAAAAACAGATGGAGTATATTCAAGAACTTACCTGACTGCCATAAATCACAAATACAGGATCCTGGACTATAAAAGTGCTGTTCGTCATGAACTTCAGAGTAAATGAAGGAATCTTTGGTAACCCTTCAGAACTGTCTAGGTTCAAATATGCATTCAGTACATATAATGAGGCAGAAAAAAGAAAGTACATCTCTCGTTCTCTTATATTCCATTACCTGGATTTGTAGCAATATTGCCAAGGATATCCTTCAAAGCTGGCTTTTGTAGCATTCACTTCCCTGTCAAACTGTAACCGGAAAAGGACATGTAAAAATACAGCACTTTAAAGTACAATAAGCAGCAAATAGTTGTAAGCCTACCTCTTTAACGACTCTATCGTAAATTTGATCTGGGAGAAATGTAAAGGATGTCCCACTATCCACAATGGCTTTGAAGTTTGTCTGTTCAATACAGGAGCTCCCAACACAACATGATTCCACCCCAACAAGATAAGTAACACTGGACCATGAATCACTCATGATGTTAATCAACAGAGTTTAACAAACCATACATGCAAGACAATAGTAGAGGTAAACACCCAAATACAGCACTCAAACTAATAAGCAAGTCTCTGAATTCACAAATTTACATACAATTGTCCATCTGAAGGCAGAAAGGAAGTTATCTGCTGGGTAGCAGGCCCTTGGTCTCCAAAGAAAATCCTTCCTGAATCATCTTCCTTAAAACAAAGAGAAAAGCAGTTTCGGACAAATCCAGCTTTTGCAAGACGACTAGGAACTGAAATCTCTCCAGGCCCCAAACCCAAAAGACCGTCAGGTGCAACTCCATTCAGGTAACCACCAGTTTGCTTACTGCCACATCTGACATGAAAAGAAATTTAGACCTGCTTAATACAGTTTTTTCGCAAACAGAACCATGTGAAACTAGTCCCCTGCACGAAATTCTTATTCAAACTTAACATACAAGTTGCTCAATGGAACACACCCGAAAATGACTGGAGCTCTAGCAGAGCTGTTGGCTGTCATACGGCTGCCTGATGCAAGGTGCAAGATATCTTCCACGAGCACTCCAGATGTGGATGTATCATCTGACACATAGTTCACAGTGTATGGACAAGGCTGCTTAGGGTTTTTGCAATTTGAACCCAGTTCGCATAACTGATGGCTGCACGACAGGAACTTACTTGTGCTTGAGCCGGATGGATTGTACTCGTTTAGATCTTTATCCTGCATAATAGATGCCCCAAATACCAGGGAGCACCTGCCAATCAATCATCTGATATAAGTGCTAAACCTGTAGGCTGTATTAGCAAAGACTCCACATCTACACCCAGTAACTGATATTTATCTAGAGGATGGGATTAAGGTTCTTCTAATAGGAGATCCAGCAACTCCAAGAAAAAGATTCTCTGACTTACTATAATCTGGCAAGACAACAACTCGCAAATGATATTGAATAAAATGTACAAATTTCTGAAGTATCCATCGTAAATAATGAACTGCGTGTTATAAATAGAACCCGAAAACAATGTAGAAAGATAAGATGATATAATACTGCATGAAGACATCTCTCAGGTTTGCTATTCTGTAGGAATCTCTTTTTGTTTTATTTTCGGTTTTTCAGCTTATCTGTTTCTCTGATCCCTTAGTGTACTCTAGGGGTGTCAAATCTAGCCCATATTAGTGTAATCTGACCAACTGATAAAGTATTGATTGGTCAAGTGACCAGGTGGCACAAGTTGACCCCAGAAGAAAACTTTGTTAAAAAGTATGAAACAAAAGTCATTGGTTTAGTCTGCGTTCATCTACTCTCTGTATGTATAAAGAAAAAGTCATTCTATGTAATTAAATGAACTCCAGAAAAAGGCACACAAACAAAACAATGATTTTGAATTAGACAGGTTGGGCCATGACTGATTGTTTAGCCCAAAACTGACCAACCTATCTTGACCGAAACAACCTCGGGTTGGGTCATGACCCTTAGTTTACTCAACCCCTTTCAAGTTGACCCAACTGCCTTCTTATCACTCTTAGAGTAGTTGTTTCTGTCTACTGTAGGCCTAAATTAAATGAATGTGAGGATCATATCCAATGGATAGGTGATACTGATTATATACCTGAAATGGCCTTCGACCCTTCTGTTATTCAATATTCAAAAGCAAAACTTCAGTTTAAGGAAGAGAACTCTATATTCAGATATCTCAAAATGGTAACCGCAATACTTGTCTTGGCGGCATAAACAGTCACATAATAGATCAGTTATCAACTAAAACCAAAAGAACAAGAAATTAAAAGGCAAATGACAGAAACCAAATGAACAAATAGGAATCAAGAAGTAGACAAGTAAGGCTGATTACAGAGAGGGTACTTGACCACTAAAGGCCCTATATTTTCAGTTATACCAAGTCTACTACTCCCTTCGTTCCAATTTATGTGAACCTGTTCGACTGGACACGGAGTTTAAGAAAAAATGAAAACTTTTGGAATTTGTGGTCCTAAACATGTCAACAAGGGGCTTAGAGTATTTGTGTGGTTATAAAAGCTTCTCAATAAGGGTAGAATTGTAAGTTTAAGCTAAATTGTTACCAAATTTAGAAAGGGATCATTCTTCTTGGAACGAACCAAAAAGGAAATAGGTTCACATAAACTGGAACAGAGGGAGTATGAAATTAGAAAACATGAAACATTGTTTAATGCAGTACGTGACCTTGTCTACCTGGTAATTAAAGTATTACAAGTTCCTGTGAGTCTTAGGGTCGTTTGGTAGGAGGTATTAGCAAAATTAAGGCAAGCATTAGGTTTTTGCATTATTAGTCCCTTGTTTGATAAAAATTTTCAACCTAGTATTAGTTATACATCCTATTTGGTATTATCCTATGTATAACTAGTACTACGGGTGTTCACGGTTCGGTTTGATCGGTTTTTAATTAAAACCAATACCAAACCAATTTAATCGGTTTTTAAAATTTTAAAACCAAAACCAAACCAAATTAAATACAAACCATCGGTTTGGTTGTTATTGGTTTGGTTCGGTTTTTCGGTTCTTAGTAAGCTAATAATAAGTCGATAATAGTGAAACAACACTATACAATAATCTGAAAATAGTTTGCTAAATTTATGCTTTTTATATATTTCTTCCGGAACTGAAAGTTTATTTACCTATTTATATGAAAAGAATGAACAAAAAAACAAACTAAATGTTTGCTTTCTCAAGCTTTAGCCATTGTAGTCCTGCAATTTGAGTTTGCTTTCTTTACTCTTATGGTAGGATTTTTTTTTTTAACTCTTCTGTTAGGCAAAAGTATGTGCGGAGGGTTAGAGAATTAAAGTCTCTTAAGGAAAAGAAAATTGGCTGATTCCTATTGTTTTGGGCTTAGGCAATCTTTTAAGATATAAGTAGGATAAATCAAAATTCAAAATAACAATTAAATTGCATAAAATATTTAAAATTATTTAGAAAAAGATATTATATTGTATATAAATGATTATTAAATTTTGTATATAATTAATCGGTTTGGTTCGGTTTATTTTTCGGTTTTTTATAATAGAATCAAAACCAAACCAAATATTATCGGTTTTTAAAATTTAAAACCAAAACCAATCCAAATCAAAAAAAAATATCGGTTTACTTAATCGGTTTGGTTTGGATCGGTTTTCCATCAAACCGTGAACAGCCCTAATTCTAGTACATAGCAAACCATGGTACTAGCAATGCAAGGATTTTTAATACTTGCATAAGCATGGTTAAAGACATAATTGCCCCTCAAATCTCTCAAAGTGTACAAAGTTAAAGAATGTGGAAAGTATTTTTGAAAACAGATAATTTTTTAAGAAATTATGCAATGCTTTAATACACTAAATCAAATAGTGGATAAGAAATAATCTCAGCATATCTAATGCTAGCATAACTAATCTCAGCTTTACTAATACGAGCATTGCTAATACCCCCCTACTCAGTACTATTCTTATACCTCCTACCAAACGACCCCTTAAAACATCAAGGCTTTTTCTTTCCTTTTGAAGTAGTTGACATTAAGATTTAAACAATTTTTCTAATCCTTTAGGAATTATACTAATTATATAATTCTGATGAGTGGACATGATCTCTCATCACTGAAGGTTAAGAATTGGCACTTTATAAGTTCCAATGGAAACATTTTAACCTTTTCACCAAACATTATTGAACTCCGGTAAGACTTGAACGAGACTTCAAAAGGGAATGGCGTTAGGATCCAAATGTGAGTCGCAACTAACAACCATATTCTCTATCCTTCTACACGAGTCCAAGT
Organism: Nicotiana sylvestris; assembly: GCF_000393655.2. Lineage (NCBI taxonomy): Eukaryota > Viridiplantae > Streptophyta > Magnoliopsida > Solanales > Solanaceae > Nicotiana > Nicotiana sylvestris. The sequence continues at coordinate 132,796,866 of NC_091061.1, forward strand.
GTCAAAAGTATAGAGATAAAGAAAAATTTAACGTGCTGTATCAACTTGATTAATAATTTCGTAGCGTGGTTTGGATGTCAAACCACTCAGCTGAAGCCAGCCAAGAAATATAAAATATATAATACTAGTGCAGTCACTAACAGCAAGAAACTAGGAACAAACATTTATAACAGTGATATAACATTCTTGGTTAATACTGCATACCAGGCTGCTATAGTAACTGGCTGATAGAGGAGCGCATTGTACACATTCACATGGAACCCAAAGCAAGTCACTTCCAGCATCCAGTGCGACGAGAAAAGAAACAGTTGGGGTTCCTATATCAATATACATGTAATGTAACCTAAACAAAATTGCATAAATTTGGATTAAGATCTTCATATAACCCGGAATGCAAACTCTTACAATGTAATAAACGAAAAAGAATAAAATTAAGCACCAAATCCGAACTTGCATCAAACATGGGCCAGAAATGCAATTCACGCACACTGAGACTTTCATTCGATGAACCCCTAACCATGTTTTTTTCTTTTTTTAAATTCAAGCTGAAACCACTAATTTCAGAAAAGTTTTCAGTAACATCCTACATTCCACCACCGAAAGAGAACATACATAAACCAAACCCAAAATACTTCTACTAGCTGACATATGCATTGTCCCATTATATTATTCCATCCTGACTATTCCACTATGTCCCATTTTTAGGATATGTCAATCTAGTGTATTCATCAGTAGACAGACTACAGATAAACTTGATTATGGACTACTTTGTAGTTATGATCGTTATGGGCGTATTCATCAATAAATAGATTACAGAAAACTTGATTTTGGACTAGTTTGTAGTTATGAGCATTATGGCTAATTCATAACCTACACAAGCAAAATGTTCCAATTACGATGGAACAACTAAATATTGCCATAGTACATATGTAGCCATCATCCATGAAATCATATTCTTTAAAAACCCATTGACTTTTCATTAATGCTTTCCAAACTCAAATTTTTGTTTCTATTTTAGCAACAGATAATAAATTGCTCGGACAGGTACAAGCCAAAATCAATTAAGCCTAATTAAATACACTTAAAAATTAACAAAAATGTTCCAAACAAAATAATGTCACATCAACATCCCAAAATAGTACAACTAATATTTTTGCATCTATTACTTTGACTAAAACGCCAATTTTAGACCATATAGTTAGAAGAGAGATGGTACATATTCATTAATGACCCATTTATTTTTCATTAATGCTTCCAAAACCCAGAATTTAAAATTCCCAGTTGACATACTATAATAATCCTGTTAGATAGTTACAGGCTAGAATCAGAACAAAGTCTTAATTAAACACAGACTGATTAAAGTTAACAACATTCACAACCCTTTTTTAGAAAGTAACATCATTAATCCTCAAACAGTATTTTCTACGAACTGCTTTGTTTTAACACTAAGATCAAAATAACTACTCTATCTATTCCATTTTACGTGATGGTATTTGACTGGCACGAACTTTAAGAAAGAAAGACAGACCATTCTTTTCAAGACAAACTGAAAAGTAAGGTGTGCCACATAAAATGAAAAAGAGGTAACGGACCATCCAAAGTCATTTCCTAACGGCATCGTTTTGCTACCCTCGGAAGGGAAAAGAAGCTGAAACTGAGGACCAAGCTTCATTTTTTGCCGCTGCAAATCGCTGCTCATCAGCCTCCCATAGTACTCCAAGCTCCTGTGCTGCGGCCACACTTCCCCATTCCTTGAAACCCTAAGTTTTTTTACCTCGTCGGAGAATCTATGGACTAACTTTGAGGAATAGAACATATCCGCCGCTACTACCCCACATTCAACCGCCATAGTTAACCCCACCACCACCGCTGCAAAACTCACCTTCCAAATCGCCATTGAACCCAAGATCTAGTTTTTTAAAGGGTGAAAATGGAAGGAACTTGTAGTAGTATAAGTATATTTATATATAAAGGTCTCTGTGTGTGTTTTATGTGTATATTTACAGAGTGAAGGATGCAAGCTGAGAGGAAATGGCTTGGGGTAGGAGTTGGAGGGGGGTAGGTGGGTGATTCTGGGGCGTGTATGTATATGATATGTGTAAATGAGAAGAAGATTTGAGGGGTTAGTGGTGAAGTGAAGAAAGGAAAGTAGGAAGGAGGAGTAAGGAAGAAGACGAAGATGGAGATCACGCGTGTCACCGCGCATTGTGGTTGGAATCTTACACTATATAATGTGTTAGATACTTCACGATTTTTTAAGCTACTCTTTTCTAAGTAATGTACAATAACTTTTGCGGTTCATTCTAAAACCAAAAATCAATAAAAAGAATGAAGTTACTAGCCCACATAGATAGGATCATAAAATTTAAAACAAATTTATAAAGACCCATAAAATTATTTTCTCTACGGAATTTAGTCTCCAAGGTTTTAAATTAATTACTCTCAGCATAAAAGGGTAGAAACTATATAATAGCTTCATTTCAAATTATAGAACGGCGAACTCAAATATTAGACCAAATCACATTTGACTATTTGAAAATATAAAGAAAAAAAGTGAGAGATTTTCAAAGTAGTTGGTGTAGAAAATTGTGCCAAACTTCTGAATTTATAGCCAACGAGTTGGAAATTCAAAAGGTGGGAAGATGCCTGTTTGGAAACAAGCGCGAACATGCTAGGGGTGGTTTGGTAGCACGTATAAGAATAATGCGGAATAAGTTGTATTAGTAATGCATATATTTGTAATGTAAGTATTAGTTGTGCATATATTATTTCTTATCTACTATTTGGTGTGGTGTATTAAAATTATAATGCATTGCATAATTTTTTAGAAAAATAATTATTTACAAAAATGTCCTCCATATTCTCTAGCTTTAAAGGACTTTAAGGACAATTTTGTCTTTAAACATACTAATGCATGCATTAATAGCCTTGATATTACTAATGCCATGGTTTTCTATGCATTACTAATGCATAGGATAATACCAAGTATGATGTATACCTAATACAAGTATTAGTTATACACATGTTGAAAAAATGTACCAAGCAAGGTATTAGTAATGCATAGAGCTAATGCTTGCATTATTTTTTCTAATACCTCCTACCAAACGACCCTAGTATTTAAGAAAAATGACGTTATATAGCCGCTGTAGAAATAATAGCGGGAAAAATCTATAAAATTTATATATTTTGTATATATATATACATACATACATACATACATATACATACATACATTCTGCATGTTATATACAAAAAATATATAAATTTTATACACATTTTCGGCTACCAGATGTAAATAGTTTCTGGCACGGGTTAAAAGTGATAATACCCCAAGTGTTTATTCCGGAAATTGTTGTTCAACCTTTAGTTAATGACCGTTTGGGAAATGCCACGTGGCTTACAAAAACTCACCAAAATAAAATTTAAAGAGAAAATATTAGTCTAAAAAAAATTATCAATTCAATCAGATTTGACCGAAGCCGAAGTTACTGGACGACGACAACACGAACCTTACCTTCTTTTCAACTATTTAAGAGTTAGTTAAAGTATTTTTCAATATAAGCCCAATAACCTTCTTTTCTTTCTTTCATATGGGAAACATTCCTTCATTTCTCATTCACATCTTACAAAAGTCTTAACGTCGAATATCTAATGACTAAATAAAAAATAAAAAATTAATTTAAATTAGTCTTATGACCAGTATGTATATTAAGATGTGTGTCATGTATTTACTGGATTAGAGTCATGTGTACTAGTGTTAGTAAAATTTGGACTCTAGATTAGTGAGAGGTATGATCTGAAATTAGGTTAGGATCCTTTATATTTTTTAAAGATTTTGACTTTGAGCTATAGGTTGTGGCGAAGCTAGAAATTACATTAAAGATATCAAAATATAAAGAATAAATATATAAATAAATAAAGAAGATTCAATAAATAGTATATTTACTTAAAATATATATAAACAATTTACCTCGCTAAGGATGTTTAGATCGAAAGACAAGACCAAAAGTCCAAGGGATTTAGGCTCGTAAGCGGGTGCTGGACCAAAAACATGTTTTTCTTCCATGGTTGACCCATATAGTTTGTTGTCCTTTTTTTTTTGTCCCACTTTATTTAGTCTATAATTAAATTTTCAGAACTTTTAATATGCAATATTTTCAAATTCGATTTATTGTGCCCTAATTGAATTTAATCTTAAAGAATGAAAATGCAGAAAAAGACCGAAATATAATGACGCGCATGCAGTCTTAGTCAATGAAGTTTTAGATATACGACTGCTTTCATGTACAGGCATGAAGATAATTTCATTTAAATATTCCGAAACCTAATATTTATTCACTACATTTATAAGTTATGATAGTTAAGCTTAAAGTTTGATTTCAATTAACTATCCAAACTCAGACATTTTACCTAAAATAGCTTCAAACTACAAAACAAAAATTGCGTCAAATAAGATTAGGCATTTAAGAGATAAAATAATATCAAACATTTCTGACATAAGAGATAAGTCCTAAGTAAAATAGGGTAATGAACATAACTATTCTCCACCTGTCTTGCAAAAGAAATGTACTTGGTGATAGCTTACCTAAATATACCAATCAAAAAAGAATTAAGTTACAATCAGCTGAAAAGAGGAAAAAGAGAAGTTGTTTTCGTTGTTCTTAATTTGGAGAAACAATTACTTTAAGAGGAATCGTATAACTGGCCTTAACAAGTTAACATACTTATTTATATCTATATTTATCTATACAAGCACGAATACCCTTAGCGAAATATTATTCGTCTTTCTTATCCTAAAAAAATAAATTTCACATTGGACAAAATTATCATTTATTTATTTTTCCTAATTATTAGAATTGTAAAATAACTAAAATTTTATTTATTAAATATTTCCTTATTTAAATTATGTAAAAAATCATAATTTTAGGACTTTAAAATCAATTAAATTATATTACCTTATATAAAAAAAATCCTTACTAGAATTAAGTAACACAACTATAATTTCTTCTATATTGTTATTCCTAATATTCAGGACTATTAAATTAATTAAATCTTTTTTTATTAATTACTTTCTAACTATATCGAACTTTAAATTAATAAGATTATTATTATAAAGAAGGATATGATAGCAAGAAACGTTAAAACGATTCTAAAATTTCAAGGCCAAAAGAAGAAAGATTTTCGCAAAGTTCTAAGGAAACAAAATAATGCCTTGTTTTTTTCCTTCTATTTTGTCTAAAACAAAAATGCTATTAGAAGTAAGAAATCAAAGGTTGGTTTTTACGAAAAATAAACAAAATGCTCCCATTAGATTTTATGTAGGGATGTCAATAGTTCTCTAAAACTCAATTGAATAGACTGAACTGAACCTTTCAAATCGATTAATAAGCTTTTCTAAATAAGATCATAGGTTCGATATAAATCTATGACCATACCGAATAATTAGGATAATTTTTTATTTTTAAATATCAAAAAATACCTAACCGAACCGAACCGAATAAATTTATATGTCTATATTATATGTATTAAGTTTAAAAATAACAAATCATTAATGTAATACTAATATAATTGCAATTAATGTTTCTAATATTTTAAATTTGGAAATTAATTAACATATTGACCATTAAACTTTTTCTTAGAACTAGATAAGAACATCTAATATTTAACTAGATAAGAACATATTGACCATGTCCGCTTCTGCGGGTCCTAGAGTGCATCTGCGGGTATCGCAGATGCGGCGTTTCCCTCGCACCTGCGACCCCTGACCATTCCATATAAATCCGCTTTTGCGCTTGATCTTCCGCACGTGCGAATCCGCACATACAGTCTCCCCTCCGCAGGTGCGAAAACACCAGAAACCAGGAAATCTCATCAATTGCCTAAGTCCAAATTTCAATCCGTTAAACATCCGAAACACACCCGTGGCATTCGGGACCTCAACCAAATATGCCAACAAGTCCTAAAACACCATACGAACTTAGTCAAGCCCTCAAATCACATCAAACAACGCTAAAATCACAAATCACCCTCCAATTTAAACTTAAAGAACTTGAAACTTTAAATTTCCACAATCGATGCCGAAACCTATCAAAACACGTCTGATTGACCTAAAATTTTGCACACAAGTCATATTCAACACTATGGACCTAATCCAACTTTCGGAATCGGATTTCGACCCCGATATCAAAAATTCCACTACCAGCCCAAAATTCAAAAATTCTACTTTCGCCATTTCAAGCATAAATGAGCTACGGGCCTCAAAATACAATCCGAACATGCCCCTATCCAAAATTCACCCAACTGAGCTAACGGAATCGACGGAACTCCATTTCGGAGTCGTCTTCACACAGTTCCAACTTCGGACCAAATTTTAAGTCTTAAGCCTCTGTTTTAGGGACTAAGTGTCCCAAACACTTTCAAAAAACACCAAAATGAACCTCCCGGCAAGTCACATTAGCAGAAATAGATATGGGGGAAGCAGTTAATAGGGGATCGGGGCTCTAACTCTCAAAATGACCGGATGGGTCGTTACATGTTCCCCCTCTTAAAACAATCATTCGTCCTTGAACGAGCATAGAGACATGCCTGAAGTGGTAAAAATATGAGGATAACGGTTGTGCATATCCTGCTCGGTCTCCTAAGTCGCCTCCTCGACCAGCTGACCCCGCCACTGAACCTTTTATAATGCAATATTTTTTGACCTCAGCTTTCGAACCTGCCTGTCCAAAATAGCCATTGGCTCCTCAACATAAGATAGATCCTTGTCCAATCTAAATGTGAGACGAATCACCGTGATATCTCCGGAGCATCGAAACATGAAATACCGGATGAACTCCTTGTCACACCTCCTTTTTCCTACCTCTGGAAAGGGGTATAAGGGAGTTTTTTCCAATTTAAGTGACAATCGAAATGGGATTATTTATTTCAAATTCAGAGTCGCCACTTGGGATAATTTATAGTGTCCTAAGTTATCGGTTAAAATTCCGAATCGAGGAAGTTGACTCTATTTACGGTCTGCGAACACAGAAATCCGGGTAAGGAATTCTGTTAACCTGGGAGAAGGTGTTAGGCATTCCCGGGTTCCGTGGTTTTAGAACGGCCGCTTTGATCATACTTGGCTTAATCAAATTGTCTAATTACTCATTTTAGAACCTATGTGCATTTGCCCTTTAAGAAATTATCTTGAAACAGGTCACGCGCACGTGTACCCATTTGTTTGGCGCATCAAAAATCATGTCACACGAACGTGTCCATAATTAATAACGCTTTATTATTATTAAAAAAGTTTGGCCAAAGTTGCGCAAACGCATACTCTAGTTTTGTTTTTAGAATCGTAATTGTGTCACACGAACGTGTACACAACCACGATGGTATATTAAACATGCCTAAAGCAAACTATGAATATCATTTTTTAAAACACTTAACAAGAGGTCCATAAGTGATTCAAATTGTGAATGGCACACCTCAGACTATATTGAGAACAATTTTATTATTATGAGAAAGTTTGGTCGAAGTTGAGCGAACGCATACTCCGATTTGGTTTTTAGAATCGTAATTATGTCACGCGAATGTGTACATAATCACAATTGTATTTTAAATGCGCTTAAAGGCTTTTCTACCAGTATTCATTCTTAATAGCTCTTTTACAATATTTGTGAGGGCCATAAGAGATTTAATTAAGATGACACACCTCAATAATAATATTAAAAAAACTTGTATTAAACTAGAGCAAATTATGGGTGCTAAGGTTTAATCTAATTAAAGTCCAATCTAAAACTACTGATTTAAAGCAAGCATTAAATAAATTGCTAGGTACTAAATTATTTTAACAAGGTTTTGGGCCAGCAGTAGGCCCAATGCTATTCAAAGGCTTTTCGGCAAAGATGACAAGCAAAGGCTGGGCTCGACGTCAAACCCAGCGCTAGGACAAAAGTGAATGACCACCACATTTTGAGTGGCCAAGAACCAGACCCATGATCACCCTTTTTCACTATACCAAATACAAACCTAATGAATTAAAATTGCTGGATATAATGGGGCTCAGAATTGAGCCCAAGGAACGAAAAGGAGGCAAAGAAAAACGGGCAAGAAGAGCCCATTTCCAAGCAGGCTGCCTCACTTGGTCCAAGGCTAAGCCCAACACTTTTAACGAAGAACAACTTCAGTAGTGAGGCCCCAACATGTGCAAACTTTCTCTAAACATTTTGTGGTGAAGCAGTATAGAAGTTCTATGTGTCAAAATACATGAACCCCAGATTATATACTTTAAAAGCATGTTACAGGTAATAATATCATGGGCATGGATGTTAAACTACTCATTTGAGAACATTGGTGCATGTAACAAATAAAACTATGAACAAAACTGAAATTGGACAGCTAAACTTATATGTGTCCAATATCTAGACAATACACCTAATATTCAAATCAGGAGTCTTAAATATGAAAGAAGTTACAAAACTATCTACTGATTCGAAAATCTGAACGATTCATGAGAAGTGGACTAATCTAATCCTAATATATGAAACTCTCCCAAAACTATTATCCATTCCACAAATCACATAATAATCTTAATAAGCCGATTAAAACTGAACGACATGATGCATAGGTAATTCAGAAAACACATGTAAGAAACTGAAAGTCCATGTTTCAATCATAGGGATTCTTGTTACAAATACATATATCAAAGCATTTCAGCATTTCAGTGGCCATCATAGTCCAAGAAATACCTGAATACAACAAAATAAACTAAAATGAGCCTGGAAATCAGCAAGAATGAAAGCAACAATAGAAATCTAGCAGCAACAACACAACTTTTATCACTTAAATCATGTTTCAACCTTGATCCAAACCCAGGAATTTCAAAGGAGTCCTTTTAATATTTTGTGAAAATCAGAAGAAGACTTCAAACAATGCAAGAACTTTCTGGAAAACTTTTATCTAGGGTTGAGATTTCTGATCCTTTTTCAGAATTTTTAGTCTAGAAAATGAGGCTCCAAGTTTGTTTTCTAGAATGAAGGAAAGGGCCTCCTTTATAGGCCTCTCAGCCATGTGCTTAAAACAAAAAATGGGAATTATTCTCAGCCTGCAAAAGGCATCTTTCTAACAGAATTGGGACAACTGTCGACCTCTAATTGGTTTCGGCATTTATGCTGGCCAAATAGGGCCAGCTGCCCCAAATTCTAAAAGCTTCTAACCTTAACTTTATCTGAAAAATCCTATTTCTAACTCCCAAATTACCCCTAAGTTTTCAATTGTTCACTTAACTCCTATAATTTCTACTGAATTTCAAATCAAACAAAGATAAAACCAGAAAGTATCAAGAACCCAAATCAAATGCCGAAATAGAAACATGATAATACAAATTAAACCTAAAACTAAAACCAATTAATAAACGAAAAACTTCTTACCTAAATAACTCTAATAACACTGAATTCAAACCAAAACTAATTGCAAAGACAGAGCACACAAAACATTAAACCCTAATTAAAACTTGAACCAAAACATGTTTCAATTATTCTAATAACACATGCACATAATGAAAACAATCAAAGAAAGTAGAACCTAGATTATGCGGCTAAATCAGAAACAATTAACCAAGCGGAGGAATCAACAAAGAAAGAAGAAAAGAAAAATGAAAAGTAAAAAGAAAGTGCCAGAAATTACCTATGTTCATTCAATTTTTTTTTTTAAAATAACACTAGACAAGCCACGAACTTTGACCAAATTTCAACAAGGTGATGTGAACTTGAACTACCATTAGTCGACCATTCTAAACAAGAACAGTCGACTAATGGAAGTTTTAGGTTCAACCCTTCCGAGATTGACCAAAAATCAGAGAAGTATGAAAATTAGGGCTTGGCTTTTTTTTAGATCTATAATTCAAAGAATTAGGGACTGATTTGAAAAGGATTGAAGGTGGTTTAGGGTTCATAGGGGTGCAAGGGTTGTAGGATGTTAATTTGGGGCGATTTGGAACACCTAGGGTTTTTTGGGATCCGATTTTACATCTAAAATTCGAGCAATTGGGTGAAGATTTGAGGGAAGTTGTTTGGATATTATGAGAGAGAAGGTGACGGGGATTCTGGGGTGTAAATTTGGGGTGGATTGGAGCGCCGGAACCGCCATGAGGCAATTTCCAGCGGGTGGTTGACGGCGGAAGCAACGAGGGTTCATGGGGCGGCTAGGGTTTGCTTTTTCAACTGATAGAGATGGAATGGGAAGGGTTGAATGGGTATGGGGGGAGTTCAGACAGTTATATGGAAAGAGGGGAGGGAGTTCCCAGTCGTTGGATCATCAAAGATCAATGGTTGGGATTAAACGGTCATGGAACAACGTCGTTTAGTTAGGTATTGGGGCTGAACCAGGTAGCTAGGATTTGGGCTTGGATTTGGGGCGGATTCCGGGTGCACTGGCCAATTTCAACACTAGCCCTCTTTTCAATTCCCTTTCTCTTTTGTTTTTTTCCTTTTCCTTTTTCTTTGATTAAAAATCCTAAATTAATCTAAATTGTAAAATTAAACTAATTATCTAATTATGAAAATTACTTGATCTTAAATTAAAAGAGAAAAACTACTAATCTAAAATTAAAGCTAAAAAAACAAAAATGAACCAATTTTTGATTTTCATTTTTTAATAAACTAAATAATTAACTAGCTAACCTTAAAAATGTAAAAACGAAACCTAAATGCAATGCATGGTATTTTGGCATTTTTCATGATTTTTAACAAAAGTAAACATGCACAGAAATGCAAACAATTAGCACAAATTTCTACAAAATCCTATAAAATTGCAAAAAATGGAAAACAATTATTTTCTTATATTTTATGGGAGTAATTCCTATAGGGCAAAAATCACGTGCTCACAGGTGCCCCTCTTTGCTCGAAAATACGAAGAGTTTTCGTGCAAAGATAAAGTGAGCGGATACGAGCGATTTTTGCCCGTTTGAATACTCCGTGGGAAGCATTTTTGAAAGATTTGACCGCACTTTGCTTTCGAGATTTCCTACATATCCTTGGCTATAAAGGAATCAGGTCAGTGTAGTTCGGGAAGTTTCGGTAATTGGGACTACCGGGAAGTTGTGATTTCGCTGTTGCTACTACTGCTACTGCTTGCTGAACTCCTTATTACACCAAGACAAAATAAGAAGCTAGAATAAACTATGATCTATGAATTATAAAATCCTATCTACATATCTTCAAACTTGATCTCGCAGTTTCTACTGCCCTGTTGACTTGTACTCTCCAAGTAAGCTTCCTTTTGTTGCTGACTTGAATTACATTCTGAAGTGAATTCCCTTGTTTTCCAGGTGGGCACCTGATTGCCAACACTCGAACTGTCTTCCTTCGAAACTTGAATTACCTTCCCTTGTTCTCCAGATGGGCGCTTGATTGCCAACACTTGCACTATTTTTCCCTGAAACTTGAACTGCTTTCCCTTGTTCTCTAGGTGGGCGCCTGATTGCTGAACTCGGACTGTCTCCCTTTAAATCTTGAACCACTTCCCTTTGAAACTTGAACTGTTTTCCGTTGTTCTCCAGGTGGGCGCCTGACTGTCGAAACTTGAACAGTTTTCTTTTTGTTACTTCAAACTATTTTCCCTTGAAACCTGTGATGTCTTCTGTTGTTCTCCAGGTGGGCGCCTGATTGCTGCACTTGACCTGCATTCCTTGAAACTTGAATTGCTTTTCCTCGTTCTCCAGGTGGGCGCCTGATTGTTGAACTTGAACTGTTTTTCCTTGAAACTTGAACTGCTTTCCCTTATTTTTCAGGTGGGCGCCTGATTGCTGAACTTGAACTGCTTTTCCCTGAAACTTAAGCAGCTTTCCCTTATTCTCCAAGTGGGCGCCTAATTTCCAACACTTACACTATTTTTCCCTGAAACTTGAACCGTTTTCCCTTGTTCTCCAGGTGGGCGCCTGACTGCCGAAACTTGAACCGTTTTCTCTTTGTTACTTTAAACTGTTTTCCCTTGAAACCTGTGCTGTCTTCCCTTGTTCTCCAAGTGGACGCCTGATTACAACAAAACAGACAAAACAAAAGAAATTTTTCTTCCCCAGTTTGATATTGGGAACATCTCTAAGTGTTAACCGATTCTTGTTATCAAAATAAGTTCCAAGCTAAATCCCCTCATCCTAAAAATTTCAAATCAAGTCTCATCTCAAAAGTGAAAAACTTAAATGCCAAATTATACTTCCCAAAGTAGACCTCTCGTCAGACCTTGTCATTCCGAGGGTCTCAAAACATACTAAATCCTGTTATCTAGGAGGGTACTGGAAACTTACTGCCGAGCCTGTCTGGCACATGCTTTCCTCACGGAGGGTTTCTCCGGAACAAACAAAATTTCCTGCCCCTGTTTAAATCAAAGAAAAATCTTGTCAGTTTGAAAATGTGGTGGTTAGTCTGCAGCATTCTTGCTGAGGGTGGCCTTTCCATTGCCATGCTTTGTTTTGCTCAGCTGTATCCGACTGTCAAAGAATTGTTTCACCTTCTGATTGAACCTTAACCATGAAACCCTGAATGACCCGAGTGCTCTATTGTCAACCTGCTATTTTAGCATATCTGTCTTTCCCATCTGAACCTCTATATTTCTCCCCACAATTCAAGAAACCACTTGATCACTTGAACCTCGACTAACACCTTATTTTCCATTTTGCATCATGCTATTTCTAGCATGATGTGACCGCACTTTGCTTTTGTCCATTTTGGAAGTTAGTAATAAGCTTTGCAATCCTTTCTTCTTGTTTAGCAAGGCTAATATTGAAAAAGCCTTAGAGGAGTAGACCCAAAAGGAAATGAAATGCAATGACTTCGAGATTTATGAATAGAGAAGAAAAATCAAAACAGAAGGACTGTTTGAGAAAGTAAAGGGACTTATCTGAGTGAGGTTGCTGATATCAATGATCATGACATGCACATCGGATTAATCAGCCTAGTCTGTTCATCAATCCTCTTTCAGTCTTCACACTTTATGCCTGGGGTTCCCATAATCTGATTCCTTTGCAAAGTCAACAACCTTATTCGGCTTGCGGTGCCCTGAAGGGTTTTCACCAGCAAACCTCTCTCATTTATTCATCTCTCAAATCACCGTCACCTTACCGTGCCCGTGAGGGTTTTCACCAATAAGACTCTCTCATTTTTTAATTTCTCTCAGCTTTCCATCGCCTTATGGTGCCCATGAGGGTTTTCACCAATAAGACTCTCTCATTTTTTTCATTTTTCTCGCTTAGAACGGAGTGTTACCCCTGATATGAATCACACATCTACTTTCTTGACTTGTCATCCCTAGAAGATTGATTGTAAGGTCTTTCTTTGGACCGTAATGTGGGATTTTGGATAGGGTTTAGAAAGAAAGGATATCATAAAGGCTGAAAACAACTTGAACGAGTTCAAAATTACAACTTTTGGAATCAGATATTTTTTACAAAACCACAACTTCTGCCCCAGTTTCTTTGCCTGGGGGCTTTTTAATTTTTATATGATGGGACCGAACCGTGAGGCTGCCTACGTATCCTTAAAAAGGAATCAAGTCAAACGTAGTTAATGTCATAGGAATTGCTTTGTTGTTGTTTCTCTTTTCTTTTTCTTTCTCTCTTTTTTTCCTTTTCCTTTCTCTTTTTTTCCACTCTTCCTTTCTCTTTTTTTTTTCTTTTTCTCTTTTTTTTATCACTATTTACTTACGTTTTGCGTCTGTGTTTCTGAATTTTGCTACTGATTCCAAAAGAGATGTATGAAAGGAAATAAATAAGGATCAAAGGGGTAACAAAGGATAAAGTGTTTAGATAGCAGAATAAAATGCCTTCGTCATTCCAATCTTCAAAATATGCAAAGTACAAACAACAATTAGACAAACCAAAGAGATCATACACAATATCTTTTGACTGCATCAGAATTGATAGCCATATCTACATATTTGCCTTCTATATCTATTAAATATATAGCATCAATGGACAACACTCTTGTTACAATGAACGGCCTCTACCAATTTGGGGCGAACTTGCCTTTCGCTTCAGCCTGATGTGGAAGGATGCGTTTCAATACTTGCTGACCCACTTCAAATTTCCGGGGACGCACCTTCTTTTTGTATGCTCTTGCCATTCTCTTTTGATACAACTGGCCATGACATACCGCTGCCAGTCTTTTCTCATCAATCAGACTCAGTTGCTCCAGACGGGTTTTGACCCACTCATCATCATCAATTTCGGCTTCAGCAATAATCCGAAGGTATGGAATTTTAACTTCCGCGGGTATCACTGCTTCAGTGCCATATACCAACAAATAAGGAGTTGCATCTATTAAAGTGCGAATAGTAATGTGATAACCCAATAAAGAAAAGGGCAAATTCTCATGTCATTTCCTGGAACCTTGCACCATTTTCCGAAGTATCTTCTTTATATTCTTGTTGGCTGCCTCGACTGCTCCATTCGCCTTGGGGCGGTATGGGGTGGAATTTCGATGCGTAATATTAAACTGTTGACATACTTCTTTCATTAGATGATTGTTAAGATTAGCACCATTATCTGTGATGATCACCTTTGGGATTCCGAACCAACAAATGATATTTGAATAAACAAAATCGACCACTGCCTTCTTGGTTACAGATTTGAAAGTCTTAGCTTCAACCCACTTAGTGAAATAATCGATGGCCACCACAATGAACCTGTGTCCGTTTGATGCCGCTGGATCAATTGGTCCGATAACATCCATACCCCAAGCAACAAAGGGCCATAGTGCAGACATTGTGTGCAACTCAGATGGTAGAGAATGAATCAAGTCTCCGTGTACTTGACATTGATGACACTTGCGCACAAAACTGATACAATCTCGCTCCATGGTGAGCCAATAATAACCTGCTCGAAAAATTTTCTTTGCTAGAACATACCTACTCACATGCGGCCTCCAAACTCCGGAATGCACTTCGATCATAATAGTCGTGGCTTGTCTGGCATCTATGCATCTCAACAATCCAAGATCTGGAGTTCTTTTGTACAAAACTCCTCCACCGAAGAAAAATCCACTTGCCAAACGTCAAATTGTTCTCTTTTGATCTCCCGTGGCTTGTACCGGTTATACCCCTGACTTGATGTACTCCCTGATATCGTGGAACCAAGGTTCACCATCAAGCTCTTCTTCCACCATATTACAGTAAGCATGCTGATTGCGGACTTGAATATGCAAGAAGTCAATATAAGCTTTATCTGGATGATGTAACATTGACGCCAGAGTAGCCAAGACATCAGCAACCTCATTGTGGATCCTAGGGATATGCCTGAACTCCACAACCCAACACACAACCAAATAAATTATCTAGGACTGTCAAATAAAGAATCAAATGTCTTCCGGGTTCCGGCGGGACCAACACAGGTGGGTTCGATAAATACTCTTTGATCTTATCGAATGCTTCCGGGCACTCATCAGTCCATTTGACCGCAACATCCTTCTTTAGCAACTTAAAGATGGGCTCATTAGTTGTTGTGAGCTGAGCCATAAACCTGCTGATATAGTTTAGCCTCCCTAGCAGACTCATCACCTCGGTCTTGTTCTTTGGCGGTGGTAATTCCTGGATAGCTTTGATCTTTGACGGATCCAACTCAATGCCCAACCGACTAACTATGAACCCCAATAGTTTCCCAGATGGAACACCAAATGCGCACTTTGCAGGGTTGAGCTTAAGATTGTACCTGCGGAGCCTCTAGAAAAACTTTCTCAAATCTCTGACGTGGTCAGACTGCTTCCTGGACTTTATGATCACATCATCCACGTAAACCTCAATCTCCTTGTGTATCATGTCATGGAATATGGTAGTCATTGCCCTCATGTAAGTTTCCCCAATGTTTTTCAAATAAAATGGCATGACCTGGTAGCAATATGTTCCCCATGGCGTGATGAATGCCATCTTTTCCGCATCTTCCTCATCCATTAAGATCTGATAATACCCCGCATAGCAGTCCACAAAAGACCCAATCTCGTGCTTGGCACAATTATCAATCAAAATGTGTATATTTGGCAGTGGGAAGTTGTCCTTTGGACTTGCCTTGTTGAGGTCACAGTAATCAACACACACTCTGGTCTTACCATCTTTCTTTGGCACAGACACAACATTGGCTAACCAAGTGGGATACCGCGTGACTCGAATGACCTTTGCATCAAGCTGATTTATGACTTCTTCTTTAATCTTCACACTCATGTCGTTCTTAAACTTCCTTAATTTCTGCTTGACGGGAGGGAATGCTAGATCAATTGGCAATTTGTGGACCACCAAATCGGTACTCAAGCCTGGCATGTCATCATACGACCATGCAAATATATCCTTATATTCAAACAATGCTTTAATTATTTCTTCCCTGATTTGTGGTTCAAGATGGACACTTATCTTGGGTTCTCTGACATTATCTAGATCTCCTAAATTGATTGCTTCCGTTTCATTCAGATTAGGCTTGGGGTTTTCTTCAAAATGATTTAGTTCCTTACTAATCTCTCAAATGCCTCATCCTCATCATATTCTGTTTCATCATCACACTCTATTTCTTGGATTATTATTTCAGAATTAGATTGACTTTTAAGACTTGGCCGGAGATTCCTCATGCATGTCATGTCATTGAAACCGGCATAAAAAGAACTGTACAAAGAAGAAAAGAAAACAAAAATAAGAACTATCAGGAATGATGGAAAATGGAAATTGCATTTCATTGAAAATAAAGGATAACAGGGTTTGTACATCAAACAAGTGAAAAATAAAAATCTGGGTCACAACACTGGAATAACCCAGATAGAAAGGAAAACAAAACAAACTACCAAAACTCCTTCCGAGTAGGGAGAGGATTAGCCTTCCAATTGTTAAGCTTTATTGCACGTCTGCTTTGCTAGAACCTTCTCCAACTCCTACCATATTCACATCATCAAACAACCTCTGGAACATTTCAATTAGCTCTTCATCAATGTCAACCACAGGACTTGGAACTGCCGACACTGGGCTTGACAAAGGACCTGGAGAGACGCGAGATAGGCTTCGGAAGTGCCCACACCTTCCGTTTCAACCTTTTAAACCTTTTCACATCTGCCGTTGTAGGTTTGAATCCAAGACCGAACATACCCAAATTTTCAAGAAGGGACACTGGTTGTACGATACCCTGCAAAGATGCACCCAGACCTTTACCTGGCACAAAGCCATTTCTCAGCATTTCAGAGGCCACCATGACGGATGCAGAGGCTATCTTTGGAGTTGGAATACATTTCCTTTCCGAACCTTCATAACCGACATTGTTTTAGAAACTTGATAGACCCAAGGCCCTTTGTCATCTTCGGCCTCAATAAATGGGACAGAGGCATCATTGTGAGCACACAAGTTCTCCTCACCATGCACAACGTTCTCCTGTCTGTCCCACTCGAACTTGACCATTTGGTGCAAAGAGGACAGGACTACTTTGGCGGCATGTATCCAAGGCCGACCCTATAGCAAATTATAAGAGATGGCCTCGTTCAGTACCTGGAACTCCATGGTGAATTCGACCGGTCCTATTGTCAATTCAAACACTATATCACCAACCGAATCTTTTCCTCCACCATCAAAACCTCGGATGCATATGCTGTTCTTGTGAATCCTCTCATCATCAACCTATAACTTGTTTAGAGTAGAGAGAGGGAAAATGTCTGCACTGGAAACATTGTCAACTAACACCCTGGTGACTACAGAATCTTCATATTTTACTGTATGATAGAGAGCTTTGTTGTGTTCAGTACCTTCCACGGGCAACTCATCATCAGAGAAGGTGATCCTGTTCACCTCAAATATTTTGTTGGCGATCTTCTCCAGATGGTTCACTATGATTTTTCGGGGACATGAGCTTCGTTTAGAATTTTCATCAAGGCCCGACAATGATCATCTGAATGGATCAACAATGATAGCAAGCAAATTTGAGCGGGCGTCTTTCTCAACTGCTCCACGATGGAGTAATCTTGTACCTTTATTTTTTTCAAAAACTCCTCCGCCTCTTTTTCAGTGACTGCTTTCTTTACTAGAACTGGATTATCTCTGGATGTTTTAGCTTTTCTTAACTTTTCCAGGGCAAAACATCTCCCCGAACGAGTTAATCCCTGGGCCTCATTGACTTCTTCTTTAACTTCCTTCCCCTTATAAGTCACTATCACCCGTTCATAGTTCCATGGGATAGCCTTGGTGTTGATTACCGGCAACTGGGTTACATGCTTGATGATGACAGGGTCCGTACGAGCACCCTCTACAATTATGATAGGCTTACTTTCCAACCCTGGCACAATTACCTTTGACTTTTCTTGCTTTGCTATAGCATCACTTGGGGATCTTTTCTCAACTATCATAGATGGCTCACCGTTTGTCATGCTCAACTTGTTCACTGATCCTTCAACCGTTGGTTTTTTGACTGGCTTGATTTCACTAGACTGAATCATCATAACGGATTGCGAAGGCTTCTTGGGCTCCCTCTCCTTGTTTACTATCTCAATCATGTTTGTTTCCTCATGGATTGGCAATGGGTTCTGATTGATGTTGGGTGCTTCTGAAGTTTAGACCACAATCTGGTTTGTGTCGATGAGCTCTTGGATGACATTTTTCAAGTGCCAGCACTTTTTCGTATCATGCCCTGGAGTACCAGAACAATATGCACAACTCAGGGAGTAATCAAGATTCTTTGGAGGAGGGTTTGGCAATTTCGACTCAATTGACCTCAGCACCTCCAACTGCCTCAATCTCTAGAATAAGACTCCCCCAACGGGGTAAAAGTTTTCTTCCGCTGCAACCTCTCGTTTTTGAATACTAGTTTGGGCCGGAAGCCTAGACCAATAGGGTTTCGGTAGGCTCGTAGAGGAGGGCAAGCATTTTGTGGAGCTGGGTAGGTGTTTTATGGGGCTGGGGCACGCTATTGTGAGTAGGAAGGATGTTGATTATGTGATTGGGCGTGGTGGATAGAAATTTGAGGGTCTGGTGATGGTAAGTAATGTTGGGGTGGATTATATGGGATTTAGGTGTAGGTTCAGTGATGGGGTCGAGGCTGGGTATAATGGTGTGACGGGCTTCTCGGTCCAAACCACGATCCTGAATCAACTGTTGCCACATCTTCTTTTTTCTTCTTTCCGATCACTCCCCTGGTACCATTCTGAATGGCTTGGGTGGTTGCTTTGATGGCCGAGTAGCTCATGATTTTGCTTGATTTAATCCCTTCTTCAACCATGCCACCCATCTTCACTACCTCGTTGAAAGACTTGCCTATGACCGATATCAGATGGCCAAAGTATGTAGGCTCCAGAGCCTGCAGAAAGTATTCCACCATTTCGTTTTCCTCCATCGAAGGGTTGACTCTTGCCGCTTGTTCTCTCCAGCAAAAACCGTATTCCCTGAAACTTTCACTAGGATTCTTTTCAATCTTATTCAAAGACAAATGATCTAGAACAATCTCGATGTTGTATTGGAAATGAAGAGCGAATATTTGGGCCAAATCATCCCAGGTATACCATCTAATGTGATCCTGACGAGTGCACCACTCTAATGCGCGCCACTCAGACTCTGGCTAAAGTATGCCATCAATAACTCATCTTTTCCACTGGCTGCTCTCATTTTACTGCAGAATCCCCTTAAGTGGGCCACCGGGTCTCCATGCCCGTCATATAGGTCGAATTTAGGCATCTTGAATCCCACAGGCAACTGAACATCGGGAAGTAGACACAAATCTCTGTAGGCTACGCTCACCTCGCCTCCTAATCCCTGCATGTTTCTGAATGATTATTCCAGGATTCTTACCTTCCTAAACATCTCCTCTTATTCTGGGTTTTTAGGTGGTTTCTCAGTCTCAACAGGGAGGTCAAAACGAGGAGTGTAGGAGTAATAATCTGGGGCCTTGAAAGTGGGCTCTGGGGGATAGTATCGATTATCTTGGGTCTGGAATAATTTCTCACTAGAAGATTGATGAAGTGTAGCTGGCGGGGGTGCTACAAAAATAGGGGTGGCTGGTGGAGGGGGTATGGGATTGGTTTGGCTGGTGGTGCTTGTGTGGTTTAGGAAGTGGTACCCTGATAGTGGTGGTGATGGGTGAAGCTGGTGCATGTTGCGGAGATGAATCAACAGCGGGAGGTTCTTGGGATTGAGATAGTGGCGGGATTAAAGCAGGGTTGGCGGGGTATGGTGGTGGTGGATGCCCTTTCATCCACGTCTAGTACATCTCTGCCATTTGGTGTTTCAACTTATGTAACTCCTCTTTCAGATTAATATCAGACTCTTCTCCCTCTCTCGACGGATCAATAACACTTGCATCCAGCTCTTGGCCAGCCATGATCAACTTGTTTTTAGACCTGGTGTTGTGCGGGTGGGTTGCCAGAATGCCGAACAAACTAACCACCTGCCTGTACTTGATGACAACAAGCAAACTTGTTAGCGATTAAGAGCTTAATAGATAGGAAACCGCAAGTTGGGGATGCAATGCACCTAAGCAGTCAACCATTTCTATTATGCATTTGAATGGTTGCTTGCATCATCCCAGCTTTCACTAATTTTCATTTTGCAATTTTCTTTCTCTCTCTCCTTTTCATTCCTGCTTTTCTTTGCTTGATTCTTGTCTTTATTCTTTTATTCTTTCATTTTCTCTCTCTTGTTCTACCATTATTTCTTTCCCCGCAATTTCTTGTTTTCTCTCCTCTTTTTCCTTTTCACTTCATGGTTATGATCGAATCCTATGGGGATTGCCTACGTATCATGACACCGCATGAATCAAACCAAGCGTAGTTCTAGGAACATGTGCGAAATAAAATAATTTTTTTTGGGGGTTTTCAAATTTTTATAAAATAAAATAAAATAAAAAACATCTTGATTACAATGATTCCCCTACATAAAAACTGACAGACTCGATAAGTGGACTAACAAACTCCAAAAGAAAAACTAAAAATACAGACTAGAAAATGAACTAACAAACTTTAAGAGAAACTGACAATACAGACTCGAACAAACAAAGTCAAGAATACATAAGTGCCTCAACTACCGCTCCATTTGGCCTTGCTGTGGGCCTTTGAGCCATATCTTCTTAGAGACAAAACAAGTCATCCATGATTTGTCGGACAAAAATCATAACTGACGTGAAGAACATGGACCTGGTCACGTCTTCACATTCGTTGCACTTCATCATAGTGTAGTCCGCAATTCTTCTAACCCTCTCCCTAATAACACCCTTCTCCTGTAGCAACCGTCCAATCTGCTAAGATCTGGCATCCAAAACTTGTTCGGCTGTATGATTTTGCTCTTGAAGCTGCTGTAGGTCTTTTTCTAGCTACGACATCAAGGCATAGCAGTGCTCCCTTTCTGCTTTAAAGTCTCTTGCCTGCTTGGCCATTTCGTTCTCAAGGACATTGACCTTTTTCTTTAGACCCACCATTCCTTTGTCGTACTTCTCCTTCAGTTGCCGAATGAAACTGGCCCATCCCTCCGCATTCTTAGCTAACTTGGCTCGGGCTTTTGCTAGTTCAACTTCAGTCTTTTGCAAATCATCCTTATAGTCACGTACTTTTTGTGTAAGGCTTTAGATGAGCTTTTCATCTTTTCTGCTTTTGCTCGGGTTCTTAGCTGCTATTCTCATGTTTTGAACTTGGGCTCGGAGAGCTTCATTTTCTTGGGCCAGCCTTCTTCTTTCACCTTCAGCCTCTTATGCGTGGAG
This sequence comes from Nicotiana sylvestris, assembly GCF_000393655.2. Taxonomy (NCBI): domain Eukaryota; kingdom Viridiplantae; phylum Streptophyta; class Magnoliopsida; order Solanales; family Solanaceae; genus Nicotiana; species Nicotiana sylvestris. The sequence continues at coordinate 132,818,533 of NC_091061.1, forward strand.
ATCGTTATTGGATTCCATGTTTCTCAGCTTCTCTTCCAAGGTGTGAATCGCGGCTTGATATTTTTTCTCATTCTCTCCCCAGGCCAACCTTTCTTGGATTTTTATTAACAAAAGCATGAACATGAGGTCTCTTGGCAGGCCTTTCGGGCTCAGGCTCTGACTCGTTGTTTACACAAGACCTTTTCCCAAACTATACAGCATAATCTGGATCCACTTCCCCCTTTGCAACATCTGGTACCTGGGTGCCATTTTTCAGATAACGACAACCATTCCAATCCTGCTAAACTAAGGTTTCAGGCAATGCAGCTTCTGGATGTAACTCAATGACCTGGGTGGTTAGATCTCCATCTTCGGGCACCACCTGATATCTTCCTAATTGCCTTAAGATTCTCTGCGGTGCATATGGCTGGACACTCCTCAAACCCATCAACATTAGGTGACCCCTAGTTGCCGTCATGTATATGGATTCTGTCATCGGGAGCCATCCTATAGTCCACTCGACCTGACTTGCTTTGAGAGCTTTCAAGTGGGAGACCTAGGCTTCAAACCCTTCTGGAGCATTGTAGTCTTTCACCCTTTCCTCTTAGCTCTTGATAAAGTTATCTGTGCTCGAACCATAGCTAATGAATTTGGGGTGATGGCGTAGATGCTCGATCAACCACATTTGTAGAAGAATGTTGCAACCTTCAAAGAATTGAGCCCCGACCTTGCACAATGTCAACGCTCGATAAATGTCTGCCAACACTAACAGAGTGAGTGTATGATCTTTCTTCGTAGTGAGGATTTATGCAATTCTAGCCATACGGATATCCAATGTCCCTTCCGCATTTGGAAAGACCATGATCCCCAAAAATGCCACAATAAAAGCAAACCGACGATAGATTTGCCAGAGGCCCTTATCTTGTTTGTTGTTCAAACCCTTTTCTTGCATTTCGAAGCCAGCTGAGTAACCGAACCTGAAGTACAAGAAGTAGAAAGAATAACACCTTTTGCTTACATGGGCCTTCTTCATCTGTTTACTGATATTCAGGAGGTCAAAGAACTTGTGCACAGAAGGAGCCCTCGAAAATATAAGTTGTTGTTTCCTCAAGTCTCGGCCAAACTCAATATATTCGGCCATCTCCTCCAGAGTAGGAGTGATCTCAAAATCCGAGAAGTAAAAAACATTGTGGACGGGATCCCAAGAAGTTACCAAAGCCTTGATCATATCTTTTCGTGGTTTGATTTCCAGAATGTTTATAAGGGCACCTAACTGCTCTTTCACCTAATCTCGACCATCTTCATCTAGATCATTCCACCACATACGCAGCTGCAGCTGAGCCTGTTCTATGACCTACTCTGACAGATTCTGGACAGTGTTCATTTTTACCTGTGGAAGGTTAAGGTTAGGTTTGACTCTGGTGGACTTTTTTGCAAAATAGGTTTTTCAATTTCTAAAATCAACGGACCATGACTCCCTCCTCTCTATGCTATTTTTAGCAAAAGTAATTGTTTTTGCAAACGTGGCCCCTTCATAATTTCAAATAAATTTTGAGGCCAGGGATAAGTACTTTATGAAAATGACACTTTACTAACAAACTTGTCCGTTCTTTACGAAAACAACCCTTCGACAACTGAAGATACTCTAAGGCTATCCCGACAAGAATGGCTTAAGACATCACCGAAGCTGGGTCGGCTATTCTTTTGACCAAAACCCTAAACTACATTTATTTGACCATTTACTCTTTTCCCCTTTTTTCGGAAAATAAGGCCGAACCTTATGTAGGTGGCCTACGTATCCCACATCCGGTGAGAATCAGACCTGCGCAGTTCGGTCAGTTTTGACACATTTGAAAGGGACACAGTATTGACTTATTTTGAAATGACTCTTTTTCTTTTCTTTTATTTTTTTGAAAATTTTCGGCAGAGTTTTAGGACATTTCCAAATACCGGGGACTTTTCAGAACTAGGCTTTATATCTTCCTTACATCACTCTTGTTTTTTCTCTTAATTTATTTTTCCTAGCCGGTCAGCATGCAGACCGAAACAAATAAATGTTCATATAGCACATAGGATGCATCAGGATGGTATGTTATTTTGGGTACACCTGTCCTAGACGGACCCAACCCCTGTGTTGAGTCCTCAAAGTCAAATGCACATGATGCAAACAAACGTTCCTACTAGGGATCCGACATGAGGCTGTGTTTTTCTAGGTTTTAGAACCTGGGGTTGTGTTCTTGACCTGGCTTACCCGAGCAGACAACTCGAGCCGAAGAGGGGGCAACGTACCGGGAGCACGAAAGTCTACCCGGCCTTGTTGCTGGCCCAACCTCGTTCTATTTGGGATAACTTCTACAGAAAAAATGGCCACGCGAACGTGTGCACCATTTTCAGAAGACTCAGAGGGGTGGCGTAAGAAGATAGTTATATACATTCCAAATAATATCAAAGCAGTAAACATACAATAGTTGGCACAAAAGGTTCACAGAATACAGTAATATTAACAATAAATGAAGCCAAGTAAAATCATATTAACAAGTTCGAATTCTTGAACCCTGAACCAGAAGTTCGGGGTCCTAATCCCCAGCAGAGTCGCCAGAGCTATCACACCTCCTTTTTCCTACCCCCGGAAAGGGGTATAAGGGAGTTTTTTCCAATTTAAGTGACAATCAAAATGATATTATTTTTTTCAAATTTAGAGTCGCCACTTAGGATAATTTATGGTGTCCCAAGTCACCGGTTAAAATCCCGAATCAAGGAAGTTGACTCTATTTACGGTCTGCGAACACAGAAATTCGGGTAAGAAATTCTGTTAACCTAGGAGAAGGTGTTAGGCATTCTCAGGTTCCATGGTTTTAGCACGGTCGCTTTGATCATACTTGGCTTAATCAAATTGTCTAAGTACTCATTTTAGCACCTATGTGCATTTGCCCTTTAAGAAATTATCTTGAAACAAGTCACGCGCACGTGTACCCATTTGTTTGGCGCATTAAAATTATGTCACGCGAACGTGTCCACAATTAGTAACGCTTTATTATTGTTAAGAAAGTTTGGCCAAAGTTGCGCAAACGCATACTCCGGTTTTGTTTTTAGAATCGTAATTGTGTCACGCGAACGTGTACACAACCACGATGGTATATTAAACGTGCCTAAAGCAAACTACTGATATCATTTTTTAAAACAGTTAACAAGAGGGCCATAAGTGATTCAAATTGTGAATGGCACACCTCGGACTACATTGAGAACAATTTTATTATTACGAGAAAGTTTGGTCGAAGTTGCGTGAATGCATACTCCAATTTGGTTTTTAGAATCGTAATTATGTCACGCGAACGTGTACACAATTACAATTGTATTTTAAACGCGCCTAAAGGCTTTTCTACGAATATTCATTCTTAATAGCTCTTTTACAATATTTTGTGAGGGCCATGGGAGGTTTAATTAAGATGGCACACCTCAATAATAATTAAAAAAACTTGTACAAAACTAGAGCGAATTATGGCTGCTAAGGTTTAATCTAATTAAAGTTCAATCTAAAACTACTTATTTAAAGCAAGCATTAGATAAATTACTAGGTACTAAATTATTTTAACAAGGTTTTGGGCCAGCAGTAGGCCCAATGCTATTCAAAGCTTTCCAGAAAAGATGACAAGCAAAGCCTAGGCTCGACGTCAAACCCAGTACTGGGACAAAGGTGAATGACCACCACATTTCGAGTGGCCAAGAACCAGGACCATGATCACCCCTTTTCACTATACCAAATACAAACCTAATGAATTGAAATTGCTGGATATAATGGGGCTCAGAATTGAGCCTAAGGAACGAAGAGGAGGCAAAGAAAAATGGGCAAGAAAATCCCATTTCCAAGAAGGCTGCCTCACTTGGGCCAAGGCTAATCCCAACGCTTTTAACGAAGAAAACTTCAGTAGTGAGGCCCCAACAGGTGCAAACTTTCTCTAATTATTTCGTGGTGAAGCAGTATAGAAGTTCTATGCGTCAAAATACATGAACCCCAGATTATATACTTTAAAAGCATGCTGCAGGTAATAATATCATGGGCATGGATGTTAAACTACTCGTTTGAGCACATTGGTGCATGCAACAAAGAAACTATGAACAAAGCTGAAATTCGACAGCTAAACTTATATGTGTGTCCAATAGCTAGATAATACACCTGATATTCAAACCAGTAGTCTTAAATATGAAAGAAGTTACAAAACCATCTACTAATTCGAAAATCTGAATGATTCATGAGAAGTGGACTAATCTAATCCTAATATATGAAATTCTCCCTAAACTATTATCCATTCCACAAATCACATAATAATCTTAATAAGCCGAATAAAACTGAACTACATGATACATAGGTAATTCAGAAAACACATGTAAGAAACTGAAAGTCCATGTTTCAATCATAGGGATTCTTGTTACAAATACATATATAAAAGAATTTCAGCACTTCAGTAGCCATCATAGTCCAAGAAATACCTGAATATAGTTAAAATAGACTAAAATGAGCCTGGGAATCAGCAATAATGAAAGCAGCAATAGAAATCCAGCAGCAACAACACAACTTTTATCACTTAAACCATGTTTCAACCTTGATCCAAACCCAGGAATTTCAAAGGAGTCCTTCTAATATTTTGTGAAAATCAGAAGAAGACTTCAAACAATGCAAGAACCTTTTGGAAAACTTTTATCTAGGGTCAAGATTTCTGATCTTTTTTCAGAATTTTTATCCCAGAAAATGAGGCTCCAAGTCTGTTTTCTAGAATGAAGGAAAGGGCCTCCTTTATAGGCGTCTTAGCCATGTGCTTAAAACAGAAAAAATGGGAATTATTCTTAGCCTGCAAAAGACATCTTTCTAACAGAATTGCGACAACTGTTGACCTCTAATTAGTTTCAGCATTTGTGCTGGCCAAATAGGGCCAACTGCTCCATATTCTAGAAGCTTCTAACCTTAACTTTATCCAAAAAATCCTATTTCTAACTCCCAAATTACCCCTAAGTTTTCAATTGTTCACTTAACTCCTATAATTTTTACTGAATTTCAAATCAGGACAAAAAAAAGATAAAACCATAAAGTATCAAGAACCCAAATCAAAATGCTGAAATAGAAACATGATGATACAATTAAACCTAAAACTAAACCAATTAATAAATGAAAAACTGCTTACCTAAATAACTCTAATAACACTGAATTCAAACCAAAACTGATGGCAAAGAAAGAGCATACAAAACATCAAACCCTAATTAAAACTTGAACCTAAACATGTTTCAATTACTCTAATATCACATGCAAATAATGAAACTAACTGTCAAAGAAAGTAGAACCTAGATTATGCGGCTAAATCAGAAACAATTAACCAAGTGGAGGAATCAACAAAGAAAGAAGAAAAGAAAAATGAACAGTAAAAAGAAAGTGCCAGAAGTTACCTATGTTCGTTCAATTTTTTTTAAGAAATAACATTGGACCAGCCATGAACTTTGACCAAATTTTAACAAGGTGATGTGAACTTGAACTAACGTTAGTCGACTGTTCTAAATAAGAACAATCGACTAATAAAAGTTTTAGGTTCAACCCTTCCGAGATTGACCAAAATCAGAGAAGTATGAAAATTAGGGCTTGACTTTTTTTAGATCTAAAATTCGAGGAATTGGGGACTGATTTGAAAAGGATTGAAGGTGGTTTAAGGTTTAGAGGGGTTCAAGGGTTGTAGGGTATTAATTTGGGGCGATTTGGAACGCCTACGGTTTTTGGGGATCTGATTTTAGATCTAAAATTTGAGCAATTGGGTGAAGATTTGAGGGAAGTGGTTTGGATATTCTGAGAGAGAAGGTGAAGGAGATTCTAGGGTGTAAATTTGGGGTGGATTGGAGCACCGGAACTGCCGTGAGACGATTCCCGGTGGATGGTTGACGACGGAAGCGGCAAGGGTTCTTGGGGCTGCTAGGGTTTGCTTCTTCAGCTGATAGAGATGGAATGTGAAGGGTTGAATGAGTATGGGGTGGGGGGGGGAGTTCAGACAGTTATATGGAAAGGGGGGAGGGAGATCCCTGCCGTTGGATCATCAAAGATCAACGGTTGGGATTAAATGGTCATGGAGCGGCGTCGTTTAGTTAGGTATTGAAGCTGGACCGGGTAGCTGGAATTTGGGCTTGGATTTTGGGGCGGATTCCGGGTGCACTGGCCCAATTTCAACACTAAATTAAGCCCTCTTTTCAATTCCCTTTATCTTTTGTTTTGTTTGTTTTTTTCTTTTTCTTTTTCTTTGATTAAAAATCCTAAATTAAAATCGTAAATTAATCTAAATTATAAAATTACTTGATCCTAAATTAAAAGAGAAAAACTACTAATCTAAAATTAAAGCTAAAAATGCAAAAATGAAACCTAAATGCAATGCATGGTATTTTGGCATTTTTCATGATTTTTAACAAAAGTAAACATGCACAGAAATGCAAACAATTAGCACAAATTTCTACAAAATCCTATAAACTGCAAAAATGGAAAAAAAAATTATTTTCTTATATTTTATGGGAGTAATTCCTATAGGGAAAAAATCACATGCTCATACTCCTGCTAGGCTGGGAGGTAAGACAAGCTCATAAGCAACCTCCCTAACTCGCCGCAACACCTCAAAAGGACCAATAAACCTTGGGCTCAGCTTGCCCTTCTTTCCGAACCTCATAATGCCTTTCATAGGCGAAACACGAAGCAAGACCCTCTCCCCAACCATGAATTCCACATCGCGAACCTTCTCGTCCGCATAACTCTTCTGTCTGGACTGGGCTGTGCGAAGTCTATCCTGAATCACCTTCACCTTCTCCAAGGCATCCTGAACCAAGTCCGTACCCAATAATCTAGCCTCGCTCGGCTTGAACCAACCCACTGGGGACCGACACCGCCTACCATATAGAGCCTCATACGGTGCCATCTGAATGCGGGACTGATAAGTGTTGTTATAGGCAAACTCCGAAAGGGGCAAGAACTGGTCCCAAGAAACCCCAAACTCCATCACACGCGCACGAAGCATATCCTCAAAAATCTGAATAGTGCACTCGGACTGCACGTTCGTCTAAGGGTAAAATACCTTTCTCAACTCCACCCTGAGTATCCAACTCCTGCTGTACGGCTCTCTAGAACCATGATGTAAACTACGTACCCCGGTCAGATATGATGGACATTGGCACGCCATGAAGTCTGGAAATGTCACGGATATAAACTCAAGCCAGCTGCTCGGAAGAATAGATAGTCATCACCGGAAGGAAATGAGCTGACTTGGTCAATCTATCCACAATCACCCAAATTGCATCAAACTTCCGCTTAGTCCGTAGGAGTCCAAAACGAAATCCATATTGATCCGCTCCCATTTCCACTCCAGAATCTCTAACTTTTGAAGCAATCCACCCAGTCGTTGATGCTCATACTTCACCTGCTGACAATTTAGGCACCGAGCAACATACCCCACTATATCTTTCTTCATCCTCATCCACCAATAATGCTACCTGAAGTCCTGATACATCTTCGCGACACCGGGATGAATAGAGTACTGCGAGCTGTGAGCCTCCTGAAGAATCAACTCACGCAAACCGTCCACATTAGGCACACATAGCATGCGCTGCATCCTCAAAGCACCATCATCCCCAATAGTAACCTTCTCAGCATCACCGCTCTGGACCGTGTCCCTAAGGACAAGCAGATGAGGGTCATCATACTGACGCTCCCTGATACAATCATAAAGATAAGACCGAGAGACCACACAAGCCAATACTCGACTAGGCTCAGAAATATCCAATCTCACAAACTGGTTGGCTAAGTCCTGAACATCCAATGCCATGGGCCTCTCTATTGCTGGTAGATAGGCTAAACTTCCCAAGTCTCTGCCCAGCGACTCAAAGCATTGGCCACCACATTGGCCTTCCCCGGGTGGTACAAAATGGTAATATCATAATCCTTAAGCAGCTCTAACCACCTCCTGTGATGCAAATTAAGATCCTTCTGCTTAAACAGATGCTGCAAACTCCGGTGATCAGTATAGATATCACAAGGGACACCGTAAAAATAGTGCCTCCAAATCTTCAAGGCATGAACAATAGCAGCTAACTCAAGGTCATGGACAAGATAGTTCTTTTCATGCACCTTCAACTGTCTGGACGCGTAGGAAATCACCCTACGGTCTTGCATCAACACCACGTCGAGGCCAACTCGTGACGCATCACAATAAACTATATAAGACCCCGAACCTAAAGGCAATACCAATACTGGGGTTATAGTCAAAGCTGTTTTGAGTTTCTGAAAGCTTACCTCACACTCTTCTGTCCACCTGAATAGAGCACCCTTCTAGGTCAGCCTGGTCATGGGTGCTACAATAGATGATAATCCCTTAACAAATCGACGGTAATACCCTGCCAAACCAAGGAAGCTCCGGATCTTTGTGGCTGAGGATGACCTGGGACTACTCTGCACTGCCTCCACCTTCTTCGGATCCACCTTGATCCCTTCACTCGATACCATGTGACACAAAAATGCCACTGAATCCAACCAGAACGCACATTTTGAGAACTTTGCATATAATTTCTTTTCTCTCAAGGTTTGAAGCATTGTCCTCAGGTGCTACTCATGATCCTCCAGACTCCGGGAGTACACCAGAATGTCATCAATAAAGACAATGACGAACGAGTCAAGATAAGGACGAAATACACTATGCATCAAATGCATAAATGTTGCTGGGGCGTTGGTCAGCCCAAATGACATTACAAGGAAGTCGTAATGACCATACCGAGTCCTGAAAGCAGTCTTTAGGATATCTGGCTCCCAAATCTTCAATTGATGATATCATGGGCGCAAATCAATCTTGGAAAACACTCAGGCACCCTGTAACTGATCAAATAGGTCATCAATGCGTGGCAAAGAATACCAGTTCTTCACTATAACTTTTTTCAACTAGCGATAATCATTGCACATATGCATAGAGCCATCCTTTTTCTTCACATACAAGACAGAAGCACCCCAAAGCGACACACTAGGCCGAATGAAGCCCTTATCAAGCAATTCCTACAACTGTTCCTTTAAATCCTTCAACTCAGGAGGGGCCATATGATAAGGAGGAATAGAGATAGGCTGAGTGCCCGACAACAAATCAATGCCAAAATCTATATCTTTGTCGGGCTGCATGCCCGGAAGATCAGCTGGAAACACATCAGGGAAATCCCTCACTACTGGGACTGGATCAACTATATGGGTATCCATACTGACATCTTTTACATAGGCTAGATATGCGTCACACCCTTTCTCAACCATTCGCTGAGCTTTAAGAAATGAAATAACTCTACTGAGAGTTTAATCTAAGGTACCCCTCCACTATTCGGGTAAACCTGGCATAGCCAATGTCACAGTATTGGCATGACAATCAAAAATAGCATAATGGGGTGACAACCAGTCCATGCCCAAGATAACATCAAAATCTACCATGCTGAGCAATAATAAATTGGCTATGGTCTCAAAACCACTAAGAGTAATCAAACACGACCGATAATGTGGTCCAATACAAGAGAATCTCCCACAGGAGTAGATACATAAACAAGGGAACTCAAAGAATCCCGAGATACGCCCAAATGCGGGGCAAAATAAGAGGACACATAGGAATAAATGGAGTCTGGATTGAATAGAACTGATGCATCTTTATGGCAGATTGGAACAATACATATAATGATAGAATTGGAAGCAACAGCCTCTATACGAGCAGGAAGGGCATAGTATCCGGCTTGGCCTCCCCCTCTAGGGTGACATCTACTACCCCGGCCTTCACCTCGGGCTAGTTGAGCAGGTGGGGTGGCAACTGGCGCTGTAATCTTAGCCTAAGGACCTGGTGGCGCACATTGTGGCTAAGAAGTCTGTGGAGGTGCACTCCTCCTAAGTCTGGGGCAATCCCTCACCATATGGCGAGGGTCATCACACTCAAAATAAGCTCTAGGAGGACGTGGCGTTTGTGGCTGGCTCAGTCCAGGTCTGCTAGACTGACCATTAAAAGCACCTCATGCATGAGGCACACTAGATACTAGAGGTGCATAATAAGGCTCCTGAGGTCTAGGAGGAGCTGGAATACCACTGGCGACTAGAAGAGCTGAATGGACGGGGCAACTTACATAACCCCTACCATGACGAACTCTAGCTGGGACACGGGCACCAGAATAATAACCCGAATCTCGAGACCTCTTGGCCTCTCTCTCCTCCCTATCCCGAGCAAGCATGCCCTCTACTCTCCTAGCAATACTCACCACCTGCTGATATAGGGATATCCATCTCTAACTCTCGGACCATGCTAGTACTGGTGCTGGGAATGAGTCCCTCAATAAACCTGCGGACCCTCTCTCGAACTGTAGAGATCAAGGCCGGTGCATGTCTAGCCAAGTCACTGAAACAAATTGCATACTCTGAAACAGTCATGGCACCTCTGGCGCAATTGCACAAACTCCGCGCGCCATACATACGTGAGGCTCTGAAGGACATACTCTCTAAAAAACATGTCCGAGAACTAAGTCCATGTAAGGGAAGCTGCCTCAGCCGGACTATCCAATTCGTAAGCACGACACCACTGATAGGCTGCTCATCGGAGCTGAAAGGCAGTGAAAGAAACCCCACTCGACTCTGCTATGCCAATAGTGCGGAGGATACGGTGGCACTCCTTCAAAAATCCCTGAGCATCCTCTGATACTAGACCACTAAATGTAGGAGGGTCGTAATTCTTATACCTCTCGAGCCTACGCTGCTCCTCCTCTAAAGCTGCTGCCCTACCCTCGGGCTGATTTGGGGCTACAAGTGGTACCGGTATAACCTCTGGAATCTGATCAACCTGAACCCGCTGCTCTGGGTGCGAGCGGCAGGAGTCTTTGCCCCTCCCCCGGCCTAAGATGTGGCTGCAGCAAGAGGAATCAACCCTGCCTGAGCTAGAGAGCTATACATGCTCATGAATAGTGCAAGGGTCTCCTGAAGATCTGGAGTAGTAGTAGTAGGCGTATCAGGTGCCTGTGCTCCGACTGGAGTTGCTGGTGGCTCCTTTGTAGTAGCTCGCTCAGGTGCTCTGGCGACACCACGTGGGTATCCTCGGCCTCTACCCCGACCTGGGCCTCTGGCAGCTCTAGTAGAGGGCGCGGGTGCCTGGTCATCTCTAGTAGCACGTGTCCTCACCATCTGTGAGAGAATAGAAGACATAAGTTTAGAATTTCAAAGTCAAAAATCTCGCACGATAAGGAATCAAATGAAGTGGAATTTTCCCAACAGTTCCATAACCTCACAAAGATAAGTACAGACGTCTCCGTACCGATCCGCGAGACTCTAATAAACCGGTTTGTGACTCACGACTCCTATGAACCTAGAGCTATTATACCAACTTGTCACGATCCAGTCTCTCCCTCCATGAATTATCATGACGACACCTAGTCTCTACGACTAGGTAAGCTTAATATTGTAGAAATGAAATGAAAACACAAAGATAACAACTAACAGATATTGTTAATAAACAGAAACGGTGCCACTCGGCATGTACAATAATCATTTTTCCCAAAACCCGAAATGTCGCAAATCATAAGCTTCTAAGAGTTTCTATATGCTTTATACATTAATGTCTGAAGAAAATAATGGCGAAATTTAACACAAGGGGATAGAAGGGGAGTCTGAGGTCTGCGGACACGAGCAGATGTACATTGAAGTCTCTTGAGTAGCAACCACGCAACTAGACTCGAGGCTGATAGCTACCACCTGGATCTGCACATGGAAAAACATGTGCCAGAAAGGGCATAAGTACACCACAATAGTACTCAGTAAGTGCCAAACCTAACCTCAGTCGAGTAGTGGCGAGATCAGTTCAGGGACCTACTGGTATAAATATAATGAAATAAGAGAGAAAGAAATATTACAGTAAAATAAATACGAAAATCTAACCGGAATAGAATTCAATGAAAGCCAATAACTCAGAACATAGTAATAGCAACAGGGGATCTCCCGGGATACCGTCCCGTAGTCCCAAACGTAAATGTGCAGGGGGATCTCCCGGAATACCATTTTGCAGTCCCAAAGTAAATATGCAGTGCTGGGGGATCTCCCAGAATACCGTTTCGTAGTCCCAAAGTAAATATGCAGTACAGGGGAATCTCCCGGAATACCATTCCATAATCCCAAAGTAAATATGCAGCTCAACCAATATGAACAACAGTTACAGCAAGGAAACCTACAGTTTAGACTAAGTTCTCATCAAAGAAAACAGGTAATTTCACTAAACATATTGCACAAAGTTCAAATAGGTAGTTAAAACACCTAAGCATGCTTTTCTAATTTAAACAAAGTAGTTACATATGCTAGTGTAGTTCAAACAAGGAGAAACAGGTTATGACTTAGTGAAAAATAGAGTTTTACAACAAATAGCCCGTGTACGTACTCATCACCTCATGTACACGACGCTCATATATCAAACAGTACCAAATCCTAAGGGGAGCTCCCCCATAAGGTTAGGCAAGACACTTACTCGAACCAAGCTAAATCAATCCATCAAATGCTCTTTCCACAAATATCCGGCTCCGGATGGCCCAAATCTAGCCAAAACCAATTACATAACATAAATTTAGCTACAAGAAACTAATCTAGCTAACGAAATCAAAGCTAAGGCAAGAAATTAGAAAAACGTCCAAAAAGCCTCCTCGGACCCACGTCTCGGAATAGGGTAAAAGTCACAAATTATGAACACCCATTCACTCACAAGTTCACTCGTACCAAAATTATCCAAACCCGAGGTCTATATCCCACTCAAAACTCAGAAATTTGATTTGGGAATTTTCCCCCTATTTTCCCAACATTATCACTCAAAATCCTTGATTAAATGAATAAAACAACAACATATTAATGAAATATAGCCAAAACCGAGTAAGGAATCGCTACTCGCAAACTTCCTTTGAAAATCCCTCGAAATTTTGCCTCAATCCGAGCTCTCTAACTCCAAAAATGGAGAATGAAATCAAACCCTCGCATTTAGCCCTTTTCTACCCAATTATTTTGCATCTGTGGACTTCTCATCGCACTTGAGGAATTTCCATGGCAGGTGAGGAAATGACTTTAGGGCCTGGGTCCGCATCTGCGGGCAACTGGCCGCACCTATGTGCGCACCTGCGGGCTCATGTCTGCTTCTGCGGGTTCTATAGCGCATCTGCGGGTATCGCAGATGCGGCGTTTCCCTTGCACCTATGACCCCTGACCATTACGTACAAATTCGCTTCTGCGCCTGATCTTCTGCACGTGCGAGTCCGCACCGGTGGTCTCCCCTCAGCAGGTGCGTAAACACTAGAAACCAGCAAATCTCAGCAATTGCCTAAGTCCAAATTTCAATCCGTTAAGCATCCGAAACACACCCGAGGCCCCCAGGACCTCAATCAAATATACCAACAAGTCCTAAAACACCATACAAACTTAGTCGAGCCCTCTAATCACATTAAACAACGCTAAAATCACGAATCACCCTCCAATTCAAACTTAAAGAACTTGAAACTTTAAATTTCCACAACCGATGCCGAAACCTATCAAACCTCATCCGATTGACCTCAAAATTTGCACACAAGTCATATTCAACACTATGGACCTAATCCAACTATTGGAATCAGATTCCGATCCCGATATCAAAAATTCCACTACCAGCCCAAAACTCCAAAAATTCAACTTTCGCCATTTCAAGCATAAATGAGCTACGGACCTCAAAAACACAATCTGGACACACCCCTAAAGCCCAAAATTACCCAACGGAGCCAACAAAATTGACGGAACTCCATTCCGGAGTTGTCTTCACACAGTTCGAACTTCGGTCCAAATTCTAAGTCGTAAGCCTCCGTTTTAGTGACTAGCGTCCCAAACACTTTCAAAAAAACCAAAATGAACCTCCCGGCAAGTCACAATAGCAGAAATAGATACCTGGGAAGCAGTTAATAGGGGATAAGGGCTCTAACTCTCAAAATGACCGTCCGGGTCATTAAACTTATAAGCCCTTTGTCACGACCCCAATTCTCCTCCGTAAGATGTCGTGATGACACCTAGCCTCTAAGACTAGGTAAGCCTATCATTTATGCAGAGATAACCGAAATAATAATTAAAGACTCAAATCCAACAACTAATATAAAGAAAATCTCCACAACTTAGTATATACATAAATATCCAAAGCCCGCTAAAATACAAGTCACAAGCTCTATGAAGTAATATCAAATATCTCTATATATTAGTGTCTAATAAAGGATAAGGAAATAGATAATCTCTATATAAGCTCTGTATCCAATAAGCTCTATGAAGTAATATCAAATATCTCTATATATTAGTGTCTAATAAAGGATAAGGAAATAATCAATCAAAGAAGAGGGGGACTCCGAGGCCTGCGGACACTAGCAGGTGTACCTTGAAGTCTCCACGCACAGACTCAACTCACTGACACCCGGACTGGTAGGAGGTACCTGGATCTGCCCAAATAGATGTGCATAAGCGTAACATGAGTACACCACAATAGTACCTAGTAAGTGCCACTAACCTCGGTAAAGTAGTGACGAGTTCAGGTCAAGGCCCTACCGGAATAAATAAAAGACTGAACAAGTTAAGCCAGTGTAATAATGACAGTTAAGAAATTGAAACAATAATAGGATAATAAGGTTAACTACACGGAACTGAAGCAATTAGTGCAACACGGAGAAAGACAATTAATAACATGCTAAGAAACAACAACCAAAAATAAGTGCAAAAATGGGAAATACCGATAAGAGTCACTACCGAGGTACCGCCTCGTAGTCTCAAATCACAAGAATAGTTCACATCTTTCCTTATATCACTGCGGGAGCCTTTACATTTAGTTTTGAAAATCATTTTCCTGAAATAGCACCCCGCGTTTTAGCCCATCTTATCACACTGCATGACTTCTAGTAGTTTCCCTACTAGCCACGCGTATCAAGCCCACTTATCGCTCATCATGCGCTTCAACCCCGAAACCTTATACCACTGCATGCGCATCAATATCACAAAGTATCACAAATCGCACTCAAGTGCCCAATATCACAACTTGCCAAAGAAACCAAACAATAACAATATTTTCACAGTAAAGAGCTCATGGTTGAACCAGAATGTACACAAGAGTCTCAACAATAACAACCAGAATAAACAACTCAACAGAATGGTATTCACAACTTAACACTTTGACTCAATGTGAATCACGACCTTTATATCTCAAAACCAATTTCATCAATAATATATTCTACGATTTAACAACTTCAAGTAAAGAGTTCAACAATTAAGTAATGAATACGAAATAAAGGAATAATAACTTCAACTAAACATGTAGGGTAATTAGCATGTAAGAGAGTAAGACAAGTAGACATGTGAAAATAGACTAATAGTGATGACTATAACATGTTAAGATAACTCAATTAAGGTATGAAAGGAATCTACATAGCTAAAACCGATAGTTTTCACATTTAGCCCTTGTACATACTCGTCACTTGCATACATGACTTTCACACATCACAATTATCACAAATAACACCACTTCTAAGGGGTAATTCTCCCGCACAAGGTTAGACAAGTCACTTACCTCAATTCACTCTAACTCAATCCACTAGTAGACATTTTTCCTCGATTATCCAACATCTAACAGGCTCGAATCCAGCCAAAACAACTTCATACCATAAATATAAACTATAGGAAGCTAATTCGAATAATAAAGTTGTGATCTTTGCAAAGGAATAAAAAGTCAACTCAAAAAGTCAATCAAGGCCCGAGTCTCGGGACCCAACCAAAGTTACAAAATTCGAACTCCCATTTGATAACGAGTCCAACCATATAAGAATTACTCAAATTTGACCTCAAATCGCCTTTCAAATCTAAAAACTTAGTCTAGGAAGTTTCTACCATTTCCCCCCAAAATTTCAACTCAAAATCCCTAATTAGGTGATAAAAACAACAATAGATTCGTGTAATTTAACCAAAATCGAGTTAGGAATTCATACCCCAATTCTCTGAAAATCTCCCAAAAATTCACCTCACACCGAGTTCTCTAAGTCTAATTTATGAAATATGAGATAGAACCCTCGTTTTGAAATTTAACTCTGCTGCCCAAAATTAACACTCCACGATCGCGGAAGACAACACGGGAACGAGAAACACTGCCTCATCAAGCTACGCGATCACAGAACACACCACGTGACCACGATGAACAAAAACGCATGAACCTTCAACCGCCTAATCTTTCTACGCGAACGCGACCTCCTTCATGTGTTCATGATTCACTGAAAACCAACCTTCGGCGATCGCAGACCTCTTCTCGCGATCACATAGATCAAATTTCCTCTAGTGCTGAACTAATCTTCATGATCGCGTTAATCCACTCGCGGTCGCGTATAAGGAAACTAGAAGCACCATATTCAACAATCTTCAAAGTTCCGAAATATGCCGAACATGATCCAAATTACACCCGAAGCCCCCAGGGCCTCAATTAAACATACCAACAAGTCCTAAAACATCATATAAATGCGCTCGAAGCATCAAATCACATCAAACAATACTAGAATCATGAATCGCGCATCGATTCAAGACTACGGAACTTATGAACTTCCGAATTCCAAAACTAATGCCGATTCATACCAAAATAACTCCGATTGACTTCAAATTTCGCACAAAAGTCCCAATTGACATTACGGACCTTGCGTATTTGGTTGAATAAATTCTCTTTATTTTGTCAAAATCTCTTGCGTATTGTTATAAGCTTGTATGGTGGTATATTTTGCAACTTTCCTTTGGACTTCTCATTTTTTTTCTCGTTCCTTTTGAGCTACTTTGTTGTTATTTTTAAACTATTTTTTTATATTTGATATCTAATTTTCAGCATTGATCATCAAATTATCTACTATATTATTTAAGCTTATGAAAAAATAATTTATATTTATTAACAATAGTCTTATTTGTAAAGATTGAATTTAAAAAAATTAAGAGATAAAATATATTTGAATGAAATTTTATAATCATGTATTTATTAGTGTAAACAGCTTGAAGGGTATATAAGTCCTTTAATAGAAAAAAGTGCTTATCATCATCTTTACATCAAATACTTCAACTGCTTATTATTAATTTTAGCACTTTTATCCAAATACGTAATTATTTATTTATTAAATCAGTTTTAGCATTTACAAGTGCTTTTCAGCCTTAATGCTTATCAACTAAGCCAAATAGGTAGTGATATTATACTATGTAGGAGGTGAGATAGATAATCACATGGGATATTCTAGAATTATAATCTCATGGGATATCTCAGAACTGAACCAAACAACTTAGGGGTTATTATTTGGTTCATATGTGGGATAGACAAGAATATCCCATGAGATTAGCTAGGAATGGCTAATCCCAACATTTTGTGTGACGACCCCAAACCGAACCCGGTCGCGATGGCGCCTCTCGTGAAGATAAGGTCAGCCGACACAATTCCCAAATTCAGTTTTAACAGTTTAATAAGTCAATTTAAGTCATTTACAAGGATAAATCCCCAATAAGTATAGATTTGGCAAAATAAAACAAGTGTGGAAATAAATACAACCCGACATCGGGGTGTCACAAGTCACGAGCATCAACTAGGGTCTAAATACAATGGAAAAGTCTGAAATATACTAAGTACAGTCTAATGAAATCAAGAGAGAGAAAAGCAGTGCTGTGAACGCCGGCAGCTACCTTGCTAAACTCCGATGACTCTGCCTCCGATAAACCAATACCCGCTACCGGTTCAGAAATACCTGAATCTGCACACAAGGTGCAGGGAGTAAAGTGAGTACTCCGACTCAGTGAGTAATAATCATAACTAAAGACTGAATGATAGGAAATCATGAAAAGTACATCAACATGCTATATAAAGTAGTACAAACCAGTAAAAAAGCAATGAAGCTATGAAATATCTTAAAGCATCTTAGCTCAGTTTAAACTCCTTTAAAAATGACTTTTTAACAGATAAGCAATTGAATGCAACGCAATTAGAACGGATAAGCACAGAAAAATTCATCCCTCGGGCACAATTACATAATTAAACAGGTAAATGAAAGGCAATTACGGAAAATAAACATATAAAGGTTCGCCCCTCGGGCAATATCTCAGAACAATACCAGCCTCTCGGGCTATATCTCATATCACAATGGGTACCCGCGTTCACTGGGGGTGTGCAGACTCCTGGAGGGGCCCCTTACGGCCCAAGCGCAATATCAAGCCATCTCGTGGCATCATCACTAGGCTCTCTGCCTCATATTAATAAGCCACCTCGTGGCGTACAAACTCAGGCCCTCGGCCTCATAATCATAATCAGTGTATCACCGTTGTGGCATGCAGCCCGACCCAAAAGTATCCTCACAACACAGGCCCTCGGCCTTACTCAGTCAAAATCACATAAGCCATTCGGACAATAGTAAAATGTGATGCTCTGCCCAAAATAATATTTGAAATATCATTTGATATACTAAAACAGAGTAAACATGGCTGAGTTATGAAAATAATTAAATATAAAATGACTGAGTTCAAGTATGAAGTCAAGACAGTGAGAAAATATCAATAAAATCCCCTAAGGGTTCAAATAGTTGGCACGAAGTCCAAGTATGGCATTCAGCCCAAAACATGATGATAGCAAATAGAGTTTTAGTCAAATACGCAGTAAAATAGTCATTCGGGATGGACTAAGTCACAATTCTCAACAGTGCACGACCCCACGCTCGTCATCTAGCGTGTGTGTCATCTTAATATAGCACAATGATGCACAATCCGGGGTTTCATACCCTCAGAACATCATTTACAAATATGACTCACCTCGATCCGGTCCAAACTCTAGCCCGCGATGCCTTTGCCCTCATGAATCGACCTCCGGATGTTCTAAATCTAGCCACAATCAATACATAATCATTAAAATATGCTAAGGGAACAAAGCCCACTCGAAAATATCCAATTTACATACAAATTCCTGAAATTGCTCAAACTCGGCCCCCGGGCCCACATCTCGGAATCCGAAAAAATTAACATCAATGGAATCTTCATCCTCTCACGAGTCTATACATACTAAGAACATCAAATTCGGACCTCAATTGCCCCCTCAAATTCCTAATTTACACTCTCAAAGTTCAAGCCCTAATTCCCCAATTTTAGACTTTAATTTCCACATATTTCATGATTAAACAAGTAATAATCAACATAGGATAGAGTATAAAGTTCAAAAAATCTTACCTCCAAGTGTACCCCTTCGATTCCCTCTTCAATCCCTCTCAAAAGCTCCAAAAATCGCTCAACAACGGAGAAAATAGACCAAAACTCGCGAAACTCACTTTTAAACATTCTGCCCCAGGTAAAATTACCTTCTTCGCGAATGCGGTCAAAGCCTCGGGTTCGCGAAGCACCAGCCAGCTTTGACCAAAAATCTTTCTTCGTAATCGCATCTTGCCACTCGTGAACGCGATGCTTCCACGGACTAACCCTTCGCGATTGTGTAACCTCTCTCGCGAACGCGATGAATAAACCCCCTGAAGCTCAGTTGCCCAATTCCTCTTACGCGAACGTGATCCACTTCATGCGAACGCGATGACTAGTCTCACAGCCCTTTGCGAACGTGGAGCCAGCCTCACGAACGCGAAGGCTAAAATTCCAGCCTTCACCAGCTAACCCTTTGCAAACGCGAGGGCCTACTCGCGAACGCTAAGGCCATTTTTCTCTGCAACACTGATCAACAATTTCTGAATTTCAAATCATCATGAAATGGTCCGATTGACCACCCGAAACTCACCCGAGGCCCCCGGGACCTCAACCAAACATGCCAATATATCCCATAACCTCATTCAAACTTGTTCCAACCTTCGGAACACTCAAAACAACATTAAAACACCAAATTTATATCGAATTCAAGCCTAAGAATTTCAAAATCTTCCGAATTACGCTTTTTATCAAAAACCCAACCAAACCATGTTTGAATGACCTGAAATTTTGCACACACGTCATAAATGGCACAAAAGATCTACTACAACTTCCGGAATTCCATTCCAACCCCTATATCAAAATCTCACCTATCAAACGGAAAACGCCAAAATCTCAATTTCGCCAATTCAAGCCTAAACCTTCCACGAACATCCAAAATGTATTCCGATCACGCTTCTAAGTCCCAAATCACCTAACAGAGCTAAGAAAATCATAAAAATTCCTATCCGAGATCATATACCAAAAAGTCAAATCTTGGTCAAACTTTTCAAATTTCAAACTTCAAACTGAGAACTGTTCTTCCAAATTCATTCCGATTACCCTGAAAACCAAAACCAACAATTTACATAAGTCATAATCCATCACACGGGGCAAGTCATGCCCGAGAACTGACGAGCAAGGTGCAAAAGCTCAAAACAACCGGTAGGGTCATTACATCTTCCCCCACTTAAACATACCTTCGTCCTCAAACGTGCCCAGAGTTGTTCCAAAAGCCAACCAATCGCTGAATAACCTTACCATGCACATACCCGGGGGTGATCCCACATCACCCTATCTCATATAGGTCCAATAACACATTGTAACTGAAATTTTACAATCCAACCTAGCCCATAAGCCTTAGAACCACATTTCCACTTCCAAAATCATCCACAAGATCAAAATCTCACACCTATACTCTGAATAAGCCCCAACCAGCTGTAATAACCCACACCTGCAACCTCAACTGCGATTATATGATATACCACATAACTCAAACACTTGTAGCGATAACTTCTAATCACAGCAGCTGCATACAACAACCGAATACCGGTGGAAAACCTCTTATCAACTAAAGTCTCATTCCAACACTTTCATATACCGCCAATGATAAATAAAACATGCAGTAAGCTATAACCATTTCTCAGATCAACCATTCATGAAGCCACCTCTCATTTGGCAAAGACCATAGCAAATTTCTGCGCCGAACCTCGATGTTATCCTTCCAACATGCTGAAATCGAATCCGTTTGCGGTAATTAAAGATCCCGACGATCTCATCTAATCCAACACAACTACTCTGGTGACATTGACACCTCAATATAGACTAAAGTCATGACTTGTGCAATCCGTGCACCAATAAGCAACAATCCGAACTTACTCTATTCATGAAAATGACTCAAATGAAAGAGCTGTACCGCAAGCTCACTAGTACCACCACAACACAAGGCTGAGAACCCATCTCACATCATAAAAACAGAACACACGAATCTAACCCGAAGGATCATACCTATACATAGCTTTGCTCCAATGCGCGACCTCATCCAAACACTGGTCCTCATGAAACACCTCAAGCCACCATGCTCAAATCGACAACCACGCGCAATTTGATCTCTAGAACTAAAACAATTCGTCATAACCACTGTGAAGCAATTGACATAACATTACTCAGTCCCGAAAGGACATAACCGATACACCATCCTCCGAACAATACCCAGTACACTTCCCGCTAGAATTCCACTGAGAGACCCTAATTAAAACCGCACCACATGTGCCTATAACCAACAAATCCTAACGCCTCGCAACCCGGAAAGATAACTCATAGATTCCCCCTGATTACTAATGGCTCAATAACAACCGAATCAACACATCCCTCAGTAATAGCAACTTGAAGTCAACAAAGCCGTCGCGATACAGAACACACATCCATATAGGTCCACCAATGAACCACACATCAACTCTAGTCACCCACAATAGATAAATGACCTTGCGAAGGTTCACAATGACTGAATCATAGCACATACTATCATCTGACTAACTTACCCACACCTTTTTTGTCCACAACCACGAGCTAACTTGTTTATGAGAACTTCCAACCTCCAAGTCCATGAAGTACAAGATTTACCATATCTGGTCCCAATTTTGCCGCTCGCATATATAACACACCTCTAGTACTCAATCATCCCATGAGAGGTACACCTAAAATTCTTCTATGCCGCCAAGCAGACTCGAATATCATCAGACGATCAGACAAGATAGTGTCGCAATACCAATAAAGTATCCATAACTCAAACACATCGCCCTATCTGAAATGTATACCCTTATCAAGCCATACCAATCAATGATCTTATTTATCTAGTCACCTGAAGCTGGCCATGTTATCTAAGAATTTGTGACCTTCCTTTCAAATCTGAACCGTGACCTTACACATGCAAATCTCAATCCTACACAACATACCGCATAACCCGTACCATCCTAGGATAACCACGAGAACTACATATCCCTTCCGAACCACAAGCAACTATGTACTCCACTAGCCAAGAACTTCCCATTGATCCCATCTAGAAGTAAATCACTATACATCCCATGCTCCTCACGCTAATAGGAAAAATATACCTCTCTAACTGTGGTGGAAACCATCTAGAGCTCTCTGAATTCTATTTGCACACCACTAAATCGTCAGTACTGAATCCTTCTAACTCAACTGAGCTACGCAGGTCACTAAAACCCAAGAGAATTGCCGCAAGACACCTGTAGGAACTCATTACCTCGTAAGAATCCAAGGAACTAATCATATCCTTACCATACCGATCTAGTCTACTACCAAGCTATCCCATCTATCTAGGTTTCCTTCTGATTTACCTTCAACTTGATACTCCTTCTTGCTAGAACACCACAATTTCTCAACCCAGACTCACCACACGAGACCCAAGCATAAAACCATACCATCTAAGGCTCAAAAGCTGCTGATTACTCTCCTAAATGTTCCAAAAGCACCACATTCAAAATACCTACCCCGAAGAGACTTCTTGTGAATCTGGAACCATTACCTTCCTACTACTGATATATAGAATCTCATAATTGATATAGAAATGACACAAGTCTCAGCACCCTCCAATGCAAACCTCAGTTTCTAGCCAAATTATATACTTGAAATCCCCAATTATTACATGTAAAACCTTGAACGCGTTAGAACCATTCTCTAGAGCCATCCACCCTACTCAAACTACATTTAGCCTGATCAAATGAACCGAACATCCCATGCCTCATTAGCATTCCGACATCGTAGAGTGTAATCTCACCTTAATGCAACCAAGCAACTCCTTGTTCTAAGCACCGCGACCTTTTACTCATAACAACTCAAGATATTCTGTGATTCTCATACACCTACAAAGCATAACCTAACCTTTTCCTTTACTTAAGCCATCCTCGGTCTCAAATCTTTGTAAGCCATAACTAATTCTCCCGAACGCCTCAAACTGGAACCAACATAGCATATAAACGTACAATCAACTAATCAATAGCAGGCTCCCCCACTTGGCTTGAAGCCATAGATCAAAACATACTAAATAACTCATAACGCATGTACTCTATTGCTGCCATAATACCATAGAGAGATTAAACTCAATCCTTCATAAGCTTGTGAAACACAGACCATCTGGTACTTTAACTCTTATGCAAATCTCGCATTCACTCTCGTAACAGTTAAACCCACTCTCTTAAGTGACCCAAATTTAAATTGCAACACATATATTTCACTTATAAATGAGATCTTCTAACAAACATCATAAGGATCACACAACCTCAGAACACTCCGCAGTAGATAACCCACCTGCTTTGCCTCAAATTGGCATTTCTGTATACCTTCCACCGTCATAAGTGATACGCAGTCACTTAAACTTCCTGAGTCTGAACTCATACTGCAACATGAAATTTACTTCACTCCCAACTAGAAAACATGAAAAGATTCTTCACACACCCATAACTCGGGGCTATACCTCAAATCAAGATGGAAATCAAGCATCCAATAGTCCTTCTATCCTCCAGCAGATCCTTCTCGCCGCTTCCAAATCATATGAATACATCTCACAGTCACATCACCCTCATCACGTAGCTATACAATCATTACTTCCCTTAATAGGGACACAACCACACATATAGATCCAAAAACACGCGCATTACACAATCAACAACTCAGGGCTCAAGCTATAGGCAGAAATCCGGCCTCAAGTCTTCAAGACTAGCCCAACATCAACACCCAAGGATCATATCTCACCGATCAGGGCATCACAATCCATCGATGCACATTTGATACCGAGCGCTCATGCGCGAATACAAATGCATGGAAGGAATTCAAATAGTTACTTTTCAAACTGAATCAAGGACGCACGATAAGAATTCAAGAATATGAAGTTTTTCCTAAAGGTTATGTAGCCTTCCGAGGATAAGTACAGACGTCTCCGTACCGATTCGCGAGACTCTACTAAACCTTCTCATGACTCGTGAGACCTATGTAACCTAGGATCCGATACCAACTTGTAACGACCCCAAACTGGACCCGGTCGTGTTGGCCCCTCTCGTGAAGACAAGGCCAGTACAATGCCCAAATTCAGTTTTAACAGTTTAATAAGTCAATTTAAGTCATTTATAAGGATAAATCCCTAACAAGTATAGATTTAGCGAAATAAAACAAGTGTGGAAATAAATACAGCCCGACATCGGGGTGTCACAAGTCACGAGCATCTACTAGGGTCTAAATACAACAAAAAAGTCTGAAATATACTAAGTACAGTCTAATGAAATCAAGAGGAAGAAAAGCAGTGCTGCGAACGCCGGCAGCTACCTCGCTAAACTCCGATGACTCTGCCTCCGATCAACCAATACCCGCTACCGGGTTTAGAAATACCTGAATCTGCACACAAGGTGCAGGGAGTAAAGTGAGTACTCCGACTCAGTGAGTAATAATCATAACTAAAGACTAAGTGATAGGAAATCACAAAAAATAAATCAACATGCTGTATAGAGTAGTACAAAACCAGTAAGAAAGCAATGAAGTTGTGAAATGTCTTAAAGCATCTTAGCTTAGTTTAAACTCCTTTAAAAATGAATTTTTAACAAATAAGCAATTGAATGCAACACAATTAGAATGGATTAGCACAGAAAAATCCATCCCTTGGGCACAATTACACAATTAAACAGGTAAATGATAGGAAATTAAGGAAAATAAATACATAAAGGTTCGCCCCTCGGTCACAGTATCAACAAATCTGCCCCTTGGGCAATATCTCAGAACAATACCAGCCGCTCGGGCTATATCTCACATCACAATGGGTACCCGCGCTCACTGGGGGTGTGCAGACTCCTAGAGGGGCCCCTTACGGCCCAAGCGCAATATCAAGCCATCTCGTGGCATCATCACTAGGCTCTCAGCCTCATATTAACAAGCCACCTCGTGGCGTACAAACTCAGACCCTCAGCCTTATAATCATATTCAGTGTATCACTGCTGCGGTGTGCAGCCCCACCCAAAAGTATCCTCACAACACAGGCCCTTGGCCTTACTCAGTCAAAATCACATAAGCCACTCGAGCAACAGTAAAACGTGATGCTCAGCCCAAAATATTATTTGATATATTAAAACAGAGTAAACATGGCTGAGTTATGAAAATAGTGAAATATAACATGACTGAGTTCAAGTATGAAGTCAAGACAATGAGGAAATATCAATAAAATCCCCTAAGGGTTCAAATAGATGGCACAGAGCCCAAATATGACATTCAGCCCAAAACATGATGATATCAAATAGATTTTTAGTCAAATACATGGTAAAATAGTCATTAGGGACGGACTAAGTCACAATTCCCAATAGTGCACGACCCCACGCTCATCATCTAGCGTGTGCGTCACCTCAATATAGCACAATGATGTGCAATCCGAGGTTTCATACCCTCAAAACATTATTTACAATCATTACTCACCCCGATCAAGTCCAAACTCTAGCTCGCGATGCCTTTGCCCTCACGAATCGACTTTCGGATGCTCCAATTCTAGCCACAATCAGTACATAATCATTAAAATATGCTAAGGGAACAAAGCCCACTCGATAATATCCAATTTAAGTCAAAAAATACCGAAATTGCTTTAACTGAAATCTGACAATATTAACATTAATGGAATCCTCATCCTCTCACGAGTTTATACATACCAAGAACATCAAATTCGGACCTCAATTGCCCCTTCAAATTACCAATTTACACTCTCCAAGTTCAAGCTCTAATTCCCCAATTTTAGGCTTTAATTTCCACATATTTCATGATTAAACAAGTAAAAATCAATATAGGATCGAGTATAGAGTTCAAAAATCTTACCTCCAAGTGTTCCCCTTCGATTCCCTCTTCAATCCTTCTCAAAAGCTCCAAAATCGCTCAATAATGGAGAAAATAGACCAAAAATCGCGAAACTCACTTTTGAACATTCTTCCCGAGGTAAAATTACCTTCTTCGTGAACGCGGTCAAAGCCTCGCGTACGGAGCACCATCCAGCTTTGACCAAAAATCTTTCTTCACGATCGCGTCTTGCCACTCATGAACGCGATGCTTCCACGGACTAACCCTTTGCAATCACGTAACCTCTATCGCGAACACGATGAATAAACCCCCTGAAGCTCAGTTGCCCAATTCCTCTTACGCGATCGCGGTCCACTTCACGCGAATGCGATGGCCAATCTCACAGCCCTTCACGAACGCGGAGCCTACCTCACGAACGTGAAGGCTAAAATTCCAGCCTTCACCAGCTAACCCTTCACGAATGCGAGGGCCTACTCACGAATGCGAAGGCCATTTTTCTCTGCAACACTGAACAATAATTTCTGCAATTTCAATTCATCATGAAATTGTCCGATTAACCACCCGAAACTCACCCGAGGCCCCCCGGGACCTCAACCAAATATGACAACATATCCTATAACCTCATTCAAACTTGTTCCAATCTATGGAACACTTAAAACGACATTAAAACACCAAATTTGCATCAAATTCAAGCCTACGAATTTCAAAATCTTCGGAATTATGCTTTTGATCAAAAACCCAACCAAACCACATCTGAATGAACTAAAATTTTGCACACACGTCACAAATGATACAATGGAGCTACTGCAACTTCCGTAATTCCATTCCGACCTCTATATCAAAATCTCACCAATCAACCGGAAAATGCCAAAATCTCAATTTCGCCAATTCAAGCCTAAACCTTCCACGGACTTCCAAAATGCATTCCGATCACGCTCCTAAGTCCCAAATCACCTAACGGAGCTAACCAAATCATAAAAATTCCAATATGAGATCATATACCAACAAGTCAAATCTTGGTCAAACTTTTCAAATTTGAAGCTTCAAATTGAGAATTGTTCTTCCAAATTCATTCTGATTACCCTGAAAACCAAAACCAACGATTTACATAAGCCATAATCCATCACACGGGGCAACTCATGCCCGAGAACTGATGAGCAAGGTGCAAAAGCTCAAAACAACCGGTCGGGTCGTTATATTTTGGTAGAGATTTTATCCTAAATACCCATAATCAGATATTGAATAAATATAATGTCATATTTCATTCTGAAATTAGTATCGTTATTGTTTAACCAAAAAATAAATTTCTTGATCAAAATCTTTATTTAGAAGAAAATGGGTTACTGATAACTAGATTTTTCTTCACTTCACAATAATATTTAAGGAAAATAATAAGAATGACAGAGAATTTTTTTAAAAGAAATAAGGAATAAATTGATGGTCAAATTATAAAATCAAGGCTTAGAACTTTGAGAAAGCAGAGAAGTAAAGAATATATGTCAATAGTACTTGGGATCCGTCCTTACAAATAAAATTTTGTATCTTTATATAGGAGTGTACAATCATAACGATTTTCTCATATAATTTGGATTTATTATGGGAATTAATTGTATTGATTGCTCATTATCATAGATAGTCGTAACTGACATATTTATTGCTATAAATGCCCTATAACTATTCCGATTCCCCTTCTTTATTTACTTTCAGTTCATGCATCTTCCCTTCTTTTTGATCCTTGTTCATTCCGTCCACGCCTTTTCTTTGGCAATTGTTAGGCCCAATTCTCTTCTTTATATTATCCCATGGGTGTTTCTCCCGTGCCTTCCACTAATTATATTAATTGATAAGCCACTTGTCGCTACATTACTGATTCACACGTCATGCTTCATCAGTATACTAACATTCCACGTGTAATGCCCTTTTCCTATCAATACAGATAGTTCCCCCACTTTCTGAATATTCTCTACTGAATATTAGCGGGAATCTTCTGCCGCCGTTTTTCAAATATAATCATGTCCTCTTTAGAACCGATGTGACGTACATCACATCTATTTAATGCTCACTCCACGTGGCTTCAATCGATTGGTTCTGCAGTTTCTCAGCGCTTTTTAGAGTTTTTCTACGGCCGCATCAGTCACGTAGTGATGGTTCCATTATGATGCTTCATTATGATAAACTTTAACAATGATCGTGTCTTTTTATAAATACTCCATACTTTTTTTATTTCTTGGAGTCTTCTCTTCCATCACCTTCTTCTTGCTCTACATTTTTCTATCTTTCTTTTGTATCTCTTTGAACAATCATGTCTTCCCCAGATCCCTGTAAGGTTATGATTTTTGACGAGTTTGTTCCATCTAATGCTCCCACTAGAAGTAGGCGGGGTGGTAGGCTTCGTAGTCTTGGTTCAATATCCAACCGTGGTTCCTCTTCTCAGAGTAGCGCTTCTAAGCCATCTTCCTCTAAGCCTAGTGCTCCTTTACCCCTAGATCTTCTTCTAGAAATAAAGACTCAACTGATCCTGTGCATGAACCCACATTTCCAGAGATTGTTCCGCAAGAATTTTCTTTTGTAACTGATCGTGAAAACATAAGAAATCAAGTTTCTTCAATGGCCTCCTTCAATCCAGCTGACCTTTACCCGAGTTTGATTACTATTGGGTCTTCTTTCCTTCATTCGAAGAGAATGTTACTGGAAATGAGATTTCCCAGTTTTACTTCCAGGTGCCAACTAGAGAATTACTTTTTACCATGCTAGTTTTTCTTTTGTTTACACCAACCCCTTCACTTTAGGGTTCAAACCCTGTATTGATCCAGTAATCCTTGAATTCTGTCGCTATTTCAATGTGTGTCTTGGCCATATTGGCCCCATAGTATGGAGGGTTGTTGTATGCCTTCGTTAGTTAGCAAAACTAATTTCCGTGCCTTTTACTTTTCGGTACTTGCTTCACTTGTACTCCCCCAAGCTGTTTCGTGAAGGTGTCTTTACTCTCGTGGCTAGAAGTAAGACAATTTTGGTTAGTCATGAAAATGATCGGGACCATGGTTGATATGCTCGTTTTGTCGCTGCTCCAACTAGTGGATTAGTGGGAAAAGAAAATATGCATTTTCCGGAGAAATTGAACTTTTCACGTAAGCTTTTTCTTTTTTGTTTCTGAAATATCTCAAAAGGTTTCATTATAATTAAATACCCAACTTTTCAGCATCTATGGAAGTTTTTGATGAAATTCCCAACTTCCGTGCTTGGGTATAAAAGATGTTGACAGTTGCACCTATGGAGAAGAGGTCCTGGAAATACGTTTCTCAAAAAATTGGTTAGAAAGTGAAGATGCACAGTAATTTTTACCTTTATTGTTTCTTCCTTTATCTCCCTTGTTTATTCATGATTTTGCACATTTTCCCCTTTTTATTTATTAGGGTTTCCTATTCGTGATATTAGTCACACGTCTGTTCCCTCAACCAGGCTTTCTGTGAGTCTTGTTCAGGAAAGAATTTTAAGCGCTTCTTCTTCTAAAAGGAAAACTGATAGTGCCCATGGTTCTAAGGGTGAATAAGATACAAAGGAGGGTTCTTTAGTATGAAGAACACGAGTCAAGAGATGCGTAATTTCTGATGATGAAACTACTCCTTCTCATGACCCTCCAACAAGTTCAGTCCCTTATATACTTTTGGATGAGCTAGAGAGTGCTCCTTTAGTGGTTTATGATGATAATGCTGTTGACCCTCCCCCAGGTTCTATTGATGGAGTGTTTGCTCATGGCTTCAAGGGTGATGAAGCTTTGGGCCTATTTTCGAGGAATTGCCTCTTGCTACCCTTCTAGCTTCGATTTCCATTACTCCCCCGTGTCTTTACCTGTTGCTTCTCTTGCTGTTCTTCTGTGAGTGCGTCCACTTCGTCTGCTATTCCCGTGGTTGCTTCCCATGCAGAGATTGGACCCTCTAGCAGCGGGATGACAATGAAAAGAGTTGTTGTTGAGGTTCCTGAAGGTAGGAGTTTACTAAAGAAATCGGGTCAAGCTGATGTGTGATTAAATCCCTTGATTGGCCCCATAGAGAAGAAGAAGTTAGAAAGCCATAGCTCATTGACTTGGATGAATGATATCGTTCATTCTTCTTTGAAGGTGCACTCTTAATTATACTTCCTTTATTTTCTCTTTCTTATTCATAAATCTTCTTGTTTTTTTTGCAGATCAACTTGATAGGCACAAAGCTTATGAAAAGGATTTCTCAAGCAGAGCAGCAATTTGTAAACTTTCGCGCCGAGGCTAACAACTGGAAGGGATAATTCGAAGGTCTACAACTGGAGAAAGAAGTTCTGGCGGAAGAAAAGAATACTTTGGAGCAACAAATGAAGGTGGTTGCTGCTGAATTAGCAGTTGAAAAGTCTTCTTCTATCCAAGTTGGAAAGGACAAGGATATACTTGAGTCATCTTTTCCTGAACAGCTTTCCAAGGCAACTGAAGAGATAAGGCGTTTGAGGGAACTCCTTAATCAAAAAGAGGTTTATGCGGGAGAATTGGTTCAAACACTTACTCAAGCTCAAGAAGATTTACGTGCCTCTACTGATAAGATTCAGTTCTTGGAAAGTTCTCTCGCTCCTTTGAAGACAACTTATGATGTCTTTCAAGCAGAAAAAGAAGAGTTGAGAGCAGAAATTGACCAATGGGAGAAAGACTATGAGATTCTTGAGGACAAACTATCATTGGATGTAAGATGAGCTTTTTTAAACACTCGCCTTGAGACTCTAATGGAAGCCAACCAAGAGGAATTTTACCTTAATGTTGGGATTGTTAAAGCTAAAGAAGCAATTGATAAAACTCAGCAACGTCAAAGCTTTTCTTCACTTGAAGACGAAGGTCCCGAGGGTGATAGAAATGGACTTGTTCCTGGAGAAGCTGATGTTCAAGCATCTTTTTCTCAAGTTAATCCTTCTTCTCCCATTGATGATGCTCCCGTAGATGATGCCCCTTAGTTTTTTCTTGATTTCATGTTTGTTTAACTTTTGGAAAGTTTGTTATTTTTTTTTGGAAGGTTGTTTTTTGGTTACCCCATCTTATTTTGGGGTTTAATGACAAACAAGTACATATGTTTTCCCCAAAGTTTAATATATGTGTTTTGGTTACTTTTACCATTTATTTTGCTCTTTGATATTTGAGCTTGCATTTTAAAATGCTTTGATAATCCGTAATTTTGATAAACATGGGTTTTTATAAAAGAGGGCCCTTTTATATAAGCGACGATGAAGATGACGTCTCATATTCATATTGGTGTAAATATATGAAAGACAAAATAGACAAAAAGGAAACAATTTGAGAAAGTTTCATGCTTTGAACTTTCAAATAAATTTCGTATATGATTTTCTCTATTGTTCGTACAATACTTTCACAACTACTTTCTTTGTAGCAGATTTTGAGATACAAAATCGGGTTTATTATCCCGTGACTAAATTTTGGCCTTAACCTAAAAACTCGTAGGAACTTTGAATGTATCTTGTATCCTTCTTGCGAGTTCACACCTTCTCAAGGTTGCTTCAAGGTTTTTGATTCAGGCTTGATTTTTGGCTCTTTTGCTTCTTTGTTTATATGTATAGTCCCCCCAGTGTTAGAGTTTTGAAGTATGAAATCTCGAACACTGAATTGCTCCTTCTTTTTGGTCCATTCTCTGAAAAGAAAAATACACACGGGACTCGGAGATATATGTTTAGATGATGACTGCTTAACCCTTTTTATCCATCAGAAAGGTTGTAACCTAGACCGGGAAAAATTCTGTATTTCGCTTGTCTTTCGGGTCTAATATCATCATTTGGTACATGCTAGTTTTTTGTCTATCATCTAAAATTGTTAGTAAAATTCAAAAGAACAAAACAAAATTATATCTGAGTGATACTTGACCATGGGTACTTCCTTTGTCTAGAAGTAATACTTCTTCAAATGAACAACGTTCCAATTCGATGGTAGTATGCTGCCATCCATGGTCTCCAACTCATATGCTCCCTTTCCAGCGATGCCTCGAACCCTATAGAGGCCTTCCCAATTTGAACTTAATTTTCCCACATTAGCCGTTTTCGTTGATCGAAACACCTTTTTGAGGACGAAATCCCCAATCTTGAAGTACCTTAGATTTGCTTTCATGTTGTAATATCGCTCAATCATCCGTTTTTGAGCCGCCATCCTTATTAGTGCTGCTTTTCTCCTTTCCTCTAGTAAATTCAGATTTGTTTGCATTTCTTATTCATTTGATTCCTCAGTAGCATGTGTGTATCTTGTACTTGGTTCACCTATTTCTACTGGAATTAGAGCTTCCGTGCCATAGACGAGTGAAAATGGAGTCTCGCCTATACTTGTTTTTGTTGTTGTTTGATAAGACCATAATACTCCTGGTAATACTTTTGACCACTTGCCTTTTGATTCTTCTAATCTTTTCTTCAAATGATTAATAATAACTTTGTTTGTTGACTCAGCTTGCCCATTGGCTACGGGATGGTAAGGCGCAGATGTAATCCGTTAAATCTGCCAACTCCTAAAGAACTCTATGATTTTCGTGCCTATGAATTATGGGCCATTGTCACACACGATTTCCTTTGGTACTCCAAAATGACAGATAATGTTTCGCCAAATAAAGCCCCTGACTTCTTTTTCTCCCACCTATTTGAAAGTTCTTGCTTCTACCCATTTTGAAAAATAATCCGTTAAAACTAATAGAAATCGTACCTTTCCTTTAGCTTTAGGTAACGACCTACAATATCCATGGCCCACTTCATGAAAGGCCATGGTGAGATAACTGAATATAACAATTCTGTTGGGTGATGCATGTTATTGGCATATTGTTGACATTTATTGCACTTGGCTACAAAGTATTCTGCTTCCTCCTCCATTTTTGGCCAATATATCCCGCATTTATTAAAGTCTTCACCAATGATCTTCCCCCAGTATGATTGATGCAGTGCCCCTCACGTACTTCCCTCATCACATATTCTATTTGTGAGGGACCAAGGCACCATGCTAAAGGTCCACCGAACTTCTTTCGGTATAAGTTTCCACGAATTAAACAATATCGGGTGGCTTTTTTGCGAAATATCTATGACTTCTTCTTGTCTTCGGGTAAGATTCCATACTGCAAAAAGTTGACAAACTAATTCCTCCAATCCCAAGTTAAATTATTAAAATTTACCTCGTTCTTGTTGGTTGAGTGCCGAATGAAACAAATGTATTATAATAGCATTTTCTGCATTTGTTATCTCCGTAACAGATGCGAGATAAGCCAATGCATTTGCCTCTTCATTCTCCTCCCTGGGTATTTGGACAGCCTTCCATGATTGAAATTGTCTGATTAATTCCCGTACCTTTTCCAGGTATTGTTGCATTCGTGCTTCTCATTCTATATAAGTCCCCTGCATTTGGTTAACTACTAGCTGCGAGTCACTTTTAATTACAATTTGTTCTATGCCAAGTTCTCGTGCTAATTCCAGGCCTGCAATCACAGGTTCGTACTCTGCTTCATTGTTAGTAATGACATAACATTTTATTGCTTGTCTTATGATTTCCCCTGAAGGCAGATTAAAACAATACCTAGGCGTGCTCCATTAACATTCGAGGAACCATTAGTAAATAAAATCCAAGTCCCCAAATTAGATCCGGTAAATACCTGTAACTCTTTTTCTACTTCAGGAATTAAATTCGTGCTAAAATCTGCTACGAAATCTGCCAAAACATGTGATTTTGTTGCGGTTCTGGGCTAATGTATGATATCATACTCACCGAGTTCTATTTTCCACTTAGATAACCTACCAGATAGCTCTTGTTTATGCAATATATTCCTTAGGAGGAAAGCATTATATTACAGAGATAGGATGACACTGAAAATAAGGCCTCAACTTTCTAGATGCCATAATTTATGCTAAAGCAAGCTTTTCTAGATGAGGGTATCATGTCTCAACATTTAACAAAGATTTACTAATATAATATATTGGAGATTGTTTAACTTTATCCTATCGCATGAGCACCGCACTTACCGCCACTTCTGACACAGCAAGGTAGATAAGTAGTCTTTCTTCGTTTTTTGGTTTGGTTAGCAAAGGTGGATTTGACAGATACGATTTTAGGTCCTTGAGGGCTTGCTGGTATTCATCAGTCCATTCAAATTGATTCTGATTTTTCAATACTGAAAAGAATTTAAAACTCTTTTCCGATGATTTTGAAATAAAATCTCCCCAAGGTTGTTATTCTTCTTGTTAGTTTTTGCGCTTCTTTTTTGCTTGTGAGTACATCCAGTATTTCCTCGACAGCTTTGATTTGTGTAGGATTTACTTTAATTCCCCTTTTAGAAAGAAGAACCTAAAAACTTAACTGAAGATACGCCAAAAGCATATTTTTTTTGGATTTAGCTTCATATTGTATTTGCGGAGAATCTGTAAAGTATCTGACAGATGTTGGAAATGATCTCCCGCCGGTGCTGATTTAACTAGCATATCGTCAATGTAGACTTCCATAGTCTTTCCCAGATGTTCTTGAAACATTTTAGTTACCAATCTTTGGTACGTGGCTCTAGCATTTTTAGACCAAAGGGCATGACTTTGTAATAGTAAGTCCACATGTCTGTGATAAAGGAGGATTTTTCTTCATCTATAGGATCCATATTTATCTGGTTATATCCTAAGTATGCATCTAAAATACTTAACAGCTCATGTCTTGCAGTAGAATCAATTAGTTGATCTATGTGCAGCAAAGGGAATGAATCTTTAGGACAAGCTTTATTTAAGTCAGTATAATCTACACAAACTTGTCATTTCCCATTCTTTTTGGTACTACCATAGTATTAGCTAGCCAGTTAGGATATTTTACCTCTCGTATTGACCCAATTTTTAAAAGCTTTTGTACCTCATCTTGGATCACTTGATTTTTGAAGGATCCTTGCTTCCTCTTCTTCTGCTTGATAGGTGGATTGATGGGTC
Source organism: Nicotiana sylvestris (assembly GCF_000393655.2). Classification (NCBI taxonomy): domain Eukaryota; kingdom Viridiplantae; phylum Streptophyta; class Magnoliopsida; order Solanales; family Solanaceae; genus Nicotiana; species Nicotiana sylvestris. Next base: position 132,853,559 of record NC_091061.1, read on the forward strand.
CTCATTCAGTTTGTGAGTTATCATCTCCGGCGATATACCTGTCATATCTGAATATGGCCAAGCAAAACAATCTACGTTAGCTTTTAAAAAGTCAATTAACTTACCTTTCACTTTTGTGCTCAGGTTTGCTCCGATGTAAACTTTTCTGCTTGGCTAGTGTTTAAATAGCACCACCGCTTCGAGTTCTTCGATAGTGGTATTAATATTTTTATTTTTTTCTAACTCTTGAATAACATCGGGTATCGAATCAACATCAGTTTGTCCTGGAATGCCTTCAGTTAAGGTTTGTATTACAACATCTTCAACTGAACTCTGTAACTGCTATTTTTTGCCTGCAACCTCATTTATCATGCTGGTAGCCACCACTGAATTGATACTTCTAGAAGCTTGTTGATCTCCACGGATTTGAAGAATTCCCCACTATGAAGGAAATTTGATAACTTGATGCAATGTGGACGGTATAACATCCATATCGTAAATTCATGGTCTTCCCAAGATTATATTATAAGCCATATCTGCATCTATCACCTGAAACTTTGTGTCCTTGATAACCCCTCCTGCAAACGTAGCAAGCACTACTTCCCCTTTTGTGATAACGCTTGAATTATCAAATCCAGAAAAAGAGCGTACCTTTGGTATCACCTTGTCGTTAGCTTGTATTTCATCCACCACTCTTAGTAAAATGATATTCATGGAACTGCCTGGGTCAATCAAAACTTATTTTACGTTAGTATCATGTACAAGTAAAGATATTACCAGTACGTCATTATGAGAAATCATCAAGCCATCCGCATCTTCGTCATCAAATGTTATACTGTTTCCTTCCAAGGCTTGGTGTATTCACTTCCCATGAGTGACTGTGACTTTTCACATCTTCTTCGTAGTTGTATAAGTCACACCATTGACCTCGTCTCCCCCGGTTATTACGTTAACTGTTCTTTTTGGAGATGGGGGTTTCGCAGGTTCTTGTCTGTTCTTTAAATATGATTGTCTACCCTTCTCGCTGAACAGGTCAGTTAGATAGCCTTGCTTCAACAAATGCTCGACTTCTCCTTGTAGTAACCTGCAAACGAATGTTCAATGGCCATGATCATTGTGAAATTCACACCAATGATCTAGATTTCTTTTGCTTGGGTATGATCTCATTTATTTAGGCCACCGCACATTATCTCTCATACCTCTTAAAACGGCCATCAACTCGGAGGTACTGACATTAAAACTGTAATCTCCAACTCTCGCATATATGTTGGAGTTGCCACATCGTGCATCTCGTTCCTTTCCGAATCTAGATGAGGAACCCCCATCTTTTTGTCTATCTCAATTCAGATCCTAAGTTTTCCTATTTGGACCAAAAATCTCGACCTCTAGGACCCATATAAGGCTCGTACCTGTTTTTCCCGGTCCTTTTTCTGATTCTGAACATCTTAACCCTGCTCTTTCATCAACCCTCGGCTGTGTAACCGTGCATTCGTCTATCTGCAACTTTGTGTTGTATCTATTGTACACATCATTCCAAGTTGTTGCTGGAAATTCTCCCGAACTTTCATTCAGTCTCTTCGTGGCTTCTGAACTTTTCTCGTTTAGATTGCTTGCGAACGCCATGGCTGCCCAATTGTTAGGTACTCGTGGTAACATCATCCTCTCCCGTTGGAATCTATCCCCAAACTCTCTGAGTAGTTATGTGTTTCCTTGTTTTACCTTAAAGATGTCTTCCATTTTTTTTCAACCTTTTAAGCTACCAAATGTGCTTTTATAAATGAATTTGCAAGCTCAACAAAAAAATCAATAAAGTGTTCAGGTAAGAGAGAATACCATGTTAATGCTCCTTTCGTGAGTGTTTCGCCAAACGTTTTAACCAAAACTGATTCAATTTCTTGCTTGGTTAAATCATTGCCTTTCACGCTAGTTGTAAACGTGGTTACGTGACCTCACAGGTCAGTTGTTCCATCATAGAATATCAGACATTTTAAACTTCTTAGGAATCGGCAAAGGTGCTGCACTTGGCTTTTAGGGATGTTGTGAATATTTATCAATATCTACTCCTTTAATCATGGGAGGTACACCAGGTATTTGTTCTATGCGGTTATTTTGCTCTTTTAGTTATTTCAGCAAAGTTAGTACCAAATTTTGTAAATCAGAATTATTTGGTGTACCTGACCTTCCATCTCTATATTCATTGGGAGTTCCTCCGCTTCATGAATTGGAAAGACCGAGCGTGGATTTTCTATAGTTGCGGTATTGTTTGGAGGAGGAGTTGGCGGCACAGTTGGCAATCACCTAACAAAGGCTTGAAGAGCACTGTTCACGTGTTCTGCGATCTATTTTTTTAAAGCGTCTTGTTCGACAGTCTGCTCGTCCCCTTGATGATCATTCGTGTGTGATGTTGATCTTTCAGGTGACCCCTCACGGGACTGTTGAGGAGATCCTTATAGAGAAGGGATTGGTGGAGTTCCTCCCTTCTTTGGGTTCAGCTAGTTATTTTTGTTGACAGTTGACATGGTTGATTGTCAGAAAGAGAAAAAGATTATCGATTCCTAATAACGGAACCAATGTGTTTAACCAAAAAATAGATTTCTCGATCAAAGTCTATATTTAGAAGAAAACGAGTTACTGATAACCAGGTTTTACTTGACTTTCACAATAATATTTAAAGAAAATAATAAGAATGACAGAGAAAATTTATTAAAAGAAATAAGGAATAAATTGATGGTCAAATTATAAAATCAAGGCTGAGAACTTCAAGAAAGCAGAGAAGTAAATAATGTATTTCAATAGTACTTGGGATCCGTCCTTACAAATAAAATTTTGTATCCTTATATAGGAGTGTACAATCATAACGATTTTCTCACATAATTTGGGTTTATTATGGGCATTAATTATATTGATTACCCATTATCATAGATAGCCGTAACTGGCGTATTTATTGCTATAGATGCCCTATAATTATTCTGATTCCCTTTCCTTCTTTACTTCCAGTTCATGTATCTTCCCTTTTTTTATCATTGTTCATTCCGTCCACGCCTTTTTTTTTTGGCAACTGTTAGCCCGGTTCTCTTCTTTGTACTGTCCCGTGGGTGTTTCTCCCGTGCCTTCCTCTCTCAATTAATTCGATTAATTGAGAATGCCACTTGTCGCTATATTACTGATCCACGCGTCATGCTTCGTCAGCATACTAACATTCCACGTGTAATGCCCTTTTTCCATCAATACACTTATCCCACTAACTAAACGACTTATTAGAGCTTTGACCCTCTTTGGTTTTTGCTAGGGGTGTACATAGACCAGGTTGATTTTTTTTTTGATCAAAACCAAATCAAACCAACTATATCGGTTTGGATTGGTTCGATTTTATCGATTTTCTCGGGTTTTTTGAATTTTTTTATTACATAAATATCATTTGAATCTTACTTCGTTAAAGTTATAGATAAAGTTTCAATAAGTGAATATATGTTTAGTAAAATTTTTAAAAATTGACAAATATATGATCTATTAAAATATTCTTATGAGAGAATTTTTTTTAGTAACACATGATAGTTATGTTCTTAGTTATCTAACAATAATTTTTCGTTGATATACACTTTCAAGGTTAACCGAATTTAATAATTAAGCATAAAATCAATATAAAACTTAAATAATGATATGTTCTATTTAATTTAAAATTATTGAACTACCATTTCAAATTCGAATAAGGTATAAGAATTTAACATCTTTTGACATATGAATATAAAATAACAAAGAGATGGATGTATTCCGATAACACTTGATAAGAAAGTGATGTTACAACTCATTATTTAACGTAAATAAATATGGATGCACTTTATAGTTCTATTAAATGTTACATTCCATGAGAGAATCCCACATATTTCTAGATATTTTCTAAAAGTAAATTCTATATAAAATCTTAAAAGTATATAGAAAAAATTATATATTTATATGTCAGGTTGGTTCGGGTATTTTTTACTCAATATCAAACCAAATTGAACCAAATATAATCGAGTTTTTAATCGATTTAGTGTGATTTTTGGTTCGATTTAAATACCCCTAATTTTGGCGGACTTTATTGTAGACCTAGAATGTTTACAAGATGTTAACGTAAGTAGCCAAAAAGCGGAGTGAGAAAGAGCCACCTTTAGTCCCTCAAATATGAAAAAATCTTATCTTGGTTCATGTGATATCTAGCTAAGCACTTTTAATATTGAATTAATTGAAATATACACTTTTGATACCTTCGCTTGTGAATCTTTAAAATTTTTACAAATTATTAAATGTTAAGAAACTTAGCTCAAAGTAACAACATAAAACAAGAAAATAAACAAGAATGTATAGAGAAAGAGACGAGAGAGCTTCTTATTTCATCAAGAGTTTTCCAAATGTATATTCAAGTATCTACAGTATCATTTCTCATCCTCTATTTATAGTATTACATAGAGGTATAGAAACGAATGCCATAAATATGACATTAAGTATTTGAGATCATGGAGGAAGATCATGGGGAGGTTATGGAGGTATGGGAGTTACAACCATAACTCCAGAAATATTGGAGTAGTGGGAATTATGGAGATAATGGAGAAGAGTAGTGGGTATTACTCCTTTATGAGTTATGGACATCCACCATTAGATAATTATTTATAACACTTCTCCTTGGATGTCCATAGATAATGTGCCTCATTAAAACCTTACTAAGAAAAAATTCTGTGGGAAAAAATCTTAGTGAAGGAAAAAGAGTACAAAATATTTTGTAATATGCATTGTTTCCTTCCTCGTTAAAAACTTTGCTAGGAAAATCCCGTGGGATAAAACTGCAGCTAAGGAAAAAGGAGTGTAGCACGTATCTTCCTCCCCCTGATGAAAACATCACTTTACTTTTCAGAAATGATGCATTCCAATCCCATATAGCAACTTCTCAAATGTTGGTGGTTGGTAATGGTTCATTAAACAGATCCACCAAATTATCAATCATTAAATTTGTTGAACATCTATATATCACCAATTTGTCGAATATAATGTCTGAAAAGAACTTTGGTGAAATGTGCTTTATTTTATCGCCTTCAATATATCCTTATTCCAATTGAGATAAGCAAGCAACATTGTCTTCAATATTGTTGAAGTCTTCTTATTCAAAGAAAAGTCACTCATTTGTTGTGTGTTGAGTTACTTGCTTTATAAGTTGCTAATATCTTGGAATGACTTGAACCAATAATTGATAGCCTTTGTAGAATATCATAATATGAAATACCCTCACATGCAAATAGATTGCTTAAAGAACAAACTTCAACCCTGCATTTTCTTAATCAACAAAACTTTGGCAATATTTGTTAGAATAAACAAATCTATATCAAGGATTCTTTTGCAGTATAATACTAATCGTATTCCAATATCTCCACACAGGAATAAAACTATATCTCGCTAGCATATTATTATACTCACGGTTGTAGAAAGATACATTAGTGCACCAATTGCAATAGACACAAAAATAAATCATGTACCATGATTTCTCTAATCCACATAAGGATTTGCTGAAGCTTTATTTAATAAATTTCTTAGGAACCTTAATATGTTTCAGAACAATTTAAACCATTCAATGATTTTTATATATGCATATCAAGTTTATCAGGTATTGCTAGACTAAAATCTGAAAGCAACTGCATCCACCACAAGAGAACATGTTTCCATATAATCAATGTCAGGACATTTACGAAAAATCTTGTGTCACCCTATTGACTTTATACTTTCAGGTGTTGGGACTATCAATCCAAAACATTACATTTTCCAAGTGAAGTCAATCTTGATTGCATATTTTTTAATAGATCAATCATTTATCTGTCCATATCCTATGACAGATTTGAGCTCAAGATTCTCGTCAATATTAATTGTAATGACCCGACCGGTCATTTTCAGAATTTGCACTTCGCTCGATAGTTTGGGGGCACAAGTAGCTCTGTATGATGTATTAGGACATGTGTGCAAAATTTGAGTTTATTCTGAGTTGATTTGATATGTTTCGGCGCGAGTTTTTGGAAGTCGAAAGTTCGAAAGTTCATTAAGTTTGATTTGAGGTGCGTTTCGTCATTTCGATGTTGTTATGCGTGATTTAAGGCCTTGAGTAGGTCCGTGTTTTGTTATGGGACTTTTTTGTATGTTCGTACAGGGTCTCGAGGGGCTCGGGTGAGTTTCAGATAGGTTTGGGCTGTGTTGCGCTCGTTTTTCTTATATTTAGACGTCGTTTCTTCAAGCATAAATGGTACCACATTAAACAAATGAGCTCTAATTTCTGTTTTGATTAAAGCATTAGATCTATATCGTAATTAAGGAGCCATAGCAAAAAGAATCGTCAAATTTGGACATCGTATGAGGATGTTATGGTCATTTTACTAAGAATTGGGCTGCCAGATTTTTCAGATTAATTACGCAATTACCGATGACTTCGTATTTTAAAATCTGCACTATTTCCAAATACTGAAACCAACATATCTCCTTCATTATAAGGTCAAATAGAATGATTCAAAAGATAAACTTGATTGAAATTTTACAAGGAATTCATTGGAGGGCATCAAAAGCGTGTTTTGAGATCATTTGGCACGCAAAACGAGGTAGAACAACTGGGCAAAAAATACTTAATATCGAAAGTTTGTTCATTTGGTCATATTTTGAGTTGGGGAGCTCCGATTTGGACAAGTTTTGGGGGTGATTTTCACTATGTGGATTTTGGTAAGTGTTCTATATTCGATTCTGGGTATATTTCATAAATCCATCTTCGTTTTACGCATTTGATTGATGATTTCAAAGTGAAATTTGAGGGTTTTGTCTAAAATTTCATAAAGTGAATTTTTGAGTTCTGAATATTGATTCGTGAGTCTAATTTGAGTGAAACTAGTATGGTTGGACTCATAATTGAATGGATGTTCAGGTTTTATAAATTTTGTTAGGTTCCGAGGTGCGAGCCCGAGGAGTTGACTTTTTGCAAATTGTATAAGGATCATAGCTTTGTTAATTGAAATTGTTATCTCTTGCATTGTTTGATGTATTTAAGTCTTCTTTGGATAGATTGGTCCGAGCGGTGGTGAATTGGTATAGGAAAAGCTACATTGAGTGTTAAGTTGGCCGAATTGAGGTAAGTGTCATGTCTAACTTTGTGCGGGGGAAACCACCCCTTAGGAATTGAGTTAATTGTGTTATCTTGTTATGTGAAAGCCTTGTTGAGTTAAAGTGACGAATGGATACACAGCCTATACGTGGTATTGACCAGTTTAGATGTCTAGTATCTTTCCATGCTTTTGATTAAATTGTCATAACATGTGGTATCTCATTGTTAGACTACTCTTACATGTTGTATATGATGTTGTTAGCACTTATTTACCTCTTACTCATTATTTGGCCCTTATATGCCTTGGTTGAAGTCATTGCCTTATTGTCTTGTTACCTCTTAATTGTTGAGTTCTTCTATGACTATGTGCATATCTGCTACATGTCCAGATTGTTGTGATTGACTGCTTAGTTATCACGTGCCTTACATGTTTTGTCATTTTGTAAAGGTTGTTGTATTCCTTTGATTTCACGTGGTTCCCTTGTTGTCGTGTACTCATACCCTTGATTGTAGAGATTCTAGTAAATTTAGTTATTGAATTGTTGTTGTTGATTTAAATCATTATACGGGGGATCGGGTTGCACGCCGCAAAAAGTGAAATAAGGGAGGTGGTGGAATACGAGAGGATATTGATATTGTGATATTGTTATTTTACGGTGGGATCGGGTTGCACACCGCAACAGGTGAAATAAGGGTGTATTGTTATGGTGAAATAAGGGTGAATTATGATATTGATATTATATGGCGGGATCGGGTTGCGCGCCACAACATATTATGTTTATTATTATGATATTAATATTGTACGGTATGATCGGGTTGCACGCGGCAACAAGTGAAGTAAGGGTGAATTGATATGGTGAAATAAGGGTGAATTATGATATCGATATTATATGGTGGGATCGGATTGCGCGCTGCAACATATTATGTTTATTATTTTGATATTGATATTGTACGGTGGGATTGTGTTGCATGGCGCAACAGGTGAAATAAGGGTGAATTGATATGGTTGAATAAGGGTGACTTATGATATTGATTTTATATGGTGGGATCGGGTTGCGCGCCATAACATATCTTGTATTTTGGTATCCCCTGTTTTACTGTATTGGCTTCATTCCTTCGTGCGAGACTCTGATAATCTGTATTTCTGGTTTTCACTATGTTCTGAGGATCAAGTTGTTGTCATTGACTTGTTGCCTTGTCGTCATTTCCTGAGCTCCTTTCCTAATACTATTATTCTGGTGAATTGATTTTCAAAGTGAATTTAATACGTTGAATCATTACCTCCTGCCTTGCTTAACTATTAGTAATATAATGATTTAAAATAAAAGAATAAATATCATGCTACCTTGTGTGACTTCTAGGTTATGACTCGTCGTATATTTTGGTATTTACTATTTCTAATATTTGTTACATTTTACTTCGATTAATTTCTCAACTTAATATCCTTAACCTGTCTGAGGTTTTTATTTCACTTAAAAAGGAATCTTTATTATGTCTTAATTTAATAAACTCTATGTTAAATTCAATAGCTTATTCGATGTTGTATTTTATTTGTAAATGTTATTCTTCTTCACTCAAATTGTCACGACCCCGGTTCGCCCTCCGTGAACCATCGTGACGGTCACCTAGTCCTCTACAACTAGGTAAGCCCAAATTGCGGAAGATAACCAAAATGCGGAATAAAAACAAATTAAAACAGAATGAAGAGTGATGACAACAGTGTTAAAAACTGTTGCTCGACATACACAACACAACATTTCTCAGAACCAAGTACACTATCCCAAATACCGGAAAATCACGGAAATACAAGCCTTTGGATATCTACAATGTCTAACTCCAGAATATCTAACAAGGGAAAGAAATACAGAAGGACAAATATTTAGAAGCTAGAATAGAAAGGGACTCCTCGGTCTGCGGATGCAACAAATGTACCTCGAAGTCTCTAGAGCAGTCCCCTCGCCTCACAGGTGATAGGACTGAGTTGTAGCACCTGGATCTGCACATGAAAAACATGTGGAGAAGGGGCAAGAGTACACCACAACGGTACTCAGTAAGTGCTAAGCCTAACCTTAGTCGGGTAGTGACGAGGAAGGTCAGGTCCCTACTGAGATTAAATAAAATATAAAATCAACAGTATAGAACAGAACATTATAAATATGTACAATAGTGAAATAACACACGATGTACAGGACAACGACAACTATACAGAAACAAGGTAAACACGGAAAGGAAATACAGCTCAACGCCAATAATAACAATCGGGATCTCCCAGGATACCGTCCTGTAGTCCCATATGTACATATCCAATAGATCTCTTGGGATCTCATCCCGTAGTCCAAATCCTAGTGCGTGGGGATCTACCGGAATCCCGTTCCGTAGTCCCAAATGTAAATACACAGCAGCAATAGGAAAAATACTCAGAAATGGCGAATTTCATATTAAGGCAACAAGTAATTCTAGCCTAGCATGCTGCACGGAATTCAGGTAAGGCAGTTTGAGCAAATAAAGCAATTAAATCACTTAGACATGCTTTCCTAAGCTAACAACAGGCTTAATAGTGCAAGTAATAAAAATAGAAAAGGAAACATTACTAGTAACTACTTAAAGAAAAATCGGATTTTCAATAATTAGCACAAGTAAGCACTTGTCACCTCACGTACAAGGCATTTCAATTACCAAATAAACCAGTCCTAAGGGGAAGGTCCCTCACACAAGGTTAGACAAGCCACTTACCTCGAACCGTCTCAAAATCAACCCGAAACCATGCTCTTGCCACGAGTACTCGACTCCAAATGGCCCAAATCTATTCAATTCAATTGTATAATGTAAACAACACTTCAAGTAACTGATTCTACAAGGAAAATCTAAGCTAATATGAGAAATTAGGTAAAATGATCAAAATGCCCCTCGGGCCCACGTCTCGGAATCGGGTAAAATTTATATTTTCAAAATCCTCATGCTCTCACAAGTTCATGCATAACAAGATTATCCATATCCAAGGTCAAATTCCCAATCAAAAATCGAATTCAAGGTCTAAGAACTTTATTACAATTTTTTCCCCCAATTTTCATCTCCAATCCGAAATTAAATGATAAAACTAACTATAGATTGATGGAATAAAACTAGAAAGGGTTAAAGAATTGTTACCCAATGATCTCCTCTTCAATTTCCTCTCAAAATCGCCCTATCCCGAGCTCCAAATCGAATTTCCAACTTTTGAAACTAAACCCTCGAAATCTCATATTTCTGCCCAGCTGTTTCCACATCTGCGGTCAAGGGACAGCATCTGCGGTCTCGCTTTTGCGGAGCAAAGGTCGCACCTGCGAATTTTCACTTAAAGGCTAGATTTTACGTCTGCGACTCCCTATATGCAGGTACGGTACCACTCCTGCGGAAATTCCACCGCTTCTGCGGTTCCTGGGCCCTTCTTCATTTCCACTTCTGCAACTACTAAGATGCTTCTGCGGTGCCGCACCTGCGGGACCCAAACCACAGGTGTGGTTATGAAAGAACTAGCAGCTGAAGCTGCAACTCTAACTCCAAAATCCTTCCGACAACCATCTGAAATCACCCTGAGGCCCCCGGGACCGCAACCAAACATGCTAACCAATCCTAAAACATCATTCAAACTTGTTCCAACCTTCGGAACGCTCAAAACAACATCAAAACACCTATTTTTCATCAGATTCAAGCCAAAAAATCTAAAAACTCTACAAATACGCTTTGGATCAAAACGTCTATCAAACCTCGTCCGAATGACCTAAAATTTTGCACACACGTCACATTCAACACTACGGAGCTACTCCAACTTCCTAAATTCCATTCCGACCCTCGGATCAAAATCTTACTATGGAACCGAAAACTTCAAAATTCGACCTTTTGGTATTTCTAGCCTAAATTAACTATGGACCTCCAAAACACAATCCGAACACGCTCCTAAACCCGAAATCACCCAACGGAGCTAATGGAACCATCAGATTTCAATTCCGAGGTTGTCTTCACAATGTTCCAACTACGGTCAACTTTCCAATAGTTAAGCTCTCATTTAGGGACTAAGTGTCCCAAAACCCTCCGAAACTCGAAATGGAACATCCCAGCAAATCAAAAATAGCAGAAATAAACTTAGGGAAAGCAGTTAATAGGGGATCGGGGCATTAATTCTTAAGATGACCGGTCGGGTCGTCACATCCTCCTACACTTAAACATTTGTTCATCCTCAAACAAGCATAAAGACATACCTAAAGTAGTGAAAAGATAAGGGTAACGGCTGCGCATATCCTGCTCGGTCTCCCAGGTCGCCTCCTCGACCGGCTGGCCCCGCCACTGAACCTTTACTGATGCAATGTTCTTTAACCTCAGCTTTCTAACCTGCCTATCCAATATTGCCACTGGCTCCTCAACATAAGATAGATCCTTGTCCAACTGGACTGAATTGAAATCCAACACGTGCGACAAATCACCGTGATCCGGAGCATCAAAACATGAAATACCAGATAGACTCCTGCCAGGTTGGGAGGTAAGGCAAGCCCATAAGCAACCTCCCCAACACGCCTCAATATCTCAAAAGGGCCAATAAACCTTGGACTCAACTTCCCTTTCTACCCAAATCTCATAACGCCCTTCATAGGTGATACCAGAAGCAGAACCCGCTCTCTAACTATATAGGAAACATCACGAACCTTCTGGTCTACATAGTTCTTCAGTCTGGATTGGGCTATACGGAGTCTATCGTGAATCACCTTAACCTTCTCCAAAGCATCCTGAACCAAGTCTGTGCCCAATAGTCTAGCCTCACCCGGCTTAAACCAACCCACCGGGGATCTACACCGCCTACCATATAAAGCCTCACACGGTGCCATCTAAAAGCTGGACTGATAGCTGTTGTTGTAAACAAACTCTGCCAATGGCAAGAACTGATCCCAAGACCCTCCAAACTCAATCACACATGCATGGAGTATATCCTCAAGAATCTGAACAGTGCGCTTGGACTGTCCGTCCGTCTGTGGGCGAAATACTGTACTCAACTCCATCCGAGTACCCAACTCATACTAAACGGCCCTCCAGAACCGTGATGCGAACTGAGTACCTCTATCTAAAATGATGGACACTAGAATACCATGCAGATGAACAATCTCCCGGATATAAATCTCCGCCAACCGCTCCGAGGAATAAGTAGTACACACAGGAATAAAGTGAGCGGACTTGGTCAGCCGATCCACAATCACCCAAATAGCATTGAACTTTCTCAAAGTCCGTGGGAGCCCAACTACAAAGTCCATGGTGATTCGCTCCCACTTCCACTCCGGAATCTCCATCTGCTGAAGTAACCCACCCGGTCTCTGGTGCTCATACTTCACCTTCTGACAGTTGAGGCACCGAACTACAAATTCAACTATATCTTTCTTCATCCGCCTCCACCAATAGTGCTGCCTCAAATCCTAATACATCTTTGCGGCACCCGGATGAATGGAATACCACGAGCTATGGGCCTCCTCTAGAATCAACTCTCGAAGCCCATCAACATTGGGTACACAAATCCGACCCTGTATCCTCAATACCCCATCATCACCAATAGTCATATCTCTGGCATCACTGTGCTAAACCTTGTCCTTGAGGACAAGAAAATGAGGGTCACCATACTGCCGCTCCCTGATATGATCAAATAAGGAAGACCGAGAAACCACGCAAGCTAGAACCTGACTGGGCTCTGAAAGATCCAATCTCACAAACTGGCTGGCTAAGGCCTGAATATCCATTGCCATAGGACTCTCCGATGCTGGTAAATAAGCCAAGATCCATAAACTCTCTGCCCGGTGACTCAAAGCATCGGCCGCCACATTAGCCTTGCCCGGGTGATACAAAATAGTGATGTCATAGTCCTTCAACAACTCTAACCACCTTCTTTGGTGCACATTTAGATCCTTTTGCTTGAACAGGTGCTGCAAGCTTTGATGGTTAGTATAAATCTCACAGGGAACCCCGTATAATTAATGGCGCCAAATCTTTAGGGCGTGAACAATGGCTGCTAATGCAAGGTCATGAATAGGGTAGTTCTTCTCATGTATCTTCAATTGTTTGGCCGCGTAGGCAATCACCCTACCATCCTGCATCAACACCGCTCTAAGGCCAATCCTCGAGGCATCACAATAGACCGTGTAAGACCCTGAACCTGTAGGTAATATCAAAATTGGGGCTGTAGTCAAGGCTGTCTTGAGCTTCTGAAAGCTCGCCTCACACTCCTTCGTCCACTGAAAGGAGCACCCTTCTAGGTCAACCTGGTCATAGGGGCTGCAATCGATGAAAACCTCTCCACAAAACGATGGTATACCTGGCATAACAAGCATCACGGTTTTGGCAAGACAATCAAGAATAGAATAATGGGGCGACAACCAGTCCATTCCCAAGAAAATGTTAAATCTACCATGCTGAGCAACAATAAATTGGCTCTGGTCTCAAAACCACTAAGGGCAACCAAACACGATCGATAAACGCAGTCCACAATAAGAGAATCTCCCACAGGAGTAGAAACATAAACAAGGGAACTCAAAGGATCCCGAGATACATCCAAAAAGAACTGATGCATCTCTATGACAAACCAGTATAATACTTGTGATGATAGAATCGGAGGCAACAACCTCGGTACGGGTAGGAAGGGCATAGTATCTGTCTTGGCCTCCCCTTCTAGGGTGACCTCTATCTCCCTGACCTCCACCTCTAGCTGGCTGAGCAGGTGGAGTAGTAACTGGAGCTGTAACCATAGCCTGAGAACTCTACGGGGCACGTTGTGGCTGAGAAGTCTGTAGAGGTACACCCCTCCCAAGTCTGGGCAGATCCCTCACCATATGACGTGTGTCATCACACTCAAAACAAGCTCTAGGAGGACGTGGTGGCTGCGGTTGGCTCGGGCCAGGTTTGCTGGAGTGACCTCTGAAAGCACTCTGCGCGGGAGGTGCGCTAGATACCGGAGGTGCATAATAAGGCTCCTGAGGTCTAGGAGGAGTTGGAATACCACTGGCTGCTGGAAGGGCTGAATGAACAGGGAGAGTCATATAACCCCTACCATGACGACCTGCTGCTAGGGCACGGGCACCAGAGAAATGGTCCGACTCTCGAGACCTCTTGGCCTCTCTCTCCTCTCTCTCCCTAGCATGCATACCCTCAATCCTCCTAGCAATGCTCACTACTAGCTGATAAGAAATATCCATCTCCAACTCACGAGCCATGCTAGATCTGCTGCTGGGAATAAGGCCCTCAATAAACCGACGAACCCTCTCGTGAACAGTAGAAATCAAGGTTGGCGCATGCCTAGACAAACTAGTGTAACAGACATCATACTCTGAGACAGTCATAGCACCCTGGCGCAAATGCTCAAACTCTCCGCGCCATGCATCCCTGAGGCTCTATAGAACATACTCTCTCAGGAACAGATTTGAAAAGTGAGTCCAAGTCAGTGAAGCAGCCTAATCCAGACTGTCTAACTCATAGGTGCGCCACCACTCATAAGCAGCTCCTTGAAGCTAGAAAGTAGTGAAGGAAACCTCGCTCGATCTTGATATACCCATGGTACGGAGAATGCGGTAACTCTCATCTAGAAATCCCAGAGCATCCTCTGATGCTAGACCGCTGAATACAGGAGGCTTGTACCTCTTGAACCTCTCAAGCCTCAGCTGCTCCTCCTCAGAAATCGTTGCCTTGTCCTCGGGCTGAACTACCACTGCAGGCGGTACAAGAATAATCTTAGGGACATGCTCAACATGCACTCGCTGCTCAGGAGTGCGGGCGGCGGGAGTCTATGCTCCTCCCCCATCCTGAGATGTAGCTGCAGCAAGGGGAAGCAACCTTGCCTGAGCCAGAGTGGTGTACATGCTCATGAATTATGCCAAAGTCTCTTGAAAGGATGGAGTAGTGGTAGAAGTAGGTGTGTTAGGTTCCTGAACTTCGGCTGGAACTGCTGGTGGTACCTCGGCGGCAGCTCGCACAGGTGCTCTAGCTGCACCACGTGCGCGTCCTCAGCCTCTGCCCTGGCCCCGGCCTCTATCGGCTGCAGTAGGGGTCGCGAGTGCCTGATCATCTCGGGTAGCACGTGTCCTCACCATCTGTGAGAGAATAGAAGACAGAAGTTTAAAATTGTGATGTCAAAATATCACACGACAAGGAAATCAAATGAAATGGAATTTTCCTAACAGTTACATAGCCTCTCGTAGATAAGTACAAACGTCTTCGTACCGATCAGCGAGACTATAATAAACCGGCTTGTGATCCATGACTCCTATGAACCTAGAGCTCTGATACCAACTTGTCATGACCCCGATTCGCCCTCCGTGGACCATCGTGATGGCACCTAGTCCTCTACAACTAGGTAAGCCTAAATTGCGGAAGATAACCAAAATGCGGAATAAAAACAAATTAAAACAGAATGAAGAGTGATAACAACAGTGTTAAAAAGTGCCGCTCGGCATACACAACACAATATTTCTCAGAACCAAGTACACTATCCCAAAACCCAAAAACACACGGAAACACAAGCCTTTGGATATCTACAATATCTAACTCCAGAATATCTAACAAGGTAAAAAAATACAGAAGGGCAAATGTTTAGAAGCTAGAATAGAAAGGGACTCCTCGGTCTGCGGACGCGGCATATGTACCTCGAAGTCTCTAGAGTAGTCGCCTCACCTCACGGGTGATAGGACTGTGTCGCAGTACCTGGATCTGCACATGAAAAATATGCGCAGAAGAGGCATTAGTACACTACAACGGTACTCAGTAAGTGCCAAGCCTAACCTCAGACGGGTAGTGACGAGGAAGGTCAGGGCCCTACTGAGATTAAATAAAATATAAGGTCAACAGTATAGAACAGGATGTACAGGACAACAACAACTATATAGAAACAAGGTAAACACGGAAAGGAAATACAGCTCAGCGCCAATAATAACAATCGGGGAATCTCCCAGGATATCGTCCTGTAGTCCCATATGTACATATCCAATGGATCTCCCGGGATCCCATCCCGCAGTCCAACTCCTAGTGCACGGGGATCTACCGGAATTGCGTTCCGTAGTCCCAAATTTAAATACATAGCAGCAATAGGAAAAATACTCAGAAATGGCGAATTTCATATTAAGGCAATAAGTAATTCTAGCCTAGCACGCTGCATCGAATTTAGGTAAGGCAGTTTGAGCAAATAAAACAATTAAATCACTTAGACATGCTTTCCTAAGCTAACAACAGGCTTAGTAGTACAAGTAATAAAAACAGGAAAGGAAACATTACTAATAACTACTTAAAGAAAAATCGGATTTCCAACAATTAGCACAAGTACGTACTCGTCACCTCACATACAAGGCATTTCAATTACTAAATCAACAAATTCTAAAGGGAAGGTCCCCCACACAAGGTTAGACAAGTTACTTACCTTGAACTAGCTCAAAATCAACCCGAAACCACACTCTTGCCACGAGTACTCGACTCCAAATGGCCCAAATCTATTTAATTCAATTGCATAATGTAAATAACACTTCAAATAACTAATTCTACAAGGAAATTCTAAGCTAATACGGGAAATTAGGTAAAATGACTAAAACGTCCCTCAGGCCCATGTCTTGGAATCAGGTAAAATTTATATTTTCAGAATCCTCACGCTCTCATGAGTTCATGCATACCAAGATTATCCAAATCCAAGGTCAAATTCCCAATCAAAAATCGAATTCAAGGTCTAAGAACTTTCTTCCAATTTTTTTCCCCAATTTTCATCTCCAATCCGAAATTAAATGATAAAACTAACTATAGATTGATAGAATAAAACTAGAAAGGGTTAAATAATTGTTACCCAATGATCTCCTCTTCAATTTCCTCTCAAAATCGCCCTCTCCCGAGCTCCAAATCGAATTTCCAACTTTTGAAACTAAACCCTCAAAATTTCATATTTCTGTCCAGCTGTTTCCGCATCTACGGTCCCGCTTTTGTGAACCAAAGGTCGCACCTGCGACTTTTCACTTAAAGGCCAGATTCCGCATCTGCGACTCCCTATACACAGGTGCAGTACCGCTCCTGCGAAAATTCCATCTCTTCTGCGGTTCCTAGCCCCTTTCTCATTTCTGCTTCTGCGACCACTGAGCCACTTCTGCATCGCCGCACCTGCAGGACCCAAACCGCAGGTGCGGTTATGACAGAACCAGCAGCTGAAGCTGCAACTCTAACTCCAAAATCCTTCCGACAACCATCCGAAATCACACCAAGGCCCCCGGGACCTCAACCAAACATGCCAACCAATCCTAAAATCATTCAAACTTGTTCCAACCTTCGAAATGCTCAAAACAACATCAAAATACCTATTTTTCATCGGATTCAAGCCTAAAAATTCCTAATACGCTTTCGATCAAAAAGTCTATCAAACCTCGTCCGAATGACCTGAAATTTTTCACACACGTCATATTCAACACTGTGGAGCTACTCCAACTTACGGAATTCTATTCTGACCCTCGGATCAAAATCTCACTATCCAACCGGAAACTTCAAAATTCGACCTTTCGGTATTTCAAGCCTAAATTAGCTACGGACCTCCAAAACACAATCCGAACATGCTACTAAACCCGAAATCACCCAACGGAGCTAACAGAACCATCAGATTTCCATTCCGAGGTCGCCTTCATAATTTCCTGACTACTGTCAACTTTCCAACATTTAAGCTATCATTTAGGGACTAAGTGTCCCAAAACCCTCCGAAACTCGAAACTGAACATCCCGAAAAATCAAAAATAGTAGAAATAAAGTTGGGGAAAATAGTTAATAGGGGATCAGGGCGTTAATTCTTAAGACGACCGGCCGGGTTGTCACACACATGATTTCTAAAATAAACCCATCTTTCTCACCGATTTCCTGCTATAACAACCCGACCGGTCGTTTCATGAGTTAATGCTCCATTTCCCCCATTTATGCTTTGTTATGTATTGTTCAATTGTATTATGTGGTATCGGGTTGTTTGGTTTGGGTTCGGAGTGGGTTATGTAGAGGAATGCGACACTTAGTCGTTTTTGAGTAAGCTTAAGTTGGAAAAGTCAACCGGATGTTGACTTATGGGCAGAAAGTCTCGGATGTGAATTCTGATGGTTTAGATAGCTTTGTCGGGTGATTTGGGACTTAAGAGCGTAATCAAAATGTATTTTGGAGGTCCGTGGTAGATATAGGCTTGAATCGACAAAATTGAAATTTTGGCGTTTCTCGGTTGGTAGTGGAAATTTTGATATCAGGGTCAAAATGGAATTCTAGAAAATTGAGTACGTCCGTTGTGTCATTTGTGACGTGTGTGCAAATTATTAGGTCATTCGGGTGAAGTTTGATAGACCTTTTGATCGTTTGTGGAATTCAAAAGTTTTGGAATCACTTATTCTTGAATCCGAGGGTGATTTGGTGTTTCGATGTTGTTTTGACTGTTCCGAAGGTTAGAATAAGTTTGAATAGTGATATGTGACTTGTTCGTATTTTTGGATGAGGTCCCGGGGGCCTCGGGATGATTTCGGATGGTTATCGGAAAGATTGGAAGTTGGAGAATGTAGCTGAAGCTGCTGGTTCTGTCATAACTGCACCTGCAGTTAGGGGACCACATAAGCGAGGAAAGGCCACAGATGCGGTTGGGTAGCGCAGAAGTGGGAGTTGAGGCGCATCTGTGAGCCCGCACCTGCGTTGGATTGACCGCAGGTGCGTATGAGGGTTTTAAGTGAAAATCCGCAGAAGCGGAGATTTGTCCGCAAGTGCGGACCACAGATGCAATACTTTGTCTACAAGGCTGAAACTATATAAACTTGCCTTCGTGAATTTCAGCTCTGTTCCACCATTTTTTAGACGGGTTGAGAGCGTTTTGAGAGGATTTGAAGAGGGATTCAAGGGATAACGCTTGGAAGTAAGAATTTTGAACCCAATACTCGATTCTACGGCATTATCTTACTGATTAGGCTTGAAATCGTTGGAAATTAAGGGTTTAAAATTGGAGAATTAGGGCTTGGTATTGGAGAGTTTCCATTGGGGATTTGAGGGGCCATTTGGGGTCCGATTTTGATTTTCTTGGTATGTATAGACTCGTGGGAGGATAAAGATTCTATTGATGTCATTTTTATTGGATTTCGAGACATGGGCCGAGGGGTCGGGTTTGACCAGTTTTGGGATTTTTGGCGTAATTTAATTATTTTCGCGTGGGCTTTGTTCCCTTAGCGTATATTGATGTTATGATTCTGATTTTGGATAGATTCGAGGTGCGTTGAGGCCGATCGAGAGGCAAGGGCATCGCGGAGGAGGATTTCCTCCGGTTTGAGGTAAGTAATGATTGTAAATATAGACATGAGGGTATGAAACCCCGGAATTTTGTATTGTTTTTATAAATGAGGTGATGCACATGCTAGGTAACGGGCGTGTGGGCATGCACCCGTAAGGATTATGACATGGTCTGTCCCGTGGCGACTGTAGAGATGCATACTTTGATAAACTTTATATGAATTCCATGTGTTTTAGAAATGAATATTTTAATTTGGGCGGAATGCCAGGTTTCGGGCCTTGTGCCGAACCGTTGGGACCCTTAGGGGTATTTTACTACTTTCCTCACACTGTTTTAATTTGAAAGCATATCCTCAGTCATGATTTTAACTGTTTATTATTGATTCAGTTTCATTACTCTACTTTCAAATATAAGAAAAATTATTTGGGCCGAGTTACCTGATTTTCACTGAAATGCCCGAGTGGATGTGAGGTTAATGACTGAGAGAGAGGTCGATGACCTGATGGTGAGGATTATATATATTTATGGATGTCTTCATGCCACAGTGATATATATATATATATATATATATATATAGATCGGATTGCATGCCGCAGCGATATATTGGATCGGGCTGCGCACCATAGTGATATAGCGCTTGGGCTGTAGGAGCCCCTCCAGAGTCTGTACAACCCTAGTGAGTGTAGTCGACTATATATTATGGATTTGGTTGCACGCCGTAGCGGTTTCATATAGCACAGTCTAGACAAAAGAGTTATGTTGACAGGAAGGTTCGTGATGTGTCCTACATGGTTAGGGAGAAGGTTCTATTGAAGGTTTCACCCATGAAGGGTGTTATGAGATTTGGGAAGAAGGGTAAATTGAGTTCTTAGTTCATTGGTCCTTTTGAGGTGCTTCGGAGGATTGGGGAGGTGGATTATGAGCTTGCTTTGCCACCCAGCTTGTCGAGTGTGCATCCGGTATTTCATGTGTCTATGCTCCGGAAGTATATTGGCGATCCGTATCATGTTTTGGCTTTTAGCACGTTCAGTTAGGAAGTGATTTGACTTATGATGTGGAGCCAGTGGCTATTTTGGAGCGTCAGGTCCGAAAATTGAGATCAAAGGATATAGCTTCAGTAAAAGTGCAGTGGAGAGGTTGGACCGTGGAGGAGGCTACCTGCGAGACCGAGTGGGAGATACGTAGTATATATCCTCACCTATTTGAGGCTTCAGGTATGTTTTTTGACTCGGTCGAGGACGGACGTTTGTTTAAGAGGGGGAGGATGTAACGACCTGGCCGGTCATTTCATGAGTTACCGCTCTGTTTCCCCCCCCCCATTTCTACTTCTCTATGTGTTGTTCAGTTGTATTATGTGGTATCAGGTTGTTTGGTTTGGTTTCAGAGTGGTTATGTCGAGGAATGAGACACTTAGTCTCCTTTGAGTAAGCTTAAGTTGGAAAAGTCAACCAGATATTGACATATGGGTAGAAGGTCTCAGATGTGAATTCTAATGATTCGGATAGCTTCGCCAGGTGATTTTGGAACTTAGTAGCATGATTGGAATATATTTTGGAGGGCCATGTTAGATTAAGGCTTGAATTGGTGAAATTAGAATTTTCGCGCTTCCCGGTTGGTAGTGGAAATTTTGATATCGGGGTCGGAAAGGACTTATGGAAAATTGAGTAGGTTTGTTGTGTCATTTGTGATGTGTGTACAAAATTTCAGGTCATTCGGGTGAGGTTTGATAGATTTTTTGATCGTTTGCGTAATTCAGAAGTTTTGGAATCCTTAGGCTTGAATCCGAGGGTGATTTGGTGTTTCGATGTTGTTTTGAGTATTCCGAAGGTTGGAATAAGTTTGAATAGTGATATGTGACTTGTGTGTATTTTTGGACGAGGTCTCAGGAGCCTCAAGATGATTTTGGATGGTTATTGAAAAGTTTGGAAGTTGGAGAATGCAGCTGAAGCTGCTGGTTTTGTCATAACTGCACCTGCGGTTAGGGGACCGCAAGTGTGAAGACCGCAAAAGCAAGGAAAAGCCGCAGATGAGGTTGGACAACACAGAAGCGGGAGTTGAGGCGCACCTCTGAGCCCGCAGGTACGGTGGATTGACCGCAGGTGTGGACGAGGGGTTTTAATTGAAAATCCACAGAAGCGGAGATTTGTCTGTAGGTGCGGACCGTAGATACGAAAATTTGTCTGCATGTGCGGAAATGCCTGGGCAGAAACTAAATAAACATGCCTTTGCGAATTTCAGCTTTGTTCCACCATTTTTAAAATGGGTTGAGAGGTTTTTGAGAGGATTTGAAGAGGGATTCAAGGGATAACGCTTGGAAGTAAAAAATTTGAACCCAATACTCGACTCTATGGCATTATCTTACTGTTTAGGCTTGAAATTATTGGAAATGAAGAATTTAAAATTGGAGAATTAGGGCTTGGTATTGGAGAGTTTCCATTGGGGATTTGAGGGGCCTTTGGGGTCCGATTTTGATGTTCTTGGTATGTATGTACTCGTGGAAGGATAAGGATTCTATTGATGTGATTTTTTATCTAATTCTGAGACGTGGGCCCGAGGGTCGGGTTTGACCAATTTCAGGATTTTTGACGTAATTTGATTATTTTCGCTTGGGCTTTGTTCTCTTAGCGTATATTAATGTTATGATTCTGATTTTGGATAGATTCGAGGAGAGATGAGGCCGAGTCGAGAGGCAAGGGCATCGCGGAGTAGGATTTCCTCTGGTTTGAGGTAAGTAACGATTGTAAATCTAGACCTGAGAGTATGTGATAACTAGGGATTATGATGCATTTTACACTCCTTCTAGCTTAAACTTTGATTAGAAATGTGTACAAAATAGTCCCAAAGGCTCACAAACTGTGCTTGATTGTAGGTTGATCAACAAGGTGACAAGGTGTCAAAAACCAGCTCAAAAAGGAGTGAAACTCGCACAAGTACCAAGACCAAGCTTTGTCAAACAGGGACAATGCGGCCGC
This sequence comes from Nicotiana sylvestris, assembly GCF_000393655.2. NCBI lineage: Eukaryota > Viridiplantae > Streptophyta > Magnoliopsida > Solanales > Solanaceae > Nicotiana > Nicotiana sylvestris. The sequence goes on from NC_091061.1 coordinate 132,875,883, forward strand.
ACATCATTTTGTGCAGTCCACAAAGATGAAGATCAGAGAGTATGCCTCTCATTTAGCCAGGCAATGCGGCCGCAAAGGACTTTGGGCGGTTCGCATTGATTCCACTACGGCCGCACTCGATTTTGTGCGGTCCGCAGAGCCAAAGTTCAGAGAGGTGACATTTTTATAAACCTGGTCAATGCGGTCTGCGGTCCATTCTGTGCGGATAGCAGTAAAAGCCACCGCAGCCACGGTGCATTTTGTGCGGTCCGCGGTGACCAACTTCAGAGAGCAGAATAGTCAAGCGAAGAGCCTTAGTGCGGCCGCACGTCATTTTGTGCGGTCCGCACTAGACTCGTAGGGGTATTTTTGTCCAGAATTTTCAGCCTAGTATAAATAGTTTCTTTTCCCATTTTTAGGTCATTAGATAGATTTTGGGACAGAGCTGCGCTCGTGACTTCTCTTCATTTACCATTTTGAGTAATTTTAGCTTCGTTTCAACGTTGAATCTTCAAGTTTTATTTAGTAATTAATTATTATGGGCTTTTCTTCATCTATTTCTTTGTTTTCTTCTATAATTATGAGTAGTTAGACCCATTAGCTAGGGTTGTGGCTCAATCCTAGTGTAGGTAATTGATGGGTCTTGTGTTTTGATACTTGATTGTCTATGGGTGTTTGATATTTGGATTAATTTAGGATTTTAATGTTGAATTAGTGGTTGCAAACACTAGTTTATGCCTAGTAGACTTTGGCTCTTCTTGAGAAAGAGAGCCTAAGTCCATGAAATTAGTCCAACAAGGAATTGGGGCATATTCAAGAGATTGATATCCCCAATTAAAGGGTTAAACCTAGAGATAGTAATACACGACTTGAACCTCAATTACTTGTACAAATTTGCATACCCAATTGTTTTGACAAAGTCAATTCAGGCAAAATTACTCGAACTACCGAGAAGTATAGAGTGAGTAGAATCGTGCAATGGTTATATCATACTCCCCAAATGTGACAATCTCGCCTTAGACTCAAGAATCCGTCAATTAACCACCTAGGAGAAAGTCACTACCCTGGTGCGTTTTATCTATTTGATCAACTCTCAATAGTTTAATCTTAGCTTTACTTAGCTTAATTTAGCATCGTAGTAATATAAAATTAGAAGTAAAACCAAAACAAACAATATTTAGAAGTGCAATTAGGAACAATTACACAACTCCCATTTAGATAGAAACTCAACTCCAATATCTAGCTCCCTGTGGAAATCGATCTCGACCTTCTCGGGTAAAAGCTGCTTTGACCTCTCTTGCTACTTCATAGTAGTACAGGGTTAGCCTCGATCACTTTTTGGCAGCGTTGCCTGGGAGCTAACGGTTTTGGCTATCTATCTAAATAGTTTTGTGTATTGCTCTTCTTTCCTTCCATGTTACTAATTTGTGTGTGTCACAACTTCAGGTACAAAATGGCAGCAATTTTAAACAACGCACCTCTTGGAGATCTTCCTCCGAGGGAGGAATTAGATATAATGTTGAAGATGAGGTCCCTATTGTGCCTCAAGGAAAAAGGAGAGGCCGCCAGGCCAATGGTAATATTCCAGACCCTCACCCGCCACCTCCAAGAGTGGCTTCTCGAGTGCTTCCAAACCAAGGCTATGCAAGTGCAATTGTCCCACCCGGATTCGGGTGGGCAATTTTCAAATTACCAATATGATGCTGACATTACTGGAGTAGTATGGGTATTTCATGGGCGTTGCCAATCAAAATGCTTACAAACATCTCAAGGGGTTTGTGGATACCTGCTGGGGGAGGAAGCAAACAAATGTGTCCGAGGTTGCACTTCGGTTGAGACTCTTCCCATTTTCACTTATAGGGAAGGCATTGGATTGGCTTGAGCGACTTCCCAACCATTCAATCACTACTTGGGATGTGTTGGCGGACAAGTTCATTGCAAAAAATTTCTCACCTGGGCATATGGCAGCATTGAGATATGAGATCTTGGCTTTGAAACAGGAGCCCACTGAACCTTTGCATGAGATTTGGGAGCGCTACAGAACAATGGTAAAGGAATTCCCCAACAATGATATGACTGAGGCG